>NW_026067924.1:3618460-3967595 GCF_014885135.2 Alexandromys fortis | reverse complement strand
AGTAAAAAACAAGGACTTCTTGAAGTTTGCAGGCAAATGGATGGAAATAGAAAACACCATCCTGAGTGAGGTAAGCCAGACCCAAAAAGAGGAACATGGGATGTTCTCACTCATATTTGGTTTCTAGCCATAGATAAAGGACATTGAACCTATAATTCGGGTTCTTAGAGAAGCTAAATAAGAAGGAGAACCCAAAGAAAATCATATAGGCATCCTCCTGAATATTAAACTTCATCAGGCGATGAAAGGAGACAGAGACAGAGACTCACATTGGAGCACCGGACTGAAATCTCAAGGTCCAAATCAGGAACAGAAGGAGAGAGAGCACAAGCAAGGAACTCAGGACTGCGAGGGGTGCACCCATACACTCAAATTTGTTTTATCTCAAGTATTTGTTATGGCAATGAAAAGTCGACTAACATAATTCCATGCATATGCATGCATGTGCATTTTGCACTGTTTTCCCCATTATCCCCTCGTGATTGCTATAGCCACGAGAATGCATCTCTCGTATCTCCATCTATTGATAGCGTAACGGGGAGAGAACCCGGCTGCTGCACATGAAACCCAGTGCGGCCTGCATCTGAAGAGCACTCTCGCCAGGTTAGAGACTGGTTGTGGAGGGGCCACAGACAGCCTGAAAGAGGACAGCGTGGCCGTGAAGTCTCGATGGCCTCTCTAAGCTTTCTTAGGTTCGCACTGCCGTATAAGGTGTTTCGTGACTTTTTTTCCTTCTCCTGGGCTTTACACCTACACTGGGGTCTGACAAATTACCTCTGCCTCCCTGTCTTCCGGTCTCTTCTTTCTATTTAAAAATCTCTAGCATGGAAGAACATAGCGGAAGCTTGTGAGAGGACTCGGGTAAACACACCAGCATTAGCTCGGCAATATTTCTCTATTAGTGAGGCAGCAGAAAGACTGGATCTCACACACACACGGCTGGTAGGAATATAATGAGCAGGGAATCTATCAATGCTTGGCAGTTTCTTCGAAATCAAAGCACACAATTACCACAGGACTGAGTGATTACATTTATCCCGGAGAAATAAAAGCATGCCGTCACAAAGAAATTTCAGCATAAAATTGTTGATGGAGCCTTTATTTAAAGTGTCCCCAAACTGAAAAGAACCCATATGTCCTTCAATAGGCAAGCACTTAAAAAACTGTAGTACATTCTTCGCTCCATGGATACTCGGCCGTAAAAAGAACTATAAAAGGAATAGAAAACAATTAATGCACATAATAACTCGAATCTCTAGACAATTACAGTGAATGAAAAAAGTCAGTCACAGGAGGTGATATGCATATTATTTCATTTGTATAAGATTCTTGAAATGATGCTGGGATTCAAGCAGGAAACACACTAGTTAGTTTTCAAGCCCGGAACAACAGGGACTGAGGCAGGGCTCCAAGAGGGTCACTTCGGGGATCATGTGGTAAGGGACATAGTCTCTATCTTGGCAGTAGCCATTACCCTTCACAGAGATTATTCTAATTTATGTTCATTGCTCTTTGTAAAGGGTGCGCCAGATATCACCATCCCTGGATGTCCACAATGTAGTATGTCACACCTGTGGACTTTTTACCCAGTTAGAAAACTGACCAAGGCCAGCTGGCCTGGGTCTGAAAAAGCCTGGGATAAAACCGGACTCGCTGAACATAGCGGACAATGAGGACTACTGAGAACTCAAGAACAATGGCAATGGGTTTTTGATCCTACTGCACGTACTGGCTTTGTGGGAGCCTAGGCAGTTTGGATGCTCACCTTACTAGACCTGGATGGAGGTGGGTGGTCCTTGGACTTCCCACAGGGCAGGGAAACTTGATTGCTCTTTGGGCTAAAGAGGGAGGGGACTTGATTCGGGGAGGGGGAGGGAAATGGGAGGCAGTGGCAGGGAAGAGTCAGAAATCTTTAATAAATAAATAAAAATTTTTATATAAAAAAAGAAAACTGATGGTGACATTGTTTTTGTTTATGTTACAAACAAAATTAAATATTTGTGTGTGTGTGCGTGCGCACATGCAAGCATGTGTGTAGATTTAAAGGCCGTTTATGTTTCTGTGATGTCCACAAATACATTTTAAACTCAATTCTTTTTTTCCTGACTTTCCATTATGTGACCTGACCTGTTTGCTTTGCCCTTCTCACCATGATAGATTAAATTCTCTCTATCACAGGCTGACACCTCTCCATGATGGGCTGAATTCCCTCTATCATAGGCTGGCATCCCTCCATGGTGGGCTGAATCTCTGCTATCATGGGTTGAATCCCTTCCGTGATGAGCTGATTTTCTTTTTCTGTGATGGATTAAATCTCTGCCACAATGGATCCACCCCACTGAAACCGTGACCAAAATAAGTCCATTTTTATTTGAATAGGTTATGCCAGGGGTTTTATCACAATGACATAGAATCATAGAATGATTATGGAGTTGTTCTTGAATTTTAAATTACATTTTAATTTTGTATGCACACACATGTGCATGTGTACCCTGGTGTCTTGGTGTGCATGTGGAAACCAAAGCATAGCTTGGAGGAGTTGGGTCTCTCCTTCCACTATGTGAGTGCCAGGGATTGAACTCTGGTAGGCAGTCTTGGCAGTAGGCACTCTATCCTCTAAGCTATCTTCCAAGCCATGTTCTTGGTTTTATAATTATATTCTATCTCTGGTTCCTCTTAGAACCTGTAAGCATGTGGTATACTTTCCCATCAAAGGGTAGATTCTTAAGAATGACTGCTCATTCTGTGTTGGGCCTCCATGCCAGACTGCTGAATTCTAGAACATTATAGTTCCACATGGAATATCAGGACACATTCATGGGCAGTCCCTCGATCTTTATATTTTGAAGGTTCAATCTTCCTTTTGGCTATATGAGGTTGGACGGTTTCACTCTCTGGATGGTTTCACAGGCTGAGTGACTGTAAGTCTTGTCATTAGTTTTTAGAGTGGTCCCTGTAGCATTTACTCTTTGTCAAGTCCAAAGAAAACTCCATTTCCCCAAATTCTGGTGTTTAGACAAAAACCAGCCTTCCTCAGGAAATCATGATGCTGGTTTTCCTCTACCAAAGAAGTCATTTCCTTTGTCGCTGGCAAAAAAGACAAATGGCTAAGTCTGGTGTCTATTAGCATCCCAAAGCGCATGCTGGCCTCTAGGCTTCCTCAGCTTCACAAGTACCTAGCTCTTCTCACCTCTCCCTATCCTAAACATTTCAAGCTCCTGGGTTTCCCTCCCTGCAGCTTCTCATTATAACCCTGCTGTTTCAGCTTTGCTCTCTGTATGGTCCCTCCCCCACTTCTTTGTCTGTCCTCTGTGTGTCTTCAGCTTTATTCCCCCACCCCTTTCCCTCTCTACTCTACTCCCCTTTCTCTCCTGGCCATGTTTAGTCAGCTGACCATGTTTAGTTTCTGTTTCTTCTCTCTGCTCTGGAGTCTTCCAGAAGCCTCTGGATGTTCTCTCTCTCTCTCTCTCTCTCTCTCTCTCTCTCTCTCTCTCTCTCTCTCTCTCTCTCATAAAATGAGCACCTCCCCTGTAACTGGACCACGGATCAGTCATGGCATCAGTTTGTACAGTTTTAGGGCAGACATGGGTCTGGGTATGGGTTAGTCCTCAAGAGAAAAAGCATGAGAACTTTGACTTTATTTATTTATTTATTTATTTATTTATTTATTTATTTATTTATTTTCTTTTTCTTTTTCTTCTTTGGAAAACTTGTCCTAGTTCCACCAAAGATCAAGATTTAAGGTGTCATGAAATTCTACTGTGCTCTTTGCAAAACTGAAATTGCCCGCTGTCACTTCTGGAGGATCACATTCCTTCTTCTTTTTCTCATCCCCTTTGATGGCTAGCCATTACCCGTCTTCTTCCTCTTGACAGCTTGCTTCTATCAGAAGACCTGATGAGGTGTGACTGGGGGATTACAGCTAAACTGTAGCTCTTCTGGGAGCCTTGGAATGCTAATGAGCTCCAAACCTGAAACTGGGGAGGGAGCTGAGAGGTGGATGGTACAGACAGCAATTAGACTGGTGTTAGCCAATAAACATTGTACGTTCTAGAACTCTGAATATGGAGGTGCTATCTGTTCTCACTACTCCTCCACAAGAACCTGTGCCTGTTAGGGGCTGTAGAAGAGGCCACAAGCCAAATGAGCATGAGTTGACGGTGCCAGGATGCTGTTCATGCTCCGTGTTCCAAATCATGAGCAGATGCGTGAGGAGAAGCAGTAATAGCTCATTTAACTTTCTCCCTTCCAGGTACTCTTACTGGGGCAGCTGGGGAAGTTTCTCTTCCTTAACAAAGCATCATTTGCTCTGCATTCACACACTACTTCGTGGGTTCCCAAATTTTTAGAAAGCAAAATTCTAATGGAAATTTAGTAGAACTAAAAAGACTCAAGCAAAATAATAAAGAATAATTCTACAATAAAGCACTTCTTATCAGGAGCTAAGGAGATAACCCAGTAGATAACGAGCCTACTGAGCCAGCTTGAGGACCTGCGCTGGGTTCCCCAGCATCCATGTGAAAAACAGGTTTGGTGGTGTGTGCCTGCAATCCCGGCCCTAGGAAGGTAGAGACAGATGGATCTCTGGGACTCATCGGCCAGATAGTATAGCCAATCAGAACTCCAAGTGCAGTGAAAAATTTTGCCTCAAGAAATAAGATGGAGAATGATTGCCTCCATACATGAACACATGTGCACCAATACACCCACCCATAGAGTGATACATTTTATCCTAAACGTTAATGAACATCCATTCTGACAGCTCTAACAAAATAGATGAAATGGTTGATAAGCATCAGAAACTGACGTCTCATAGTCCCGAGCCTGGTCAATCAAGACCATGAGTCTGGTCAATCATCGAGACCGCAGGTGCTGGCATTCCTGTCTCGTGAGTCCTGCTACCTGGCGCATGGATGGTACCTTCTTTCTCTAGCCTCACTGGGGAGACGTGGCAAGGGGTGTCTCTGGACTCTCTCTTAAGCACGCACCAACCCCACTCGTGATCTGTTTGCTTCCCATAGACACTCATCTCCCAACACCATCACAGATGGGTTAGGAGTTTTGTCCTAGACTTGGGGTGGGGGGAGGATGCTCAGAGGAGCATAAGCTTGAAGTCTGTGTATGAATCTGTGCTTTTTCTCCTCTCAGTTACAGGCTGAGTCCTCTTCCTGCAGCTGGCATCTCCTCGGAGCTGCAGCTGACTTCCTGGACAGCATTTTCCTATTCTGGTTCTTCTCTCATTGTTCCGCTTTCCAGATGTGGCCCTGTTTTATATTTACTCCAAGCTTTTTTTCAAAAAAAAAAAAAGCTGTTTATAAAAATCACATCAATTGTCTCTTGCTCTTTGCCTCCTCCAAAGAAACTGCAATTTGCAAGAGTCTTAATTAGTATCTCCCAGAATTCGATGCACTTTAGGATCTTAATACGAACCATTAGTACCACAAAATCACCAGGCTTCTGAGGGCCTCCAAATAGTCTTTCGCAAACCTAGTTCTCCCATATAGTTATGCTTTCTTAAAATATTTCTCTCCAAAAGAAATCTGAAAAAAAAGCCCAGATAAACATTATTATTACATCAAAGTTACAAGCTCATCCCATGCCACCATTTAGCATTGCGGTTGATTTAAGCATTTTTTTAAAGCGATTTCTGAAACTCATTTGGATGTTGTTTTCATAATAAGCCGTTTTAATGATCACATATGTTGTTGTTTTAAGGGCCCATTTCATAATGGAAAGAATACACTCTGGACTATATTGGGGATTTGATTCATGCGCTTCCTTCCTCCTTATACACTAAGCTGTTTATTAATCAGTCTGCCTACACGGTCTGTTTTCGTTCACTTTGATTTCTTTGTGTTTAAAGTTCAGGCTTTAAATTTTTAGTACTGAAAATAAAGGCGACTGCTTTTAGTTGTTTGTTTGTTTATTACCCCAGCTAGATATCTAAACAGTTCCAGGCTTCGAAAGGAAGAAAGAAAAGATGAGAGTGAAACCTGTCAACACATTGGCTTATTCTACACGGAGCCATCAGAAGGAGCCAATCCGCCTGCAATTGTATGGCAAAGGCATTTGCTTAGTTGCATGGATTTTTAAAAAGTAAGTACCTTAAATGGTGCCTCTTACATGCTGTGGCTGTGATTCGGAGAGGTGTCCACCCATCCCCCTCTCCCAGTGTGCTTAGCGAAAGGCTGAGGCTCCTGTCCTGTCCGTGATGATACAGTTCTATGAAGTACTAAGATGCCAGAATTCCACAGTGTTCGTTTTATTTACTGCAGCTTAACAATTTCCCACATACCTTGCATATGTGCAGGAAAGCAGTTTAGGAGAGTGTGCTTTCACACTGAGAATATTTAGGAGGTCATTTGTCCTTCTGTCTAACAGGTGAGGAAAACGTCTCTGTAATAGTCAGCAAAACCGCAGTTCAAATGTATGGGATGCTAGCTATTGGCTAACGGTTTGCTACCTTGTGGCTGGAATACAGGGATCAGGGACCCTGGACAAAGATGGAGGAATGTGCAGGGATCCTTTGTCAAGTTCTAAAGATCATCAAGATGGAAGCCAGCATGGATGCCTGATCAAAAAGAAAAGTGCTGGGGCCGGCTAATTTTTCCCATGGAGTCTAAAGACAGATGACAGCGTGTTTTGCCTTTTCCCTGTTGGCCAATCTGGACTTGACTGCATAGTAACATTCATTTTTGGTTGTCAACGCCTCCCACCTGGGTTTGTTGACACAATTAGTAGGGTTTATTTACTCATTGCCAGGTGGATGTACAAAGAATTTCAACTCCTTTATTTCTCAGTCACTGACATGATCTTCCTTACTGGTACTTGGTAATGGTGATGCTGGCGAGAAACACATTTGGGACCAGTCAATGCCACTCTTGGTCTGATTCTACTGTTATAATAATTTTCTTTGAAGGATTTAATTATCTGTCTCAGTGTCCTTTATAATCTCTTAGAGCCATGTTAATATACTTTTAAATTTTTTTTATAATTTTTTTACCTTGGCAAGTGTACATTAGTAATTATAAAGTTGAAAATTTGCTTATAGTTATGGCTTGAAGTGTCTGTAAGTTTGCAAATCTAAGACAAGTTTATTTATAGTTGTGTGTGGGGAGTGTTCTGTAGACGGGATAGTGGTGTTTGTCTGACTAATAAAATTAACTCACAATTCAACAAATAGTTACGTTATTTCATTAATTTGTTCTTCTTGATATTGTTACAATAGAATGAAACCATGCTGCACAACACAGGGCTTCATGCTTGGTCCTGTGCAAAGTATGATCGAGGACAAAAACCCTTATGGATTTCTACAGCTTTCATGTGCTTCTCCTTTGCTTCATTTGGGCAATTCTTGCTTTCTGACTCAAGTAGTCATTAGAATTGTCAACAGACAATTTAAAGTCCCACTTTTCAGACACGTCCAAATGTTACAATGTTCATATTCCCAGTGTGTGCATTATGAAAGTTATTAGTTAAGAATATTAAAACACAGTTTCGTCATTGGAATGTCACTGGACACATATTCATAGTTATCACCATTTTGTTCCTTACAGTTTGGGTTAAATGTTTCTCTTCTTAAATTTTCAGTTGTTGCATATTATATTTTAAAAGCTGTAAACCGTTGTCTATTGCTTTCCAGGTTCAGATGTCTCTGTGGTTCCTGTGCGGTCTCGTAGTTTCTGTTGATTACTTTTGTGTGAGTCTTCACAGTTAAGCGAGCATTCCCATCCCTTATTTCGGTTTTCTTATTGCATAATTTTGCTGTCACAGGTTTGGCACACGTCATGTATAGTTTTCTTACATTTCAGCATTTTCCTAAAACGAAAAAGAATCTTAAAAAATAATATAACCAAGTTAATTAGGTTTTGCTTTTGTTTTAGATGTCGCCCAAACCAGTTCAAACCATAAACTAGGGCTTAAAGATGAATTCCATTTTCTTGTAGGAACACAAGTCACTCTTTATTCAAACTTTTTTTTCTGTCATGTGTTACTTTACTTAACATTGTGCTATCTAAAGTAGTTGTAAGATCAAGATGAACACGTGTTTCTATGAAAATTCTCCTCCCTACTAGGTCCTCTTCAGAGAATGATGCATGGAATCCTGTTGTTCTAAGGACTGTCATCGCTGTGACACAGCTGGGCTCCCACCACCCAATCAGCATGCACATCTGTTGAGAATAATAAGCCCCTCAGCCCCTGCAGGACAGTTGATCTGTCTCCTTGCTGAAGGGAAGGGTTTTAGGCACCAGGTAAAGCCCCTGTGCCTGTTTCTAGCATCAGCATGTCCACACATCATAGAGCAAGGAAGCAGGCATCATGTCTGGAGTCCCTGGACACAGCGCTCAAGCTATGCCCTTCCTTCCAGAACCAACGCTGTGCTGGCCATGAGCCCTGGGCCCACAAGACAGATGCCCACATGGACACTGACCTGTTTTGATCCTGGATAGGTACCATTGAAAGAATTATGTAGAGTCCCACACTCTAGGTTTCTATTCCCATATTTCATGTACAGTCATACATTTTGGTTATACATAGCATTTTTTAACAGTGTTTTTATGTGCTTATATTCTGAATACTTAATATTTAGCTTTCATTTTTTATTTAACAAGTGCTGTCTCTCTAGGCTTTTGGGACACACTGTGCTGACTAAAAGCTGTCATTGAAGGCTGTGTGCCTCTTGTCAGGTCTCAGCTCACTTTACGATCTCTTCAAGTGGCTGCAGGGTCACACACCAGCCACCCGCACTATCCTTGTCTCTGTCACAAAGGCCCCAATGGAAGGTGCTTTGTCTCTTAATTCAGCACTAACAACATTTGGAAACCAGAGTATCTCGGAAATGCCAACCAGTCCCTCTGTCCTTGTCCCTCCTGTTCTAACCTTCAGGCACTTGGAAAGAATGCCCTAGTAAGGCAAGGTCATTTGACCTTTGGCCCTTGACCTTCTGTTGAAAGATGGTGTGGTGATACAGGGATATACGTCTCCTTCCTATTTTCCTTTCTATCAGGTTTTCTTTACCACCATCTTTATGGGTGGTGAGCAGAGGGATTTTCTCCTGTTTTTCTGAATAAAAGTACTCACGATTTATTTCCTTGGTGGGTCTTCATGTAACTCAAGAGCTAGAAGGATCAAGAAAATTCTCCTTTCTCAATGTGCCAGTCTTTCAGGCCATACCCCACGCCCTGCCCCAATTAACCGTGTGTAGGAAGGAATGGTGGAACTCCATCACCTCTCTTCTCTGTAGTTACTCAAAGCCACAGCATGTTCAAGAGAAGGGCTTGTTATTAGCACAGAGCACCGGGCAGGCTTCACTCTCGCTGCTCCTGACTCAGTGTGCTGGGTGCCGACCCAGCTACTCCCACCTTGGACAGGATCTGGTGATGGCAACTTCTGGAGGACCAGAGGGGCAGGACACGCCACAGCATTCCTACACATGCCCAACTGCCAGCCTATCTTCAGTAGATGGAGACTTTGGGTGGATCAGAGAAAGTGTTGATATACGAGGAAATGTAACAGTAAGTGTACTTCCCCTAAGTCTTCCTCCCTTTACAGCTCTGTGCAAAGGGCTTGGTCTAAATAGGTTTCCTACAGTATTCTATGGGACACTTTCCCAAGGCTCCTGCAGATACCCAAGTCCAAGCTTATACAGGTGCTTCCTGTAAGATGGTGCAGTATTTGTACATCCTGCTGCATAGTGTAAATCAATTTTCTGTGACTTATCTCTCACCGCCTGAGTTCTGTGTAATGGCTGCCAGGTTGCATGTCTGAACATGTTTCAGACAACTGTGACCTCTCTTCATGAGTATTTATGATTTTTGGTTGGTTAGATGCATGGATGTGCAATCCATAGAGAGGGAGCAAGAATGGTCCCAGCTGCAGGTAAGTGCGGTGCAACTATGAAATCCTGAACAAGCCAACATCACTCCTTTGCATCTGGGCCCTACTCAGCTATGACACTTTCTTTGCTTAGTTGACAACTCAGTGACATATTCTTTCACCACAACATTTACCAGATCTGAAAAATAAAATATAGGAGCTTTTTCTAGATTTTTCTGTTTTGTTTTGTTTTCAAGACAAGGTTTCTCTGTGTAATAGTTCTGACTGTCCTAGAACTTTCTTTGTAGACCAGGATGGCCTCAGACTCACAGAGATCTGTTTGTTTCTGCCTCCCAAGTGCTGGGATTAAAGGCGTCTCACCATCACCTGGCTTCTAGGTACTGTTCTAAACTCTACCGAATAGAAACTTTGCAAAAACACACGTTCCTGCTCTGGAAGCCTTCTCCCACCTCTCCACTAACAAAGGAGTGAAACTCTCACTGATGACTTAATTACGACTCCCTGTGGGGAAACAGTCAAGAAAAATGACTGGAAGACAGAAAAGATGTCTTTAAATTGAGATGCAGAGCCACAGTGTTGAAGATCTCACCCTTTAAAAATAGAATTATGTCCTTCACTCTGTCTTTCTATGCAGGTGTGGACTTTCAGAATCCACTTAGCTCTACTGTTTCCAAATCATCCACAATTGCAGGCGTACAGACTTAGTGAATCAGGCAAAAGCAGAAGTAGCACTAAATTTCTTTGTTTCCCAAACCTCATTATTAAATTTAGCTTTTTTTTTTTTAAAAGCTTCCTAATTTAAATGGGGGCTTCTCACCCTCATGTAGTTAGAAGAGGCGGGACAGACCATCAAACCCTCCTACCACCAAATGCCTTGGCTGCTTTACATTTCACGGCCAAGAGGACAACTGAAAATACGATCTGGTACCCATTTTGTCTTCTACCACTGGCTTCCTCTCCACCTCTGTTCCTGGGAGATCGCGCTGTGCTAATGCAGCTCAGCTTGGAAGAGCTGCTCTCAGTGGCAGCACATCCTCCTGCTGAAGAGGCAGGGAGCTAATTAACACAGCCACCTCCACAGCATTGGCAACAGACATCCCTGGACGCACGCTAGGACACACCCTAACCAGGAGTGAAGATGTCTAGAAAAGTAGAGTCCCAAGGAAGCATGAAAATGCAAGGGATAGGATAAAGAGAAGCAAGCCACAGCTGCTGGTCTAAAGCTTGGTCAAGGTAAACATCCATCCAAAGAGCAGACAGGTGGGCAGGAAAGGATGGCATGGGCCCCGGAGCAGTCATGAAGATCAAGACTAATAGTAGAGGCAGGGAGGGAAATAGATGGAGATGAAAATGCTGTCTCAGTCATTGATGGAAGTAGACAGTCAAGCTAAACTCTTACAGCCTCTGTAGAATAATTTATACATTTGGACCTTCTGAAAGTATTTAGGATATCTAGAAACATGCTAGGGAATTTGGAGGTCTAGTTTCATGCCTTCAAAAAGGTTTGTGAGCTTGGTGGATTCTGTAATTTTTATGTTAAAAAAAACCCATAAAACAATTTCCTTCCTCTCTCCCTAATTCCCTCCCTCCTTCCCTCTCTCTCTTCCTTTCCTCTTTTCCAATCGGACGTCATTCTGTAGGCCAGGCTAATCTTTTTTTTTTTTTTTTGGTTTTTCGAGACAGGGTTTCTCTGTGATTTTGGAGCCTGTCCTGGCACTAGCTTTTGTAGACCAGGCTGGTCTCGAACTCACAGAGATCCGCCTGTCTCTGCCTCCCGAGTGCTGGGATTAAAGGCGTGCGCCACCACCGCCGGGCTGCCAGGCTAATCTTAAACACTTGATGTTCCTGCTTCACCTGCTCAGCCTCCCAAGTGCTGAGGGTAGAGGCTTGTACCGCCACATAAGTATCTACTTTCTTTCAATTAAAAAAAAAATAACTTCTCCAAGTAAGATTTGATATTGCACAAAATGTGATAGATATTTAATTAAAAAACATGACTATATGCTATCTCTTTCTTTTCAAATATTTGTAGAAGGTGAAAATTTGTTTCATATTTTATATGAAAACATCTCTATCCTTAGTTTGACATGATGATTTTTTTTATCCTCTATATATTTTGCTGGTTTTATTCCATGACTCTCAAATGCCTTTCAATCTTGAAAAGTCTCATTGCTAGTACTTGATATGTAATCATAATAATGCTTTATTATGCCGCAGAACTAAAATTCTTGAATTTGAATAATTGCGAACATCTTACATTTATTAATAAAAGACAACAAAGCCTCAGCCCTCTAGTAATCGTCAGCTCAGACCTGACAGTGTTTAACTTTGAAATGGGAGTTATGGGTTTATAAGTTCTGTCTTAATTTTTGTGGAAAACGTTTGTTAATTTTGAACTATGTCCCAAATGCTCACCAGAGTGAGGGAAGAGAGCGGCGGGAGGGAGGACTGCGACTTCCCTGCCTCAGGGTCCCGCTCCTCAGCAGGTGCCCAGCGAAGGCTTTGCCTCTTTCCCACTTCTGCTCTCCACTCTAGAGAGTAGTGTTTGCGCTCTTTTAAATCGAGAAGACCTTTCGCTTCCACTTGAAATGTTAAAAATTAGGGACTTTCTCTCATCCCACAAGAGATTATTAAATAAAAGTATGAAATTTAGTGTCTCTGGTTTAAAAAAAAACCTGTAAACCTACTGAATTAAAGTCAGTGTCAAAGATTCAAGAATCTTTTTCCTAGTGCTACAGAAAAAAAAAAAGTAGTTGGGGAAAAGATAGCAGGAGATAATAATAAAGTCAGGAAACAGAACAGAGGGCCTTCGTGTCTGTCCAGAGGGACCGCCATCTTTTAATATAGTCACTTAAAAATACATGCATTGCCACACTTTTCATTAGCCTTAATTTTTTCATCAATCATGTTAATTTATACAGAGGGCACTTAATAATAGCTAATTAACACTTATGACTTTTGAAATTAAAAGACCTTTGGAGAGATTACTGCTGATTGGGAAAGGGGCTTTTTTTCTGTTCCTCTCTCTTTTTTAGAAAAAGAGAGAGAAATAGAAAAGAAAGTGTGGGGCCCGGGTGTGTTGTGGAGAAAGCCTCCCCCCCTGCCTCATCGATGGCTCAGCAGACGACAGTGACACTGGCTTGTGAACACTGGGTATGTGTTTGGCACCACCCGAGGAAATATGACCCAAGAGAACATCATCTGCTATGAGTTAAGTATAAAACACAAACCCTAGAAAATCTTTAAATAGACTGAGACCTAAAGGACATTTACAAAGGACTCTGTCTAAGCCATGCTATCGGTAAGCAGCAACAACAAGAAAAATATGTTTTTACTCTTAGAATAAAATAAATTTTAAAAATCAAAATTTACAAAATTAAAAAAATTAGTAAGACAGGGACTATGCAATTTTTTAACCAGCAGAATAAGTTTCTGAGTATAATCCTTTTGCCAAATTTACTAGGTGTGCTCAGCCATATTGTTTCTTTGTATTTTACTGCTTCAGATCATGGTCCCTGTTTTACTAAGTAGACTTAAAAAATAACTACATGAACAGGATTTCACCAGGTAGCTCAAGCTGGCCTTGAACTAGAGGTCCTCCTGCCTCAGCCTCCCAATTGCTGGATTATCGGCATGAGCCACCACATCTGGCAAGAAAATAGTTATCAGTTGTATTTTTATGTGACTAAAGTGTGTGCTATATGTAGAATGGCAATGTCTATATACATATAACGTATCAAATATTATGTACATAAAATATAGATGTATGTAGTACATATGGCATTGTCTATATACATATAACATATCAAATATTATGTACATAATAATATAGATGTATGTAGTACATATGGCATTGTCTACACATTTATATTTATAGATTTGGGCATAAATGATCTTCCAAATTATTTTTGTGTACCAGTGGATGTCTTCCTTTGCTGACTGAAGGGTCAAATCTATAGGCCAGCCTGAGATTTTCACCAATGCTGGCTTTTGGTGGTGTTTTGTTTTCCTGCAAACGGAAATGTGATAATGGTTTTCAAAAAGGGGGGAAGTTCTGGCTACAGCAGCCCCATTCATTCAGGGCGTGTCAGCACCTTCTGTGCACAGCAATGGACTCCCGGATGAGAATCGTCACGAGAGGCCATTTAAGAGGACTTCATGGCAGATTCTCACCTCTTTCTAATCTTTTTGAGCATTTGCATTTACTTAATAGTAAAACTGTGACCGTAAAAGTAAGTTGTTTCAAAATCACGTTTTTGATTTATTAACTGTAAACCTTTGGTTCAGAAATCTATTTTTGAGTATTTGTGTACCTTGAGGCAATATAAACATTTCTTGAGAAAAAAAAAAGAGGTCATGAATGGAGGAGTTTAAGAAGCCCTGGTTTAGAGGATTATGAAACCAGAAGACGTAAGGACAGATTAGGAAATACATTTCCGAGTTTAAACAAAGACTTGAAAATTGTCTACATTCTGTTGTTTAGAAAAATGCTGACTCGCTTTCCTGAGATCCTTCAGATCAGTGAGGAAGGTTGAGGGTTCCCTCAAGGATGTGCTGATGACATTACTTTTCATAGTGAATGCTACAGCAGGATCGGAACCCAAGCCTGCTGGTCCAGCACCCTTTGTAGCATGCTGCAGCGCACACTGATGGCACCTTTTATAGGCTGCTACAGCACACGCCAGTCCCTGTATTTTCACTATTGGTTCCCAGTTGTTCATTGTGAATGCTTATGACATATGACACCTTTGGTATTGAGGTTACTAGAATTTTACCTAGTAGTCAAGAATTTTCTCCAATCTTGTAAGCAACCAACAATAATATTACTCATAGAATTAGTCTTTTGAAATGTCATTATGCAAAATGCCCCAGGGTGGGTAGTTTAAAAGATGTTTATGTGATGCATGATTCTGGTTGATGGAAGTTATCTTAGTTAGGGTTTCTACTGCTGTAATATACACCATGACCAAAATCAACTTGAGGAGGAAAGGGTTTAATTTGCAACTTTCAGGTCATGGTCAATTGAGAGAAGCTGGGACAAGGAACTCAAGAAGAGGACCTGGAGGCAGGACCTGAAGCAGAGGCCATTGAAAAACCATTCCTTCTTGTACTTGTATGGACTCCACTAATTTAAAAAAAGTGTCCAGTTCCATCATGATTCTCGCCCTCCTTTGTGTAAGCCTATTAGCTCTCCCCATGTACCTTGCAAGGATCTAACTGGTCTCACTACCCCAGCCACCTCTACTCCATGTCATCCCGAGTCACTCAAGTGTATGTCCCATATGCATAGTTTTAGTTTTGTGGTTTCATGGTCAACTGTGATCCAAAGATATTAAATAGAAAATTCTGGAAATAAACAATTGTAAGCTTTAAATTGTTACTCTTAGGGGTGTGATAAAAACCTCACATAATCTTGCTCGTTGTGTAAATATGTGCAGTGTGGCCACAGATTTACTTTCTGTACTTCCTGCATACCCCCTACTGCAGGCTAGATAGATTTATTATTAATAAAATTAATAATTTTATTAATGATTATTATTGATAAATTCTTACTTTGCCTAATTTATAAAGTGATCTTTAGCACATGTAGGGATAGAAAAAGACAGGTTATGTAAAGTTTGTCCTTATTTGTGCTTTCTGACACACTGAAGGTCTCATCATGGAAAACAGGGACCATGTGGTAGTCTTTCTCCAACACAGCTTGCTCATTGTATCTTCTTCCTCAAAAATATTCCCCAAGGACTTGGGAGAAGGGACAGGAGGAGAGTGGCAGATGGCATCCCTGAAGAGCCAAGCAGAAGTAAGTGTGGCCAGTGAAGGGCCAGGCACCCAGGCACACTTCCTCTTCTGGGTCTTGAGTCACAGGTCAACAATGGTCAACATAGGAAGTGACCTGTAGTCATTGACTTGGAAACTGGGGGAAGAGGTGCATGCTGTCCCCTGCTGCCACCAGCTCTTTGTCGCTTTGCTGGTGTGCTTTCCTCTGCTCTGTCACAGCTTCTGGTTTCCTCTCTTGAGTAGGGAGTCTCATTGCCAGACATTACTTTGCCTGGATATTGTTTTCTTTCACCATATCAAGAAGTAACAACATTCACAAATAAGTAAAATACAGGCCCATTGTAACCTCCCATCCAGACTGTCACGTCCCCTTCTGAATCTCCCACCCACACTGTCTTATCTCCCTTTCTGCCTGCCAAGACAACATCCCCATCTTGGCATTTTATTTCGACCATAGCCAGACCCTGTTCAACGTTTGCTGCCCCCTTGTCTGTGCTATTACTCAAGTCACCAGTGGTCCCATCTCACTGCCTTCTGTCGTGATCTTTTGTTTGTGCTGTAGCAAATAAAGCTAGCCTGAAGATCAGAGTGTGGAGCTAGCCACATTAGTTAGCTATAGAGGCCAGGCAGTGGAGGCACACACCTTTAATCCCGACGCTTGGGAGGCGAAGGCAGAGGGATCTCTGTGCGTTCAAGGCCACCCCAAGCTACGTGAGATTGACTCAGTCTAAAAGAGAAACAGAGTCAAATGGTGGTGGCTCACACCTTTAATCCCAGCACTAAGAACGTGGAGACAGGAAGTGATTTGGCTGGGCAGAGAGAGGAATATAAGGTGGGAGAAGACAGGAGCTCAGGATTTAATCTGAGATTTCATAGAGATGGCATTCAGTCTGAGGACTTGTAGAGACAGGATACCCCATTTGGTCTGAGGATTTCAAAGAGGTAAGAATTAGTGGCTGGCTGCTCTGCTTCTCTGATCTTTCAGCTTTCACCTCCTAACATCTATGTGCCTCTGGGTTTTTATTATTAAGACCAATTACAATTCAAGCAACAGACTTCTGTGGACATCTGCCTTCCACTTGCATATGTTTGCATATGATGTCTATGATTATTTGTCTTTCATGTCCGTATCTCCAGACCCTGGCCTCCTCATGGTTCAATTTCAAATCATATCCCATGTTCTCTACCAGATCTGTTTCATCTATTATAAGGACTATCTTCTCTTTTCATTATATTGTAGTCTCCTTTTATTTTTAAATTATCTCTCTCTTTATGTCTCCCTCTCACTCTCTCTCCCTCTGTGTGTGCTTATGTGTGTGCACATCAATGCAGATCCTTTTGAGACTAGAACAGGGTATCAGATGCCCTGGAGCTGGAGTTTCACACAGTTTGGGCTGCCTGGCATGGGTGCTGGGAACTGAACTCCAGTTCTCTGCAAGAGCAGTATTTGAGCTCCTAATGGCTGAACCATCTCTCTATCCCTGGGTTTTGCAGTCTTTCAAAGCCTGAATTTTTAGATAACATGATGATATATTGTACTATCATTACCAGAGAGAGAAGCAAAAACTGGGTCCCAGCCTCACGATAACACGTTTTCAGAAGGATGCTGTAACCTGCTCAGTTATCCTCCAGCATGAATGGGAATCTCAAATTGTGTTATTAAGTGAATTAGAGGTTTCTGATCCTTTGTCACCCAAAAGCCCTTTCTTATATTCTGTGCTTCTAAGATAAGCAATGTCACCATTGTTTCCTAGAAAATCAAGTTATCATAATTTATATTTCAGTTAAGTGGTTTCCTATCCAAGAAAAGCTAGAGAGAATAATTGCATTTTAAGACAATTAATTCTTAGAAGCTAGTTCCAAGATGAATGGGACTTGTATCTCAGTT
This sequence comes from Alexandromys fortis, assembly GCF_014885135.2. Taxonomy (NCBI): domain Eukaryota; kingdom Metazoa; phylum Chordata; class Mammalia; order Rodentia; family Cricetidae; genus Alexandromys; species Alexandromys fortis. Next base: position 3,950,092 of record NW_026067924.1, on the reverse strand, counting down.
TCTGTTTCACTCTGCATGCATGCTTTATGGTATTTTTCATTTCCTTTGTGTCTCACTCTCCTTTCCTCACATGCCATTGGACATTGCTTTTGTCTCTTCTCTGTGGTTCTCCTCCTCTAGTCGATGTCCAGAGTTGGAGTTTCCAGGGCTTGGCCCCCACCCCTGCCTCACCTCAGTCTATTCTGTAGTATTCTCACCCTTGCCTATCACTTCAGACAGTGTGTATAGCAGTGACATTCAGATTTATGTCTTCATCCCAGATCCTTTCACACTCGGACTCATATATCTCGTGGCTTGCCTGTCTTGAGTATCAGACAGCATCTCAAAGTTAACAACTTCAACACTTCTCTATCCCTTCTGAATTTATAGCTACTGTAGTGACCACATCTCAGTTTAATGGCACAGCCATTTCTCATGTCAGAAGCCTACGAGTCACCCCGTCTTAATCAAGTTGGACGACATTCTATAGAGTTTATCTTTTTACGACATCATAAGTGCACATTTCCAATGTTACCATTGCTATCACTATATCTTGTTTATCCAGAGGAGCCATCTTTGATTACACAATGTTACACAAAATATAACTTTTTTTGTATTTGTTATTGGAACTGTATTTTTCACTTATAGAATTGATTCTTGTCAGTGGCTTGTGCTTATACCCACTTGTGCAATTATCAGTGCATTTTTCTTCATTGTTGACCCATCACCTCTATTCACCTTTATCTCCCCTAGCAACAGTTCAGAGAATTTAGTCAGCACTGACCGGATGAAGATTCTGTTTCACACACTTTGTGCAATGCATAACCAATAAAAATCTTACCTGTGACATGCAAAGGAAAGCAATAATATATTTATAGGGTTATTTCTCATGAGCATTTCTGTTTAATCACCTGTGTGGGATGACTTTGTGATTTCGGGTCCCTGCTCAGGTTCAGGTGGATTGGATGGAATTGCTGATGAGTCAGAAAACCGTGCTGCAGTTGATAGCAGCTTACAGCTTTTTTTTTTTTTGACATCATAAGTTGGGTGTTGGTAATTACAAAGCACAGCTGGTGTCCAGAAAGACCCACAAACACGGAACAGAACATCATATCATCTTGAGTTAGCTCCTGTCTAGATCTCATGGACGCCTACGTTCCTTTTGTCTGTCTGCTCATTTCTTGGTATTTGGCTCAGAAGGATCTGTCCATCATGAGCCCCTGCTTCCCTGGTGGGCACAAGAAAGACGGAAGCTGAACATGTGCTCCAGCAGGACATAGATGGGGTGGACGTTGGGGTGTGCCAGCTCCAAGTTCATGTTGTATGTCTGGGTGGTAGCTGAGTTGATCCGTCCAGGTCACTGGGATTATCTCCCTTGGGCTGGTGGCTGAGCCAGCTCTCCCATGCTGGTGGTGAGGGCTGGGGCAGCTTTCTCAAGTGAGGGGGTTTATGGGGGGGGAGTGAGGGGGAAGCTCTGCCATGAGCGGTGAGGCCAGCTTTCTTGTGCAGGGATCATTGAGGCCAGATCTCAGGGCTGGCCAGGGTTGCTGCCCTAGTCATGTACTTTTAACATCACCCACAGAGGCAGAGAGAGAGAGAGAGAGAGAGAGAGAGAGAGAGAGAGAGAGAGAGAGAGAGAGAGAGAGAGAGAGAGAGAGAGAGAAGCAAATGCACATCAAGACATATACAGAGAAGCACACACACAAAGGCACACATGCAGAGGCTCATGTATGATTATTTCAACTAATTTTAGATAGTGGAAGACAGGTAGTTGTTCCTGGAGAACAGCTGCAGCTGGTGATCCAATGGTGATACCTTCAAGAGGTGTCTCATGCTTTCTGTCCACTAGATTTCAACTCTGAGGTTTGTGTTCTTCCTCTAACTCCATAACCTTTAAGCAGCCATTCCAAGGTATCTATTTTTCTTGCCAAAGAATTTCTGCTTCTTACAACCAAAGCTCTGGCTGAAGCAACCAAACAAATATTCATAATTCATTTAGCTGCTAAAATAGTTAACACTGACTAAACTTTTACTGCAGACCAGACTCTGTGGTACTTTATATGTGTAATGTGAAATAAAATATGTGTTTATGCAATGCAAAATGTTTACAATCGTGGGCACTGGGAGAGATGCTCGATAAAAATCTCATAAAGTTACTTTTGATCCTGAGTTGATGGCTGATTAAAAACAGTGTTGTATATTTTATTTTATTTTGTTTTTTTTGTTTGTTTTTTGATTTTTAAAAAAAGAATTTTGATTAAAAAATAAAGCAATCCAGGACAGACAACAGACAGCTAACACAGCCAAAGCAAACATGTTCTCTAACTACAGTTAGAGCTTTTGGTTTTTTATAAAGTTACAGATTATAGGTTGACTTTATTTTTTAATGAATTTCATGTGTTTAGAATATTGTAAAAAGACTGTTAACAAGCACTTCTGCCTTCAAGAAGCGTTTGCCTAGCAGATTGGATGAATACCAAAGACAAGCAATTATAAGGAAAGTAAAGAATAGTATTAAGCAAAGCATTAAATAAATCTTAATCCCTTAGTGGAATAGCCACACAATTCAAAGCCAGGTTTCTTTTTCTTTTTTTTATTTTATTATTATTATTATTTTTTTGTCTCTGTTTTACTGATGAGGATGGAAGCTTGGAGAGGAAGGCATGTTTTCTGAGGTCACTAAGATATCTGGTGACACAGGTAGGATTTGTGTATCTATCCATACTTGAATTTTACTATATCTGCCAAAAGCAACAGTATTAGGAAACAGCAGCAAACATGGCTGCATGGTAGGCTGAGGGCTGGGGACATCACGAATTCCTTTTATCCAGAGCTCCAGATGAACCTCTCAGTGATAGAGAAAACATGTTAGCAAATCCTCACAGAAAAATGACAAATGCACCATGTAAGCTGATTTTCTGAGATCTATCCAGCCTTGCCTTTCCAGACTCTCTGAATACAACTGTTTCACTCACTACCTTACTGATTCAAAATACTGCAGAATTTTGATGGGATTTTGATAGGGATTGCATTGAATCTATAGATTGCTTTTGGTAGAATTGCCATTTTTACTATGTTGATCCTCCCAATCCAAGAGCAAGGGAGATCCTTCCATTTTCACTATATTCCTTAATGAAGAAATCTATACCATCCCTACCCTAAGAATAGTTACTCAATAAATATCATTAATTGCTATATAATCCTTTGCTAATACAAATTTTCCTGAAATGTTTAATAGTAACCTGTCCTTTGTTTCATGTTAATTTTATTAATTTCTAGGGTATAAAATAGTAGGTTTCAATGTGACAAGTATATATATATATATATGTGTGTGTGTGTGTGTGTGTGTGTGTATGTGTGTGTCTTTTTACTATTATACCACCCTCATATTTAAGGAGTTTATTACTATGATTTTTTTATCGTTTCTTTTTAACAGTGTCCCTCAAACTGTGCTGTTATATAAGCTTGAATTGACCAAATATAATTTATATAATAAATTTCAAAGACAGAGTAATGGATTTCTTCTTTTAATCTTTGTGTGTATATGTGTTTGTGCGTGTGAGTGAAAATATGACTATATCAATCGGTGTGTGTGTGCGTGCGCGTGTGCGTGTGTATTCGTGTGTTGATCAGCTAAACCTCAGCTGTCAGCCATTGCTTTCCATCTTGTTTGAGATATGGTCTTGTTCACCACTGTGTGCACCAGACTAGCTATCCTGCAGGCTTCTGGGGACTCTGCTCTCTCCATCCCCAACTTGCTACAGGAGTTCTGGAGTTGCAGCTGTATACAACTGTGTGTGGCTTTGGCTAGTTTCTCATCAACTCACACTTGATGTGTAGAAAGCATTTTCCCCACTGAGCCACCTTCCCATTTCAGGGAAGAATAGGTTTTATACCACACAGGAAGCAACCTCATAAATCCCAGGCCAACACTAGGCGTCTGAAAATATTCCTCTTTTGACCCTTTCTCTCCAATTTCGTCTTCTACTGCAGGGAGTGCCGGAGGCTCATTTTTCCTCCCTCCAGTGAGCTTGTTCAAACCACCTTTTTAATAAAGCTGTTCCTTCCCTGGAACATATGTTAAGAATATTCATTTTTCAGATCACTGATTTACATATATATTCATTAAATATATATGAGAGATTGCCAGGGAAAACAGCAACACAATTAGACATGCGTTATGCTTATACATCATACACACATGTGCATAGATCCCCATAAACAGGAAAGATGAAAAGTAACACAATATTAGTGCTGGTTTGTACATAATTATTTTCCTTTTCGATAATTTTCTGAAGCTGTTCTAAATTTTATGTGATATATGGAGCTTTAGTTCCTAAAAGATAGTCACATTTAGTAACTTCTCTGAATACATTACCCATGCAAATTCCCACAATTCTCCTTGGCCTGCAGGATATTTGAACCCTGAGCATCAGAGTTGCCTCCCGCCTTACTTCCCAGTTCTCCCTATCTTGTAGCTCATGCTCTTAGGATACTAGCAGGCTTTTTCTACGTGTATCAAGCTGATCCTTGTCTCCTTGTCTTTGGTCACTGACCCTCTCCATCTAGGAGGTGGCTTCCCTTCCCCGGATCCCTTCTTGCCATTCTCCACTCTCTACGTACCTGCTCCCCGGAGAACCATCCTTTCTTCCCTGGGGCCTAAGCGCATTTCACCCTGGACAATTAAGTGATTTGTGCTCCTGTCTCACTCCCTTTCTAGACTGTAAGCTTAAGACAGAAGCCCCATTTTTCTAGAACGTTCTTCTAGCATGGTGCAAGTAGCAAATCTAGCAATTAAGTCAAGTAACACTGGTGAAAGACTTAGAACCATCAGTGACTGTATAAGGTGTCTGACCCCTTAGCCCGGAAGATATTAGTCCCTATTCTGTGTGTGCTCAAGATACTCCTTTGACTGAACATTTATGCTAATAGCGTAGTTGGAGCACCAAGTACCAATGTCTAAAACAGCCATCGGTTGAGTGATGGAACTAACAGTACTAGTTGGAAAGGCACCACTGCCCAGTGGCTCTTGTGTTCAAGAACAGCCATTAGTTCTTTTAATGGCCAACATGGAGAAAGCTGGGATGGATAAAATAAGTGAGAAGACAGGATTTGAAAGTTCTCTTCCTAGTGGATTCAGGAGACTACCCTGAGCCAAAACTGCTGAGTACAGATAAAATACTTCTCTGCTCTTTAAATCACCCTACCCCTGAAAGCAATTAACCGTGCTTTGATAATTGAATTGATTTTTCCTTCCTCATTGAGGAGCACTGACATCGACTGGGGAACTGAAAAAAAATTCTTGAATATCATTAAAAATGAGTTTTTATCGAACAGTTTAGCATATATTTCGAGCATGTTTTTAAAGTAGACTTATAGTGCTGAGTGAAAAATGAAAAAAAAATTAAAATCAGTCATGTGTGTGCTACCACATTATAATCCCATAATTAAAAAGAAATGGATAATCCTGGATGCGTTTGTTTTTAATAAAGGGAAAAAGTAGGTAGGGTCATTTTATTTATTATTGTTAGTCTTCGTTTACAACTCCAAAGCACCTCAGTTTGGCTTCAACTTTCCCTCACCATTGGGTTTTGGTCAGAGTAGAGATTTTTACAGACTGGCCCTGACTGCTGGCTGGAATAAGTGATTAGGATGGTTAGCAATGATCTACCTCTTATTGCTGTGAAGAGGCTGCACATTCATATAAAATTCATATTGCCCCACTGAGGGCTATGATGCTGCAACGTATCCATTATTTCTGTAAGATTACAAGGATTTTACTGAGTCTGTGACTCAATACAAAAATCTACCCATATTCAGGACATAAACCCAAGGCCGGTTCACATTCAGGGCAGATGGGGCTGGGTTATCCCAGGGAACATCCCATCCCGGAAGAATGCACAAGTCCTTAGGTCCACATTTTGACTGTGGTTTTTGAGTCCTTCTTGGTGGTTTGTGTCACCCCTTTGATGCATATCCAGGCTTCGTTGGTTCTGGTATTTGTTTCACAGCAAGATTTTCTTCTATTGTTGATTCAGAGTTCTGCTGACTCCTGTCCAACTTAACACTGTTAACTTGACATAGACTGGAATCACCTGAAAGAAGTCTTCACTGAGCAATTGTCTTTACCAGTTTGCTCTGTGGACGTCTCTTTGGGGAGCTGCCATGATAATGGATATGGGGGGGGGCGCTCAGGCCATTGTGGGTGGCACCATTCCCTGGGCAGGTCATCTTATACTCTATACAGAAGCTAGATAAGCAGGAGCCAGAGACTGAGTGAGCTAGCAAGCACGATTCCTCCAAGGTTTCTGCTTCTAGTTCCTGCCCCAACTTTCCTCACTGTGAGGTAGATAAATCCTTCCTTTCCTAAGTTGTTTTTGGTCAGAAGGTTTTATCAGAGCAACAGAAAGGAAACTAACACAACTCCGAATTCAGAAAACATGGCAGGTGAAATAGATTCCCCTTCTATGAAGCCATGATGAGAAGGCACTTTCACTACTGTAGCTCCAAGACTCGAAAGCAACCATGTAACACTTCAGTGATTGACAGGAAGGAAGAAGCTAAGGATAGTTTAGAGCTTACTTTCTTTGAAAACTGATCTTACGATGACATACAATTTTTATTCTTACTGTTCGACCAGTCAACTTCTCTGATGTCAAATGATTGTAGGAGAATGTCATTTGCTATGAAACACTGAAAAAATCTTTGTAAAAAAGCCAAACTACATATCTACTCAGTATAAAAAATACACCAATGATTCTAATTTAAGTTACCCATATTAAAGAATCATTTTCTCAATTAAATTTGTAAAAGAAAAAAATATAATCTTGGGGGAGCTCTTTAATAGGAAGTAGGCTTTCAAAGATGGGGTCAAAAGCAGTGGACTATTCATTCAGTTTTCAAAGAAATATTCATCTTTACTAAGGAATTCATTTAGCCGCAAGTTATGGGCATATCAGGCAGTCACTCTGTGTACTAGGTTCTAGCAGATACCTAGGGATGAAAGATAAAGGAAACAAGACAAAACAGGATGCTCTATGCATCCTAATGTGTGCCAGACCCTGGAAAAATCTATGGGGCAAGACAGACATGACCACTGGCTCTTCTCTTCCTTATTGATGACCTTGGCCACGTTATTCAACCTGCTTAGTCTTAGAATCAATATTGTAGCACAGGTATGGCACAGCTTTCCCTTAGAGAAGTGCAGGTAGAAAAAAATGGGATGATGCAGCTCAAGAATTTCACATTGTATCGAAAACACGGAATTCAAACAATAAAGGGTAATAGTATCCCATTTAATATCAGCCACCATGAGGAATGGCCATTCACTTTCTCACTATGTAGCTTTGGCTGGCCTAGAACTCATAAAGATTCACCTGCTTCTGTCTCCCAAGTGCTAGGATTAGAAGTATGTGCAACCATGCCTGGAACATAAACATTTTTTAATACCTCCTATTACATAATATACTGTGGTTGCATAGGTATTTTCTTTGAATTGAAACATTTCCCCTGGAGGACATATCAAAGTCAGGAAGCTAACAAAACTTTAGAAGTTTAGAAAACTCAGAAAGTTACAGAATCCCCAAGGGCCCTCCCCAAGCATGTAGAAACAATAAACTAATTCCTAAGACAAAGGAACATGTTTGATGGTTCTGTGCGATTTAGGCTGGCAACTGAGAATACAGGCTTCCTGGGGGTCAGCCGTGCTGGTGGGTTTTGCAAGAACATAGCTGCTTTTGAGTCCTCCATATTCTTGTAAGCATCCCCTCAAATCTCACTGTTCTACCAAGCTGGACTTGGGTAGAACCATCTCTCTGCTCTATCACCCTATAGGGTGAACATAAATTTGTGTTGATTGCCCAGGGAAAAATACATAGCAAACTATATAGCCTATTCTTTTATTAGTTTTATTTCTGAATTTTCTTTTCTTGACATAATACATTTATTAGTTATTTGGGAGTTTCACAAAATATATCCCAATCATACTCACTTCCCAGCCCTCCAAGGTCTGGCTTTCATTCTTCTGATACCCCCTCAACAACAAAGAAGAAAGAAAAACAGAACAAAACAGAAAACACAAGTCCAATTTGTGTTGACCATACACTTATTGAAGCATGGTCAGACTCTCAGTGGCCAGTTCCTAGGAAAAGACTGAGTCCTTCCCCACCCCCACTCACACCAGAAGCCATCAGTTGTGCAGAGCTACACTTCAGCATCCTTATCACAATTTTTAATAGTTCTCTTTGATGACTTCCTATCCAGGTGTAAGAGGGGTTGTCACAGATGCCTTCTATGCTCTTCTTTCTCAACTGTGGGTCTTCAGTCATCAACACCACTGCAAGCTGGTTCCCGAGGGGCAGAGATCTTGCTTAGCTCACATACTCATCTTGGGATATAGTCACCATAATTCATGGAGCTTGTGGTTTTAAAAATTAATTTGTGTGTGTATGTGTGTGTATGCATGTGTGCAAGCACATGTATGCCACCATATGCATGTGGAGGACAAAGGACAACTCTTGAGAGTTGATTCTCCCATACCACCTTTCACGTTGAGCTCCAGAGTTCCAAGTCAGGAAGTCAGGCTTGTGTAGTAGCAAATGGTTTTACCTTCTGAGCCATCTTACATGGCAAACTTTGGTGTTTTGAGAAGACAAAGAGGGTGTAAATTGCTAAGAGTCGTGTTCTATGCTCCGGGACTCTAAAATAGGAACCAAGATTTTCCTTGGTTCTTAGGCTGTTTTGGAAAGAATCTATGTAAAAGAAAACTCTCTGTGTTTGCCATATGAGGACTGTGAGAAAGATTGTCTTATCAAAAGCTACTTCCACATGCGGCAGTGGGTTTTCACCCTGATGGAATACTAACAGCATGATGTGGACAATGATTTGCTGCTGTTAAGGACTGACCAAGTGACCTCCCTCCACCTCCTTCTAATGCTGAAGTCGCTTTCTGGACAATTAGCGAGGAGGCCATGCACAAACACCACACGTCCCACTCTCCAAAAGAAAAGTGTGAACCAAAGAAGGCAGAGTCCAGCCCTTAGCTGTCTGTGGGACTGCTCGGGCTCCTCGGTCTTTGGCAGAGGAGCTCGTGCAGGTGCCAAGCTCGCTTCTGGCATTTCAAATGTCAGGACACTGCATGCATATGCCAAGAGACCATGACCTCTTCCTCTGACCAGCACTGGACAGAGAATATAATGGAAACGCAGGAAGACACCATTCTCAGCACAGTTTAACACAAGCACAATTGAAGTCAAGAAAGCTGCCGCTTTGAGGACAGTAAACTGCGGGGAAGTTCTGATCAAGTCCCCGAGGGAACACATTTAAAATGACCCTGGTATTGTCCCAGGGAAAGTAGAATTGGGTCTTCCTTTTCTTGCTAGAGCATGGAGATTAGTGCTAGAAGCCTTGACTGGGGCATTTCAGCGGAGGATGCCACCAATCCTGACGCATGGATACACTTAGCAGAGACTGAAGACAGCTGAGGTGGCAGAGGATTGGTTCCCAGAGTGACTCTGAGAGTCAGGCGTTAATTGCATAACCGTCCTGGATGGAGACGGAGTACACGGCTGAGGTCCCTGAAGCTGGGGAGAAATTCACCACAGAATCTCAGTCCCAAGAACTCTGCACTTCACAAGAGGTGATCCAGAGTTACCTGCTTTGAAAATGAAAAGCACCTCCCCTTCTCACACACCTGATTATATTCCGTCTGCTCTTGATAACAATGAGAGGTGTCAAAATGAGTGATGTCGAGGTGATTATTGGAAAAGCGCCATGCAGTATATTTGTGTGGTATTGTTAAAAGGTAAATCAAGTCAACTTCATTAGAATGCTTAGCGGTTTCAAAATCAGGCCTTTCCCTGGCTAGGTCCCAGCTGGAAGAGCGGTTTCCGTACACAGCTGCCTCTCCTTTAACTGTGCAGGGCGGAGATGCTATTTGATTAATAGAGATGTGGATATATTGAGCAATTGACAACTGTTCTCGGTACACATTTTATGTCAGTTTTCAACAGCGAGAGAAAAAATTCTGTTCATTCCACTGACCTTGATAGGAATATCAACTCCTGCAGCGTGGGGTGCCATGGAAACATGAGGTGCTGGTGCCATCCTCAGCCATTAGGGCTGCGCAGGTCTGTCCTTGGGTTACAACAGAGCAGTTAGCACCGGGGTCAGAAAGCCTTAGGTGCCATCCACATTGCCCGGGGAGGCAGTACTTTTTTCCCTATTGGACAGGAGCACCAGAGCTTGAGAGTAGTTCATCTGAGTACTACTGAGAGTAGTTGGTTGGTGTTGCTCCGTTATAGTGGGGACCACGTCTTTTTTTTTTTTTAAGTCTATCTTCAGCTTCATTGATAGTAGGTCTACAGAAGCAAATGGGCCAGCATCTGGGGACATTTGCACAACGTACATATGTTATACCTATACACACAAAGGGATAGAGACAGAAGAGAAAAGAAACAGGATAGGGGTCGGTTGACCAAGATGATTTAGTCACATGAGTGTCGTGGTTGATCACTATTGGTCAAGAAAGAAGGCTTGATCACTGTTGTCCAGGGCTGTAAGAATGGGAAAGTACAGCACACATTCAAACAGGCCCTTGGATTTGACCATCCGTAGATCATCCGTGACTTAAAAATGGGTAGATGAGTTATTTCTGTTGCCTGTTTTTATAGGATGCACAAGCTAAGCGTGTTTTATATCCTTAAATATGAAATATTAGTGGTGGTAACTGTGGGTAGAATTATTGGTGAAAGATAATTCCTCTTGCCTTGAAGCCTAAAACCTTCTTGCCTTCCCCTTGACAGAGAGATACCCACTCCTTTCACTGATTAGTGGTGGAACACACCTGTGTACCTGACCTATAGATGGGAATTCCTTGTACATATATAGATGTCCTGTACCATCCTAAAGATATTTCCATTTAATAGCTTGTGGGCTGGGATGGAACCTCAGACTGGTGTTTCTCATTAGTCATTCAAGAGTTTCATACAGCGTATTTTGATCACATTCAGCCCTAATTACCCATATAACTCCTCTCAGATCTACCCTGAACTCTCTATTTCATGTCTTACTTTTATCATTCTTTCTCTCCAATTTGTGTTGTCCGTATACTCCTGGGTAAGAAACTATTCACTAGAGTGTGGGTAAGCTACCAAGAGTCACACCCTTAGAGAAAACTAGCTTCCAAGCCTTCAGCTGTCCATAGCACCTCAGTTAGGGTCGGGTGAGTGATGAACTCCTTCCCATTCTATTCTAGGATATTGACTGGCTTGATCTTGGGCAGGACTTGGGCAGGCAGTCAAAGCTGCTGTGAGCTCATGAGTGTAAAGGTCCTGTCCTATCCAGAGCTCTGCTCCTTCCTGGCCTCTAACTCTTATATTTCAGCCCTTATTCCACAATGGTCCCTGAGCCTTGGGGAAGGAATATTATATAAACATCTCATTAGTGGCTGAGAATACAGCCGGCATTTATTTTCTGTGCTTTAACCAGTTTGGAGTCTCTGTATTAATCACCAACTACTGCATAGAGAAACTTCTCTGCTAAGATCTGAGAGGTGCGCTGATCTGCGACTATAGAGGTATGAGTTTAGAGGCTGCTTTGATACTACATTCATCTAGCAGAACAGTAGTAGAGGTTCATCCCTTCGGCCTGTGAGCTCTTAACCAGACGTTCATGGCCACATTTATAGTATCAGGCGTGTGTTTCTTCCTGTGGAGTGGGCCTTGAATCTGAGCAGAAAGTGGTTGGTTACTCCTATAACAGCTGTGCCATGCAAGGGCACATCATGCAATGATGTTCATTTCTGTAGCTTACAGGATTCCCAGATTTGTAAGACTTCTAATGTCTTTTTGCTCCCAGAAGCATTCATGGCTCCCTAGTGATACCTGTCTCAAAATATTATAAATAATGTATTTGTTAGTGGACTTTCTTTAAATATGTAAAAATAGATTTGCAAACATTTTTCAGAAGGTCTTACCATATCTAAGGAAATTCCAAGTATCTCAATTCTTCACAAATTTTGACCCAGTGATAAACTATCTGTCAGAATAGCCTCACTCTGAGGGGATAAACTTACCATATCCATTGACATTAACTCCTAATTTGTGCTGTTTTCTTTTAAGCTTTAATGGCTTCTGGAAATGACAAGTCACACTAATAAATTATTCATTTCTTCTGCTGAAGATACACATAGGACCACATGCAGAGGAATTGTAGTTTTATCTGTTCTATTCAGTCCTGGTATGTAAGGGGTCTGGTTCCAGGATCTCCATCGATATCAAAATCCATGGCTACTCATGTCCCTTTGTTAAGATAGGTAAAATTTGTGTACATCCTATACATGTCTTCTTATGGAGTTTAAATCACCTCTAGATCATACAGTGAATGTCTTGTGAGTAACATGTAGTGTTATTTAGGGACGACTAGATGGAAATGGTCTCTACAGTTTGGTGTGGATGGCTTCCCCTCTAACGTTTCCTGCTGAGGTCTGAAGAACCAGAAAGTAGAAAGATCTCCCATGCTCTTGGGTAGGCAGAATTAACATAGTAAAAATGTCAATCTTACCAAAAGCAATCTACATATTCAATGCAATGCCCATCAAAATCCCAGCAAAATTCTTCACAGACCTCGAAAGAATGGTACTCAACTTCATATGGAAAAGCAAAAAACCCAGGATAGCCAGAACAATCCTGTACAATAAAAGAACTTCTGGAGGCATCACAATCCCTGACTTCAAACTCTACTACAGAGCTACAGTATTGAAAGCAGCCTGGTATTGGCATAAAAACAGACAGGAGGTCCAATGGAACTGAAGAAAGTGCATCCCCTGCCCTCCCCCCACAACCAATCACTGCTTGTGGATCTGCAGGGATGGATGGGAGGGGTTATCAGCCTCTCCAAGCAACTTTTATTATGTTTTTACTTTTTTGGATTGGATATTTACAACTAGTACTGTTAATCATATTGCAAATTTATGTTTGATTAATATAGTCTCTTATATGAATATAATTCAATATAAATTACTTTTTTAAAATGATAAAGAACATCAATAAACATCTGAGCTTAATTTTAAAACAACCATTAAAACACTCATATAATAGAATCTACCAAATTTAAGTGCATGATTAAACGTTTCTAGTACATTCGCTAAGTCATGTACCTACCACCACAGCTTAAGTTTGGAACATTTGCATCATCCCAGTCAAACAGTCTATACCTGTTTGCCGCTATCCTCAGATCCCAACCAAGCTCCTGGCACTCTTAATCTACTTTCTGCTTCCATGGCTGCTTTTTCTAGACATTGTATAAGTGGACCATACATAATATGCTTTTGTATACCTGAATTCTTTCCACAAATACAATATTTAAATGATTTACCCACATTATAGCATCTATCAGTATCCATCTATCCCTTTGCACTGATATAGATTTACCAGACTTCGTAGTCAACAACTGATGGATACTTAGATTCCATCTAGTTTTGACTGCTATGGATAATATTCTCTGACCATTTATGCATGCAATTTTTTGTGAGCTAATGCATAATAATCACACATGCTTATGAGGGACAGCATAGTATTCTGATTGATGTGTACATCACATGAATAATAACTGGGCCATGAACACATACACCGGAGCACTTTTTCATTTTTTCTAAGATGAGCCCACTCAAAATTCATCCTTCTGGCTGTTTGGAGATACAGTTTGCACTGCTGTTAATGGTAGCTACTCTACTGGATCACAGGACACAGAGCTCGCTGCTAGGGAGGAGCAGGGGTGGTTGGCCCCAGGTACAATTTTAGGGTTATAGTTCACCTTTAACATCAGCCGTCCACCTGTTTTCCAGAGTGACTGCTGAGTTTCGCATTTTCACAAGTAATGCATGACTGTTCTACAGACATGATTTTAAAAAGGTCAAAAGAAAAAAACATACAAATTTAAATAGCAGATTTCCCTTCTCTGGCATTAATTATCTGCTATGGCTTCCCTCTCATTAAAAGTCTAGGCAAATTCTTCAAGAGTACCAAGATTCTCCTTTGCCATGTACTGCTGCTTTTACAGGAAGGGGGCTCTCTTGCCTCGTTCATTCAGCTAAGTCAGCCAGGGCTGCCAAATGTTTTCCCGTTCCTAGACACCTTAAGAGACCCTGGGAAGTGCAAAGAGCATTTACTAAGTGGAAAATTTATTCCTGGGATCTGGTAAGGAAGGGGTTAATGCAGTTTGTAACAATTATTGACTACAAGATCTGCAAATGATTGCATATAATTTCTAAAATATGCCTGCAAGCTTCTCTATTGACGCGGTGCCCCAGGGGTGTACACATGGGCTTAAGTGTCTAAACTGTTTTATTAATTAAATTGCTATGATTTACCTCTCCCATGTTAGCATTTCAGCTTAGGAAACAACCCTGTAATTAGAAAATGACATACCACCATTGCTTGCTTACTTTGTGGGTGAAATATCGTACACATACATACATAGATATTTATAGATACACCCACGTATGCGGGAACTGTATTTTCCCTCATCAACCCACACGGGCTACTTTATTTCTAGTCCAATTAATAGGCAATGTTCAGTGGTGCATTAAATTGCTTTTGGGTGGGGGAGGACGGTGGCTGCGAAGTCCCTGCCCCGCTGAGGTATGTGATGGTATCTATGTGGGTTTGTTTATATGTTTCCTCCTATAGACAGAAAATTAAAATCATAAGATTTTATTATAAAAAATATCCGCATGCAACAACCCTAAAAATTCAGTTATCCCTACAACTGTAGACTCATTCTACTTTTCCAGTGTCTTATGCACTTCCTTCCCTACTTTGAAGTTATACTTTTATAAACATGTAATATAAATTCCCAGGTGGGAAACAATCTGGAGTTGTTGGGAAGCTCAACTCTTTTATTGTATCATTAAAGATTAATTTATCTTATATGTGTGTATGTATATGAGTGTGTGCATACCAAAATGAAATAATAATATTTGTGTATGTGGGGGGTGGCACACATGTGTATGTCATGGCATGTGTGTAGAGCTCAGAAGACAGCCTTGACCGTTGATCCTTGGTTTCCACATGGTTAAGAGCAGGTTCTCTATTACCCTCTATGCTTTCCAGGTTAGCTGACCTTCAAGCTTCAGGCTGAACATTCTGACCTCACATTTCAATATAGGAGTGCTAGAATTTCAGAACCACAACTACTTTATCTATTGGACACAGATATGTGTTTGCAAGTGTCCCCGGGAACCTGAAGAAGGAATCAGACCCCTTAGAATTGTGTTCCAGTTTTGAGCAGCCCACTGTGAGTACTGGGAACCGAACTCAGGTCCTCTCCAAGAACGACAAGTGTCCTTCACCACTGAGTCATCCTTCAGACCCAGCAAACTTCACACTTGTACTGAATTCAGTATCGGAATTTTTAAATCAATTTTCTTAACAATGGGCAATGTCTCATTTTTAAGTATATTGAATGATGGCAAGCCTCAAACCACAAAGGATTATTAAACTTTAAGTCAGAAAATCTTTGGTGGTATACTCATGTTTTCGATATTCATGTAACATTTCTGCATCAGTCACCATTGTCATTTAAGATCTCTAAAAGGGAGGTCAATGAGTGCCATAGTCTCCTGCTTTACCTGCTCTCAGGGCATGCATTTCAAGACCCTATGGATACCTGGCACCATGGATAGACCTGATGACTATGGATGCTAGCATTCTCCCCATATATATATACACACATATATGTATACATACATATATATGCACACACATATATACATGTTTCCCATATGTACACATGTATATATATGCCTATGATAAAATGTAATTCATAATTAGATGCCATAATAAATACTAAAGGTACAATAATTAACTCAATAACAAAATAGTTTCAAAATAGTCTTTCAGTAAAAGTAGCTTAAAACTTGGGAGTTTGTTTCCATAATTTTTCATTTAATATTCTTAGACTCTATAAGATCATTGTTTAGGGAAACTGTAGAAAGTGATACTACAAATGAAGGGAACTGCTATAATTTAAAAATCTCTATCTCTTGGAGATACTGGTAGATTAAAATAAAATAATAATCATGTGTGGTGTGCATGTGTGTGTGTGTATGTATTTTGGATGCATGTGTGCACCTGTGTTGAACCCAGAGGTCTAAGGCTTTCACCTTGTGATTCTCTCTCCTTGATTGTCTCTGTGTACTCCAGGCTAGCTGGCCTGCAAGCTTCCGGAGATTCTGTATCTCCCATTTTAGGCTAGGTGTGTTAGGATTTCGGAAGCACGCTACTTCGTCCAGCTCTTCATCCGTAGGTTCTGGGGACTGGAACTCAGGTCCTCACACCTGCACGGAGCTGCTTTGCACCCTGAGTTGTAGCCCAGCATAGATGATAACCTTTAAAGTATTCTAACACAGAGAGCAGGCTTTCCATGATATGAAATATCAGCTACAGGGATGTGTGTGAAAGCTTGCCTGGGCTGCGTACTGCCTTCAGAGGACTGAAGCAGAGGTAGTGGGTGGAACAGAGCAACAGGGTGGGAGATAATGTGAGTTGAGCATCAGATTGTGTAAACCAGGCGCTTCTTACACTTTTGTTCACCCACTTAACAGATATTTACCAAGAACCTAACCTATAATTAGCAGCATACTATGTACTAAAGAGAATAAAAAGATTTTTTTTGAGACAACCTGTGACATTCAGAGTCCACAGTTCTATAAGAGAGGCTTAGAATGGCCAGGAAATGATTCTTGGGAAAGTTTAAATCTGAGTGGAACCGTGAGGGGAAGATGCATTCAGAGAAAACTCCAAGGAGAGTTCACTGGAGTGAGAAGACATAGCAACAAGCGTGAAGTGGACGATGCTGGAAAATCCGTATTTGATGGTCATCCACAGGGCAAAGAAAGAACACCTCTCACCTTTCCTCTGAGCAGACCTGGAAAACGGCCACTGTTTGAATGGTTTGTCTGAGGTGAGACAACTTTCCTGTGGCTAGGATTTGCTCTGGTGTTTCTGATTTATACTCGGAGTCAGTCACGGGCATTGGCAGCAGCTGGCCCAGGGATCTTGCAATATCGTGAGACGGGTAGTCAAGGTGAGGGAGGGTGGGTGCCTCGCAGTAACTGGTCATCAAAATTGGCAGATATGTTTAGAATGAAGACAAGCAGAAGTGAGCAACAGAAGGGTAGAAATGCAGCATTTGTAGTGAATTGTTTTTAAACCTGAAAAGCAGCATCGAATTCTTTACACAAAAGTTTAGTCAATTAACGCTGCACACTGGATAGTAGCGTGTAAGAGTAATGCCCCTTTATAAGGAAAAGGAGACATTTCCTTGTATTTGTTTGTGTAGACCTTCCTTAATATCCATGTGTGGGGGCAGGACATGGCCAGGGCTCCCACAAATACACAGACACTAAAGCCCTTTAATAGAATGGCAAATCCTAAGTATAATTCAAATCATCTCTAGACAGTTGACGATAACCAGTACAGTATAAATACTGCACCACTTAAAACAAGAGGGGAAAACAAGAGAGATAAAGTAAATGGGGCAAAATATTAATAATTACTCAATCTTGGCTCTGGGCATCCTGGGATTTTGTCGATTCTATTCTGTTTTGAAAGTTGTCATGGTGAATTTCCTTCCTCTCTCTCCTTCCTCCCTCCCTCTTTCCTTCCTTCCTTTTTTTGACAAGGTATTACTATAGAGCCCTGTTTGCCCTTGAAGTCCCAATCTCGTAACTGTGTATGTCTGTATTTGTGTGGGGTGATGTGCCTGGGAGTTAGAGGCAGTTTAGAGCGGCTGGATTGTGGGTGCTGGCGACTGAACCCCAAATCCTCTAGAAGAGCAGAAAGCTCTGATCTTAACCATTAAATCATCTTCCGAGCTGCTCTTTAAGGTTCTTAACAAGCTTTATTTGGGGAAATCCAGACTACAAACTTCCTCTCATTTTGTCAGCCTCCTGAGTAGCCTCTGGCACTTTGGACCACTTATGTGCTTAGCACAAGGCTCTATAGTCTTCCACTGAATGACACTTCTCAGCTTGATTGCAGCACTTTTCACAGAGTCCCCTTTTCTTCTGTTGGTCACAGGATGAGCTTGAGAAACACCTGAAGATCAAACACTCCTCCCTTTAAATCCTTTTTGCTTTCATCAAATGTCCAAACCCTTGTTACCTGCTTGCATCATTTGACCTCACATCTTGAGCCATCGTCCCTCTTGTCTACTTGTGTACATTCTCTATTACCTCCTATCTCTTAGCTTTCAGCTTAAATGACCCTTTGCCAGGGTTGGTGAGGGGCGGGGCCATCTTTCCTGAGTGTTCTTCCCTTTGGGGCAGGGCCAGCTCTTCTGTTGCTGTACCCAATGAGGGGACATAGCCTGCCACTCAGAACCAGTGAAGAACCTGTGGGGCTCAGCACAGAATGATTCCAATGACCCTTTGTGTGAACATGGGTCATGGATGTCATCACGGACCCCAGTTGCAGCAGGGTCATGGACCCAGACATAGCCATCAGCAGCAGCTCAGGCCAGGGCTCTTGGTTGGGTCACAGGTGGCCCTTGGTTGAGTCCTGTCTGCCCAAGTTGCAAGGTATGGTGTGGAACTGTTTCTTGCCTCCCCCCTTCTCCCATACCCAGGCCTAGACACCTTGGGTTGCACTAACTATGACAGTTCCCAAATCCTTGGTGTCAGAGGTGTAGGGCAGGCTCCTGGTTGATGTGTTCCCCCCAATCCAAGTAGTCTGGGGAGTAGCCATCTGTGTCCCCCACCAATTCAGGCCCAGAAGGGGCTGAACAGCTGCTGGTTGATTGTCTCCCACTCCAGATCAAGGAGTCTGGGCGGGGGCATCTATGTCCTCTGCCGATTCAAGCCTAGAAGTGTTCAAGTGGCTTCTGGTTGATTTTGCCCCATTCAGTCCTGGGGTTGGGATGGAGGGAAGCCATCTGTGTCTTCCACTGATTCAGGCCTGAAAGAGGTCCAAGCCAAGCTCAAGTTACTTAAATTAATGACTGAGTTCTCCAACAGTAGACTCTTCAGCGGAGATCAACAGCACTGCCTACCCCACAGAGCTAAAAGTTATGAAAGAGCTTGGTACAATGCCTGAAACATAGTTCTCAAAGAATTTTTTCATAACTTTCGTTTATTCAACAAGCACAAGAAGTCATGTTTCTGCTACAGTTATTTTTCTGATTGCTTTTCCAGGGCTTTCATTGTATTCACAGCAAAATATCCAAGTATCTACGGTACGGATACCCCACGGCTAGGGGGTTATTTCCTTATTTGTGTTTAAGGTTACTGTGACAATGGTGACCCTTTAGACTCTTTGCCCCTTGGGTCTCCACTATAGCTCAGGGAACATTCTGTCTCCCATAGGCTCTGCCAACCCCATTCAGTGGGAGCAGAGAGCCAGGTGCTGGCTCCACTCCCTTAGCTACTCCCGCAGCTGTCAGGACATTCTTAGAAGTGCTAAGGTAGTTTGAGAAAGGTAGCCAGGGCACCTCAGAGCCCGATGGAGGTGAAATATAGACTTTCAGCTGTGAAGAAAGCAAGGAGAGAGCACGAGGAAACAAAATGATTTCTCTGTGGAAATTCAGGAAAGTAAATTTCCCAAGGACTGTAAAATGACTCTTGTCTCCTATATTGGTATTTTCCTCTGAAAATAAATGTGGTTTTGCATTATTTAAATAGAACATAATTAAGCACAAGGGCTCTCTGTTCTTTGCACCTAGAGGACAGGCACTGAGGTATGCAGGCCTAGAGGGCTGGGGATAGACATCGCTCTCAGAGTGAGAGAGGAAAAACAATAGCAAGAAACAGACAGAGACCCGGGGCCGGAGGAAGAGAAAGAAGTGTTTAACATTCAGAATTTGTCCACAGCCGATAATTTATTAGAACTCATCTATAACAAGGCCTGGCAATGATTTATAAGTTGATTTGAAAAATAAATAAAAGTGATAGAAACCTGCATTTGGTTTTAATGATAGACTGTTGCAGCGTGAAAAGTGAGGATATGAAACATTGCAAGGAAATTAGATATTATGCCCTGCAGACAATTGCAGCTACCAGCCCATTAATTGTTAGATATTTATTATTAAAAATTTCTTTTCATGAGTGACTGCAGAATATTTGTGCTGCTCAAACTGTTGAGTTCTGACGTGAATGAAGGGTGGGGAGCCCATTTGGGGTGTGTGTGTGTGTGTGTGTGTGTGTGTGTGTGCGCATAAAACTGTGGCAAAGCAGCTGACCAAAATAGGAGACAGATCTCTTTACAGCAAAAATACAAACATAGAGTGGCTGTCTCAATCTAGCACAGGAGGATGCTGGCATGGCTGCTGTTTCTAAAGTCACATCATCACCACTATCACCATCATCATCACCACTACCACGGCCACTACTGCCACCACCATACCTACCACCACCACCACCATCATCATCACCATCACCACTACCATCACCACCACCACCACCACCACCATCACCACCACCACCACCACCATCACCACCACCACCACCACCATCACCACCGCAAGCACCACACGCACTACTACCACCACCACCACCTAGTCATCATCATTTTTCACTCAGATTTAAATGCAGCCATATCACAAGTCAGATCTTTCTCCATCAATAAAACACAGTTCAAAAGTTACCAGCAGTATCTCAGGACCCCACAAGAATTAAAAAGCTGCATTCTTAGCTCTTCTGTATTTAATTTACCATGTTATGCTTTGGTCTAGGAAGGCCCAGAAGGTTGTCAACTGAGCAAACAATGGTTTTGATTATCATACAAAATGGATGTACCCAAAGCAAAGGTATGTGTAGGTAGAGACTGCTCGTTCATTCTCAGCCACCCAGATCTGAATAATAACACAGAAACTATATTAATTATAACACTGCTTGGTCTATTAGCTAAGGCTTCTTATTAACTAACTCTTACATCTTAAAGTAACCAATTTCTATTAATCTGTGTATTGCCATGAGGTTGTGGCTTACCGGGTAAGGGTTTGACCATCTGTCTCCTTCAGCAGCTACAAGGTGTCTCTTTGACTCCACCTACTCTATCTATCTATCTATCTATCTATCTATCTATCTATCTATCTATCTATCTATCTATCTACCTATCTAATCTTCCAACCTGGCTATATTCTGCCCTTCCATAGGTCAAATCAACTTTATTCATTAGCCAATAAAAGCAGCACATATTCAGAAGGACTTCCCACATCAGGTATGCTTCATCTGAGTTACAGTGTTCCTAAAAATACTTATTTAATAAGATACTGTATTTATTTCTCTGATGGAGAAAAATACCTCTTTAATTAACTGGAAATAACTTATCATTATACCATAATATTATAAATTACTTTTGTTTTATTTTTATTCATATTCAAAATGTTTGTGCTTCCTTTATTCGCTATATATTTTGGGAAGGGGTTATTTTTGGATATGTCTCTTAATATCTTATTAAGTATGCCATGTATAAATACACATATATTACAAATACACACATATGTATTTATAAATCAAAAGACTAACTACAACAAATCTTAATTCGTGATTCGTTCAGGACTATTTTCAGTTTAAAAATACAGAGGCATTAATGTTAATGGAGAGGTCAGGGTAGGAAAGAGGGTTGTTTAGGCCAATGGTGCATTTTAACCTTGAAAGCGTTTCTGGTTGTCCTACTAGGGGGTACAGCTACTTCTGTAGACTTGATTGAAGTCTGGGTTCTTCTCCATCTAGGGAGGGTCATTCTCTTCAACTGAGTGCTCAGTTTTAATACATTGAAAGTGTAGGGGAAGAAAGAGACACTCAGGTAGCCAATGATCAGGGCATATATCACAGCCAGCTCACCCTCATATCCAAATGGTGTGTTTTAAAATAACCACGGTGGGTTGTAATTTAAATCAATATACTTAACATTATTACCATCTAATTAAAACAGTCGAGACAATGCAATTGATGGACAGCCAGGTTTACCATCAGACCCTACAAATCATATGCTTGCATAATCAGTGCTGTGTTGTGTCCTGCACACTGGATTCTGGGATAAACTAATGAAGATTAGGAGCAGAGGTATAAACTTGAATCTTAGGTGAATTGCAAGTCTTTGAAGAGTGAAGACTTTGTCTGTGTTCATATTTGTAGCTTAATCCATGGCTGGATAAATTCAGAGTCTATTCTGAATTCCCCGCATGGACTAAATCAGGCCATGTTCAAGTTCCGGCCCTCCTGGGTCTTCCCAGCTAAGTTGAAGCATTATAAATTAAATGCCAGTGAGATCCCCAAATTTCCTTCACTATTTCTACACTTGGTCTACTGAGAAAGGGCCAAGGCAGAGCCAAACTTGGCACAGTGTAAGTTTCCCAGGCTGGACAGGTTTTGAAGGCATGAAGGGGTCATGGCGGGCATCTGAGGCTTGGCAGCATGAGAAGCCAGGATAGGTCATTGGTGAATGTATAGTTTCAGTTTTAATAGAAACCTGAGATTTGAGGGGGTCATGAAGAGAAGTTGAGGCTTGGTATATGTGGCAGGGTCTGAGTCTCCGAAGAGAGCCCAGGGGAGACTGTTGGTGAAGGTCCAACCCAGTTGCAGAGACACAGGAATAAGAAAGGCTAAGGGTCTCATGATTTCTTGCTCCTTGATCCAGCAACTACCACCTCTTAAAGACTCCACCACCTCCCAGATTGCACAATCCTGGGAGGTAAGCCTTCAATACCAAGTGACACTTCACATCTAGACAAAAGTGGCATCTGTCTTCCATGGTATGCCATAAAGTTGGTAAACTGTTTTTTTTTTTTTTAAAAAAAATAAAACAGGGTCTTATTATGCATCCTTGGCTAGCCTGAAACTCACTACATAGATCAGAGTTTCCTCAAACACACAAGAATCTTCTCGCCTCAGCTGGGATCAAATGCATGCACCACTGCACCCAGACAGAAGACTTTTACTCTGAAGGGCCAGATGAAACTCTTCTGTGCTTCCAGGCCATCGTCTCCACTGTGAGTATCTGATTGTCATAGATGAAAGCAGGCATATGGGATGCAGAAAGAACCATGCTGCAGATCCCTGAAATGAGCATTAGTGTTTCACATGTTCTAGCCCAATTGGTCAAGGGTGTTTCTTAGCCCACCCCCTGTCTCTTCTGTGGACTCTAAGGACAACTAGGGAAAGAGTGGTTTAGAAAACAGTTTTGTAAGGACTTATGGGCATACTTTAATGTGTTCACTTCTTAGGTTAATTCTAATTGTGAATTGTGGATGGATCTTTAAATCTTCTGAAACATTCCCTCAGCATCAGCTCCTTAATGCAAGGATGTATTCACCACTATTTCTTTTTAAAATGATATTTTACCCAGCACTTGGGAGGCAGAGGCAGGCAGATCTCTGTGAGTTGGAGGCCAGCTTGGTCTACAAGATCTAGTTCCAGAACAGGCACCAAACCTACACAGAGAAAGTCTGACTGGAAAAAAAAAAAAACAGAAAAAGATGATATTTTAATTTATTCTTTGAAAACTGTATGCATTTACACAATGTATTTTGATCAAATCCATTCCCTGGCCTCTGAACTCCTTCTGATTTCCCCATGCTGCAGGACAATGGTCTGTACCTTGTCACTTGTATTATTTTTAAATAAAATGCTGATTGGCCAGTAGCCAGGCAGAAAGTATAGGAGGGATGACCAAGCAGGAAGTAGAGGCGGGGCAATAAAAACAAGAGAATTCTGGGAAGAGAGAGTCAGTCTACAGCCCTTACCCAGACAGAGAGGAAGTCAGACACAGAGCAAGCAAGATGTGACTGCCTCAATGAAAAAGGTTCCAAGCCACATGGCTAACAGACAAGATTGATGGGCTAATATAGGTTATAAGAGTTAATAAGAAGCCTGAGTTACTAGGCCAATCAGTTTATGATTAATGTAGGCCTCTGTGTATTTCTTTGGGATTGAACTGCTGCAGTGATGGGGTGGGACGGAAAACTTGGTCAACACCCCTAAGCACATTCCTGCTCACTTTCATGTGCTTTCATATTTGAAAGGATAACCCATGAAGTAAGATTAGTGCTGTGTGCATGAGCATGGGTATAAGACCATCAGGGGCCACGTGCCTAAAGAAAACTGACCCTCCCTTCACCTGTAGCCATCAACTGTTCATAACTCCTCCGCTAGGGAGGGGTCCTCATGAGCTGTACCCCACCCATGCTGGGAATGCTAACTGACCATCTTGTACAAGTCTTGTGTAGGCAAACGCAGCTGATAGGAACTCATGAATGCGGCAGCGTGGTCAGGTCCAGAAAATCCTGTTTTGAAGCAGTACTTCATGATTTCTGGCTCTTACAATCTTTCCTCCTCCTCTCTCCTGCTGTGTCCTGAGTTTTGAGAGGGGGAATATGCTATTGATGTCCAATTTAGACCTGGGCACTCCATAGCCATTTAGTCTCTGCAATATGATAAGTTTTGAATGTCTGGATTAACGAACATCCACCACAAAAAGAAGTTTCTCTGCTGAGAGCTAAGCCATCGCCCCACTCCGTCACCATTCCTTCCTAATGGTAAGCATGGCTGGTCATGCTTTTGAAATATCAGCCTAGAATACTGAGCACAAGATAAGCACATACCCACAACTGAGTAATTTAGTCTCCAGCCTTTGCCTCCTATTTCCACTTTGCTCAGAGCTTCTTAGAGACATGCCAAACTCATGGTTTCGCACATTTTCTCCCTCTTACCCACCCTGTATAAGACTCCATCCCTGGACTTTCCAAACATCATTTTCATCAAATCCTACCCTGGTCCCAAATCATCAACCATTCTCTTTCCTACAGAGTAAATTCTAGCCGATTCATTTGGATCTCTTGGTGTTGTCTGACCAACACCATGGAGTAATGTTCTACCCAATGCCCTTAAACACAATGAAAATCATATTGTTGAAGGAATTGTTTCCATTGTATCTAATACAAAAGCTGTAGACTGAAAGACAGGAAAATCTGTCACGGGAACGTATATCTCAGGCTGGTTCCAGACTCTGAATCTTCTCCAGTTTCCCAAGAGCTGGGTTTACTAGTGTGTCCAGACATGTCTAGCTTATTTGCAGACTCTCAGAAACTTTCCTGACACATTTTATTTTTCAGTAACATGTAGTATGTATTCATTTTTGGGACAGGGTCTCGCTAGTCCTGTTGTAGCCCTATCTGGCCTGGAACTCACTATGTAGACCAGACTTGGTCTCAAACTCACAAAAATCTGTCTGCCTTTGTCTGCTGAGTTCTGGGATTAAAATCATATGCTACTATGTCTGACAAGAGTGTAATTTTTAAATGAGAACAACTGAGATAACCTCACTGTATTGAATAATTTATTTTTCTATAAACTGATAAGACAGCACTACGGTGTGTTTACATTTTGATGCCTAATCTAATTCATGATCTTGCGACAATGCCATTGTTAATTCAGATCTCACAACCTATTTAGTTATATTCCACTAAAGATACAGTTCTCCACCTTGTGGGAATGCATTTATATCAAGCAGAAAGTGATTGGTTACTCCCATAACATCCATGCCACTCTTCTACCAGTGGACCAGTTCAGTCTCTGTTGTGTTCTTCATCATTCATTCTGTTTAACTGGAACCTCCAGCTCCATTCCCCTACTCCCCAAACCATACCCTCTCAGTGATAAATTATTTCTTTATTGTTTATTAATAAGGAAAACCTATGCAGGAATATTTAAACAACAAATGGGATCCTGAACTGAGTCACAAGTTAAAATTTGAGGTTTATGAAAGTTTATCCTGCAAGAAATATTCTGTACCATTAGGACAAATTACTCCTTTTCTTGTTTTTTTTTTTTTTTTTTTTTTTTTTTTTCTGGATGGTTCTTCTGCATCCCACCCACCATCCTTAAAACAGAAAACAAAGGACAAAAGGAAGAAAACCTGACTCTCCATGCTGAAAGTTCTTGGTTTTCAAAGGAGAGAGAGAGAGAGAGAGAGAGAGAGAGAGAGAGAGAGAGAGAGAGAGGAGAAAGGAGAGAGACCAAAAGCAATCTTCACAGCGTCTCTCTCAGGAGAAACGACCTACTTCAGCTGACATTACTCCCTGTCGCTGCCCTGAGCCTTGGGAATCACCGTGTCCGAGTGTCTTCATTCAGAATGGATGCTTTAATATATTTCTTTAATCATCTGTTGCATCTGAGAACATTGTTTCATGCATATTAAAGACCCGAGCATGTAAAAGACGGGTGCTCTGACTAATAAATGCACTCAAAAGCATGTCACGGCTCTTATTGCCTTTCTTAGCTGCAGGATAGATGTGTTTTATTTGGCAACTAATAATAATAAGAACGAGGATGGGGATGAGGACGATATTAGTGATTCTGTTAAACAAAAGAAAATGTTTTGTTTAAAAATGGTGCTGGGGCTTGAAAAGATGATCACCTTATGGAGAACTTGGTCTGTTCCCTTTTCCCAGAGTGCTTTCTCCCTGACTCAAGAAAATTGAAATGCAAATGCTAGAAGCTTCTGTGTGCCTGGCATAAGGCTGTGTGAAAACATTAAGATGCAGCTTCCACCAGCAGGCCTATTAGTCAGCTTTGGATATTATAATACTTGCATCAAATAAGGGTTGAAAGATACAAAGCACAGGTCCAGGGAAAGACTAAGGGTAAAAGGAATCACACAGGGGCAGGGTTGAGTGGAGTTGAGTTAAAAGTGAAAGACTGGGCAGGCTGAACTGAAGGGCTTCTGGAAGGGAGAAGGGATTTCAGTTCAATAAGCATTTACGATTCCTCTCACCCATCTGTGACACAGTCACAAAGAGAAATGACAGGGTCCCTGTTATAAAGTTCAAGGTGGACCTGACTAATAAGGAAACAATTTGAAGATGTGTGATGGGAGCCATGTTGAAGCAGGCATGCATAGTATGCTACCTGATGACCAAAGAGGGTCATGTGATACAGTTCGGGGGGGGGGCACAGGAGGACAAAAAGTTTCTCGCAGTTGTTATGTCTATCAGGAATTTTACAAGAGGAATTATCTCGAATTTGGTGGAAACTGAGATTCTAGGTGGATGGAATTATCTGGTGGGGAAAAAAGAAAGAAAAGCTATACGTTACTTTATAAATGTACAATTATCACATTAGTCAGTTTAAGCAAAGCTTAAAAAGCTGGAAATGCTAACTAGCCCATTTGTTTTTTATCATATGTAATATATGTGTATCAAATTATTACACCTATCCCATGGTTTTCTATAACTACAATAACCATTAAACCATTAGTGTGAAAAACAACAACAACAAAAACCATTTTCTAAAATGAGTGTCTTCCTTTAGTGTGTTGGAGACAGTGAGAGTGAAGGACGGAGGCACAGGCTGGGATGTTGGTCCACTTTAGTAGGAGACTCTGTGTTTAACGGTGGCAGGACATAAATGCTCTCCCCAGGAGAAAGAAGGACTGATGGGTATGCAGGCTTGTGAGGAGGTGTTGAAAGGCAGCAAGGGTAAAGAGGAGAAAGGGGAGGTAACAGCAGTTGAGTCCTTCTGCCTTCTGAAGACATCAGGGTTGATCGGCAAGGCCATCAAAGTTCAGGGTCTTGTTCTGGCCTTCTTGTTGTGAGGCTCGTGTGATGTGAGTCTCCGGTCATGTGACGTGAGTCTCCAGTCATGTGACGTGAAGCACCTAGATGGTCAAATCATGCTACACGACCAGGGCTGTGAAAACCACCTGCTCCAAGTTAGTCAGTACCACAGGTGAATGCAATACTTGATGAGCTAGATCAGCCACTGCAAACCCTTTTAAAATAACTAGCTTTGTCTGTTTCTGATGCGCTTGGTTTCCTTGCACCATTTTGTATGTTTGTGCTGAAATCTGAACTTCGTAGGTATAGTGCTTCCAAATTTTAATTCCAATTAACTGATTTACTAACCTCAACAAATTGCATTAGCCTAGACCATGTTACAATTGTGAAAAACTTGAGGATATTGTCTTCCTTCCTAGATTTAAATAAATCAAGAAACTGGTGGAAGTAAATGAGAGAGACTGTGCATTAACTTTTCCACTGTGGTCAGGAATGGTTTGAATGAGGAATGTTCCCCATAGCCTCTGGCGTTTGAATCCTTGGTCCCCAGCTGGTGACACTGCTTGGAGCAGTTTAGAGATGTGGCCTTGCTAGAGGAATTATGCCCCCAGGACTGGGTGTTGGGGTGTTAAAGTTGATTCCCATTTCATTCTCTTCGCTTTGTGCCTGTGGTTCACAACATGAGCGCTTAGCTTCCTGCTCCTACCACCATTTTTCACTCTGCCACACGGACTTTAGCTTTCTGGAATGGTAAGCCTAAAGTGAGCTGTTCTACTAACTGTCTGGGCCAGTGTTTTATCACAGCAAGAGAAATGGAACTAACACATGGTCTCTTTCCAGAATTCTGAGCAAAACCACACACTCTTGTAAAAACTTGCTTGGGACAGATGGTATAACTGATGTCAATTTCTTATATTACTTTGGGACTTATTGGTGAAGTAGAATATGCTGGCCTTTAGAGCTCTTGTTGATCCTGAGGATAAGCAAAAAAGTGTCTGCATGATAGTCCAGTATTGCGGTTCATACCCACAATGTCATGGTTCACACCCACAATGCCAACACTCAAGAGGTAGAGGCATCAGGGTTGCTGTAAGGTCACTGGCCTGGGCTACATACTGAGATCTCAAAACACAAAATAAACTAGCATTACTGTAATGGGTACCTTTATTCCTTAGGAATGGAATGTGGAGATCATGGAAGTAGAGATTTTAGAAATTCTTTAACAGGCCCAACAGGCAATAATAGCTTATTTTTAGGGAACTTTAAGGATTAATGGAAATTATACCATCTAAAATTGTATATAGTAGAATATGTATATAATGTAAGAGCATAATCTTTTAAAAGTATTTTTATTAACATTTATTAAGTATATATATTCATAAAGTCTAACAAAATACTTGAACATTTAGGAAAAGTAGATAAAGCACCACAGTATTTGATGAAATCCTTAAAACTGTGGGGGAAATAGTATGAGCGGTTTGAGAGATTATTCAACAGGTGAAATCCTTGCTTTGCAACTCTGAAGACAGAGTTTGCATCTGCAGTGCTCACATAAAATGTTACAGTCTCTGTATTCAATATAAAAATAAAAAAGATAACTGAGGCAGAACTGGATTCACATTGGATAGTAACAATATTGAAATATGTTGAAAGTTGTATTAAATATAAAAATAATAAAGATAAGTGAGGCAGAACTGGATTCATACTGGATAGTAGGAATATTGAAATGTGTTGAAATTATATTAAATATAAAAATAACGACACACAAACACCAAAAACAAATGAGCAAACAAAAAAGTTACAGTCCCTGGCTTGCAAAACAGAGCCAGGAGATTCTCCCAAAGTAGTGAGTCAGCAAGAGATCCTGCTCCGGTAAATAAAGCAGAAAGCAATCAAAGAAGGCACCCAACATTGATCTCTGGCCTCCACATGTATGCATGCACACATGCATGCACACATATTTGCACAGTCAAACACCCATACATCTTCACACATACAAACCACACAATACACACACACACATACACACACATAATATGATAAATAAGCCATTGAGATCACTTTAGTAGATTGTATATCTGAAACAAATATAAGAGGTAAATGATGTGGGATTCCCCTCTGTATGCTGTGAATATCATTGGTTAATAAAGGAACTGCTCTGGGCCTCTAGCAAGCTATAGGGGGACAGAGATAGGAGGAGAGAACTAAACTGAATGCTGGAAGAAAGAATGGTGGAGTCAGAGAGAAGCCATGTAGCCCCACCAGAGCCAGATGGAACTTTACCCAGTAAGCCACAGCCACGTGGTGATACACACATTAATAGAAATGGGTTAAATTAAGATGTAAGAGCTAGCAAGTAAGAAGCTAGAGTTAATGGGTCAAGCAGCTATTTAATTAATACAGCTTCTGTGTGATTTTTTTTTCTTTAGGGTCTGGGCAACCGGGAAATGAACGAGTGGCCCCCTCCTCCAGCTAATAAATATATTCAAACTGCTCTGGACCATTAAATTGAACAAAAAGTTTTATTGTAAAATCTCTATAGACAAATGCATACATACTTTAGTAATATCTAAAGATGTAGACTTTTAGTATAGAGTTAGAGCTCTGTGGTGAGGCTCTTGCTCTTGCCTACTCTGCACGGGGGACGGGGGGGAGGGGGGCTTGGGCTCAATCTCCAGCACTAAAAAAACCCTAAGAAATAAATAACTAAAAAGAAAACAAAAGTGTGGAGACGGGAGAATGACAATAGACTTTACAGCCTATCATTCAATACATCTTATGTCTTTGTTCTTGCAAATGGTGCCTTGAACCAGTGCTCAAAATTCAAGATCACCATCAAATAGCACATTGTTCTGTCCTGCTGAGTGGATCACTCTGTGGGGGATCACCACAATACAGTACCAGCCACTAGGTGTCTGGACCAACAGATGCTTCTTTTCTCACAGTTCTGGAGGGTGATAGCCGAAGATCAAGGGGCCTGGGTTGGGTATTGGTGGGGCCTCTCTTCACAGGTCACTGTGCCATTTTGTCTTCCCATGTCCTCTCTTCTGAGTAGAGATGGAAGGATTTCTCTGGTGGTCTTTGTTCTTCTCAGAAGGACGCTGGCGCTATTGCTTTAGGACCTCAACTCCTTTGATCACCTCCTTTGATCCTCATAAGCCCTGTCTCCAGAAACAAATCACACTTGGGGGCAGAACTTCAGTATATGAACTCAGAGAATATATATGTGTTGGACACATTTCAGTCTGTGACGCTCATCAGCACCAACTCTGAAAAGCAGTAATTTGGAGGCTTACCTGAAGAGTTTTAGGTATTCAATCTTTCTAAGCCACCAAGGCAAGTGGTTCTCAACCTTTCCAATGCTGTGACCCTTTAATACAGTTCCTCATGTTGTGGTAACCCCCAACCAGAAAACTATTGTCTAAATAGCAAGTTCCAGGTCAGCCAGGCTTTGTCAGTGAAGGAAACCATTGAACACAGAAAGCTGGTAAAGACGCAACCTAGTCCCAGGAAGCAGTAGAACTTGGCAGCTTTAGCCACATGGTTCTGGCTTTAGAGTCAAGGATACAAGGAAGGGGTTATGGAATTTTCCTCTGTGATTAAGGAAAACTGTGGAGACCGGTGTTTGGCAGGGGTGTCCCAGACAGACCATTGTGTGAAACTGTGAAGGTGGAACCTGGATTTCCTTGAAGACCACAAAATTTTGGAGATGCCAGAGTTGCAGTATACCTACCAAAGGAAGCTCCTACCAGGGAGTGGAACCAGCCCAAGAGAAAGAAGTGTGTTGCAGTCAACAAACGTAAGAGGAGTTGAAATCTGAAAGCATTTTGACATTAGACTTGAGATACAGAGTTTGGTGTTTTACCTAGCAGGGTTTTGGTCATTTTCCTGTCCCTTTGAGAGACAACCTGGTCCCTATCTGTGGGCCACAGTTGCAGCTGTCTTTGTGAGTCTCTGAAGCCAAGCCTGGGAAAACAAGTCCCTAGAGGGTAGTTTCTCCAGTAGGGCAGCCCTCCGGCAGTCTGCTCAACAGTGACTCCCCTCTTTCAAAGGAATTTGCATTTTCATTGCTTGGAGCCTTTGATGGATGGATCTTGCCCTGAGGGCACTTTCCCTATTGTCCCCCTCACAGAACACTAGGTTTCCCTTTAAAGGGGATAATCTATTTAACAATTACTGCTGCCTTTCACAGTCTTGTCTGTAACTTTTACTTATTCATGCTATGCCTTTCCTCTCTAACAGAAGGAGGAGCAGCGAACAATAGCCCTATCATAGCCTGAATGCTATGCTGTCGTGATTTATTTTTTCCTACAAGCAACTTAGTCCATTACTTTTGAAGTCATCCTCACTCAAGTTCTCCAAACACCAGCAGAATATAGCCAGACTTTTATCCAAAATATCCCATGAATGACCTCTAGCCCAGTTCCTACTAGTATTTTCCTCTATAACCTCAGGAGACAGTCCTCTACTTTCTGTTTCTTTTGCAATTCCACATACCATCTCTCTCTCTCTCTCTCTCTCTCTCTCTCTCTCTCTCTCTCTCTCTCTCTCTTCTCCTCTCCTCGCCTCTCCTCTTCTCTTCTCTCTGATTTATTTCTTTGTTTATCATTTTGAGATAGAGTCTCTATAGTCCAGACTGTCCTGGAACTTGCTGTGCAAACCAGGCTGGTCTCCAACCAACAGAGATCTGTCTGCCTATGCCTCCCCAGTACTGGGATTAAAGGTGTGCACCACCATGCCTGCCTCACACCAATTCTCAATATTAGTTACTTTTATCATTACTGGGAGCAAATCCCTGACCAAAAGAACTTGAGATGAAAAGAGTTCATTTTAGCTCAGAGTTTATAGCGACACATCGTTGTGGTGGAGGAGTGTGAGGTGGCTGGCTGGGCCCATCCCATCTGCACTCAGGGAGTAGAGAGATGGCTTCTGCCACTCAGCTCAATTTTGCCTTTTTAATCAGCACAAGATCTTAGTCCACTGGATGGCACCACTCACATTCAGGGTGTGTCTTCTTTCTCCAGTCAAAACATTCTGGAAATACTCTCATGGATACACCCAAGGGTATTCGAAATCTATCAAGTCGACAATGAAGATTTGCCACCACCATGGCCCACTTAATGATAGTAAAGCCAAGCCAACCTTACAAGAGAGCTTCTGGGATACTTGGCCATCCCTGTGACTTCCAGGGCCATCCAGAATGATGAGCAGGGTCTCATTTAGGGCAGTTCCTCACTAAGAAGGACCAAAAAGGAAAGGGAAGAAACAAGAAGTAGCCATATAGACAGAAGGGACATAGGATACAGGGACTGCTTACGGTCCCCAAGGCTTTTTTTTTTCCTCCTTCTGATCCCCTGGGAAGCAAATTTGAAATTCTTTGTCTTGGACTCTTCTGTAAAAATCAGAGTGTTCTAGCAATAAATTTACACTCCACCTCTCAAAGTCACTTAAACAAAGCTCCTTCAATGTGACTTTGGTGCCACAATTCCTTTATCTGGATATTTTAGCTCACCCAACCATTCTAGAATTTAGCCAATTCTAAAGTTTTAGATTTTTTTGTGTTTGTTTTTCTTCTTTTTCAGCCAGCATCTCTTCACCTGCTCTGTGTCCAAAGCAAGTCCGTATAATTCACTCAAATAATTAGCAATATGTGTTAATCTGGCCAAGTCTGGCTATAGATTGAACTTTAATGAATGTCTAAGCTCAGCAAATGATCTGGCTCAATTTCCAACATGTGTGCTTGGTTAAAAACGAAGGGCTGGTTCAGAACACGCATTTCAGTGCAAATCCATCACCAGAAATCTAATTAAAATGCGGAGTGAGCACAGGCTGGTCATGTCTGTGGGGGGAGTGAATCGGTTATATTTGTCACAGCTGTTGAATAATTTATCCCCACAAATGCCTAACAGTGATTCCCAAACCTCACTCAGGGAAGCGTCATAAGCACAGATTCCTAGATCCATCCCAGAGCTGTGGGCCAAGAACCTGTAGGGGATGAGGTCTGAAAACGTGTAAACAATTCTTCAGGGGATGCTGAAGATCAGCTTTGAAGACCATTATTGTAGAATGCATATAATATCCAGTAGAAATTTTATCATTGGAAATAAGAGTCTAATCAGTATAGGAAAAATTGCACTTCTATATACCAACAGCGCACAGTGAGAAATTGAAGCTTGTAGGAGGTACAACCTACAATAGCTTTCGAAGACATAGTTGGCTCTAAATTGAATGACCGCACATGGTACACGCATGAGAAGCAGAGCAATGATACAGGGTCTACCAAAGTATTTTAAGACTAACAAAGCTGCGCGACAGCACTGACTTACACATAGATACATGGATGGAATAGAAACCCTTCAGAGGTGGATCCACGGGTAGTTCATTGGGGAGTTTAATAGAGAAAAGCTTAGCTTTCCAGCAAATGATGCCGGAACAGTATGCGAACATCAATGAAGTTGGCGCCATACTTTGTGTGATGAGAAAGGAGGGGCCCGTGTGCTACCTGTCATCAGGTATTGGGGTAAAGTATCAGCTAATCTCCAGACTGGTAACAAACTCTTGAGTGCGGAGGTATGCAGTGACTACAAGACAAGAATTGAGAATATTACTGAATTATCAAACTTATATACACTTTACAAATTTAACTCCAGGATTTTCCATCTACCTGCAGGATCTCAGAAAAACATTAAATAATTTTTTCCACAACCAGTAAGCAGCAGGGATTGTACTTAAACTCATATCTTATACCTCCAAATAAAAACATAAAAACAGAGGTCATTTTGCTACAAGGGGCACTTTGAATTTTCTTTTCCCAGGAAGCTACAGTAAATGCATCTCTGATCAAGGGATGTGTGGGTCAAAGAATGACCTTGGAAAAGATCTTCAAGTTCTATCAAGACAGGTGCCTGATGTCAATCACCAGTTCTAAATTGTTCCAGTGCTGATAGTGGCGAGTGTTATGTTCCCTACAGCTGGACATTGTAAAACCTCCAGATGCACAAACGAGCAATTGCCATGGGCAAAACTTTCTGTGTTTTGCTGTTGGGAGTTCTCCCGTGTTTTAGATTGCAGACCCAGCTGGTAGATGGCTTATCTTGTTTGTGATGTGTGACATCACTGCAACCAAGGAGTTTGGTGCATATTTATCACCATTTGGAGCAAATCATTGTGCAATCAGTTTAATCAGGTGTTCAAGCCCCAGGTGACCACAACTGTCACCACACCACAACTCCCGGACCAGGAGCAGTGGTACACTGAGAAGAACTGAATGAAAAATAAGCTTGAGGGAACACGGGATCGGAATTCCGTCCCTGTGGAGCTGCAATTAAAGTGAAAAGAGAAATTCCATTTAAATCGATGAAAGTGGGATCCTGAACTTTGACAGGTAACAAAAAAGGGGAGGTGCCTGTTTACAGTGAATGGTGCCAAGGACTGTGGCTGGGGAGGGGGGAGTCAGACAAGAGTCCTTGGTTTTCTGAGACAAGTAGGTTCTGTAGCACCAAGTCTAATGGATCTTAATAAATAAAGCCTGGAGTCAGATGTTAGGGAATGAAAGCTGAAGGACCAGAGAAGCAGGGCAGCCAGCCATTTAGAGACCTTTGGCCTCTAGCACGGCTCAGACCGAAGGGGCGATCCTGTCCTCCGACTGTCTTTTCAGACTGCAAGGAGCTCTTGTCTCCTTCCACTTTATACTCCTCTCTCTACCCAGTCATATCACTCCTGTCTCCATCTCTAGTGCTGGGAATAAAGACATGGCATCCCAAGTGCTGGGATCACCTTTGTGTGAGCTCTGTTTCTTTTTTACACAGGTCAATCTGGCAGCCCAGGATGGCCTTGGACTCACAGAGATCCCTTGCCACCTCTGTCTCCCAAGGTGTGTGCCACCACTCCCTGGCCTCTAGGGGCTTAACTCTGTACTCTGATCTCCAGGCAAGCTTTATTTGTTAAAGCACAAACAAAATATCAATACAGGCTTCATAGAATGATATTAATACAGCTGTGTTTTAAGGCGCTGAGAATCTGTTGTTGAGAGCAACAGACCCCAGGGATTGGAAACAATGTTTTGGTGAGAATCAGGATGCCTTCCCCCAGCTTCGATACCAGGCGATGCTCTGAAGCCTACTCATTCTCTGAGCCACAATTAGTGAAAGAAGGATCTGTAGTTCTGGGACCATTTCAGTCTCAGTGGAGAGGGGGTTTGCACGTGCATTTTCTATAACTAAGGCTGATTCCCATTAGGGTAGAAAATCAAGAGTATGATTCATAATAAGAGACTGCTGCCTTTGAAATCACTTCCTCCCATAATACCGGCCACTTCATTACAATGGTAATTAGAAAGGAAAGAACCAGAAATGGCCATTTGAAGGGAAATTAGGGCTTCATTTCCAAGACTGTTTTGTTTCAATGGATTGCCACTCTGGCAAGATTTTACACTTAAATTGCAAAGCCAAGAATGACAGGGCTGGTGCTTCCGATTTGTCTTCTAAATGGACAGCATTGGTGCAGCCTGTGATGGTGCTGGAGTATCTTATGCGGGGCACATTGGATAAAATCACATAGGCTGTAGAGGAGGGGTTTAGAAGGAAGATTACTATGTAGTTCCTTAGAGTATCTCAGGTCTCTTCCGCCTCCTGCCTGAGGCCCAGTACTAAGATCTGAAAAATACAAGTGATTTCTTCTGCTTCCTGTTTCTCTAGACTTTGTTCCAATGATTTACACAAGATGAAAACAGGTTTGGGGGACTCTGACAAGGTGTATCGGTTTATGTCATCTGAAATTATCAGAGCTTTATGATGAAGAAACATTTTCTAAACTCTATCCATTGGGAGTCTATACTAAAACAACTGTCTCTAATCAGCTATAATATGAACATCACCTTCTGTTTGTTAGGAGAGAACGGCTTATATTTCTATCACCTAATTTTTCTCTCAGTTTTGAAATCCTTATTTAAATCACAAACATTACAAATACTGCTGACCTTTAAATTCTACCAAATTATACTGGCAACTGAAACATCTCTGAAATAAATTGAGCCAAGACAGCAGCCAAGAAGCTCTTTTATTTATATGTAGCAGAATGGGAAACCTGAAAAATCACGAGTGTAAATCCTTGAGAGGAAGATTCAGGAGAATTTCTAAATCTCAGAAACATCCTAGGGAAACTGAGAGGGAGGGAGTGAGGAGTGGAGGAGATTCATCAAGAGGGACAGAAGGAGAGGAAGAGAGGGAGGGTGAGAAATGGGGACAGGAGAAAGGAAACAAGACAAGGAGGGAGAGCCACAGAGTGGGAAGGGTTTTAGTTCCGTTTCTGTGGCTGGGATAACATTCTAAGAGCGACTTGAGGTAGGAAGCATTCGCCTGGCTTACACGTCCTGGTCACAGTCCATCACTTAGGGAAGCTAAGGAAGGGATTCAAGCAGTGGAGGAACCTGGAGGCAGGAACTGAAGCAGAGCCCATGGGGAATGATGCCTCCCAGTTTGTTGTCCATGGCTTGCTCAGTTTGCTTTTTTTATACAACCCAGGACCACCTGTTCAGGGCTGGCAGCATCACTGTGGGCTGGGCATGCCTACAACATATATCATTCATCAAGAATATTCCTCCACCTCCCCATACCCACACACCAATCTGATGGAGTCAAATCCCTAATTGATGTTTCCTCATTCAGGTAACACTAATTTGTGTCAGGTGACAAAGATCAACCAGCACAGAGGGAGATGGGGAAAAAAATGGAGTGTGGGGGAAAGGCTAGTAGAATCCAGAGCCAAACACATCTGTATATTCCAGGACAAACCAACACAAGACTACGGAGAGGTTCTGGAGAAACCTCTGCCGAAGCACCTGCATGAGGGATGGGTGCATAGCAGGGGTATTGAAAGTACCTGCACGGGGAATGGTGTGCAGCAAAGGTGTCGGGAGCACCTGCACGGGGAATGGGTGGTGCAGCGAAGGTGTCGGGAGCAGCTGTATGGGGAATGGGTGGTGCAGCGAAGGTGTCGGGAGCAGCTGTATGGGGAATGGGTGCAGAGCAGGGGTGTCAGGAGCACCTGCACGGGGAATGGGTGGTGCAGCGAAGGTGTCGGGAGCACCTGCACGGGGAATGGGTGGTGCAGCGAAGGTGTCGGGAGCACCTGCACGGGGAATGGGTGGTGCAGCGAAGGTGTCGGGAGCACCTGCACTGGGAAATGGGTGCACAGCAGGCAGCACAGATAGAACAAAGTCAGCTGATAGAGGAGTAAAGAACTCTCTCCCTATAAGCAAGGAGCATCAGGGTGGGAACCAGGCAAAAGCTCAGGACCAGAAGACAGATCTGCCAAGAGGCAGTGGTGGAAAGAAAACTGTTAAATGTCTTTAGAAACTTTGTAAAAAGACAAGTCCTTGGAGGCATATGAAATATATGCACAAACACACAAACTTGTACACACACATATATATACCACACATAACAAAAACAAAGAAAAAAAAGGGTAGTAATATAGTTCAATGTTAGAACACTTGTCTAACACACATAAAACCTGGTCAATCCTCAGGATGGCAAATGAGTAAAAACAAAACACAAAAAACTACCAAGTTCCTCAAATTTAGATACGTATTTAAGTCTTAGAGATATGCCCATAGTGATGGCAATGCATTTATTACTAAAAGTTAAGACTAAGCCAGGGGTGGTGGCACATCTTTAATCCCAGCACTCAGGAGGCAGAGGCAGGCGAATCTGTGAATTTGAGGCCAGCTGGTCTACAAAGCAAGTTCCAGGACAGCCAGGGCTACATAGAGAAATCCTGTCTCGAAAACCAAAAACAAACAAAAAAGACAAGTTCCTACTGCACAGACACCGACCCAGTTTCCATGATAATACCAATTCTTCTCAAGACTGGCAAGACTGGGGTTCTTCAGAGTAGGGGTGTTCTTACCTTACCCTGCATCTTGAAAATCTAGCAGAACCAATGCCTGGCTCATCTTTGTCCACCCCCCCTCCCAAAAAAAGGTGAACAAATGATATCATGTAGTAAAAGAGTTATGCCAGAGATATAAAAATGGCATTAACACAGGAAGAGAGATGGCTGGTGCAAGCAAGGCTAAGTGTCTTTAATCTGAAAAATAAACTGCTGAAATTAAAAGCATTAGACCACTGCCCTGATGTGGGATTCCGCTTTATATGCTGTGAATATGTTTTATTACCATTGATGAATGAATAAAGCTCTTTCAGCCAGGCGGGAAATCAGAAAAGAGATAAAGAGAGAAAGTAGGTGGAGTCAAAGAGATGCCATACAGCTGTAGGAGACAGATGCCGGAATCTTACCCTGTGAGCCACAGCCTTGTGATGATACACAGAATAATAGAAATGGGATAATTTTAGATGTAAGAGTTAGTTAATAGGAAATTTGAGCTAATAGGTCAAACAGTGTTGTAATTAACATAGTTTCTGTGTGATTATTTGGGTCTGAGCAAATGGTGCACCAATGTGTGGCAACTACATGCACATAAAACCTAAGAGTTTGGGAAGGAATTCTGGACACAAAAGAACAGGCTTCTTGGTAGCAGCATATTTTCAGATAGGTTCTGTTTGCTGGCGGCAAGGAGAGGCACAACTCCTTTAAGGGGTTTTCTGGCTCCGCTTTAGTGGCAAAAACTGCAGGGCTTCTTCAAGGGAAGGCTTCCTGGTTAGTGTTGGCAGCACAACGCTCTTTTGGGAGGCTCTGCACTTAAATGGGGTGTGTGAGCAGTGTGCTGCTAGCTGCTCAATGGTGATACAAACCCGCGACATCCCCAGAGCAGAGCTGGTGGGGAACGTTCCTCCACCATGTTGGACTGGGCAGGCAGCCTTGGTCCTAGCCACACCTGCTTAGCATTGCGCACGCCTTTAATCCCAGCACTCGGGAGGCAGAGGCAGGCGGATCTCTGTGAGTTCGAGACCAGCCTGGTCTACAAAACTAGCTCCAGGACAGGCTCCAAAGCCACAGGGAAACCCTGACAAAAAAAAAAAAAAAAAAAAAAAAAAAAAAAAAAAAAAAAAAAAAAAAAAAAAAAAAAAAAGGTGCTCCTGGTCATAAAATGCTTACAGGTAAGCAATAAAGACAGATTCAGACAGAAATAAATCTCTGAATGGGTTATAGTATGTTCAAAAAATATGCACAGGCTTGGGAGAGAGAAGGAAAAGAGTACAGACAGTTATAAAAAATAAAGTTTTAAAAAATAAAGCAAAGTCTTTAAAGAGACAGTCAGATTAAAGGACTAAAGACAAATAAGTCGCATAAAGATGCAATATAAACAGAGAGCCTGGAATGTGTATATTATTGTGTTTTCTTTGAGTTTTTTTGACTGCAGAGAGACATTTGATTCCGGGGACTGCTAAGTTAAACCAACTTCAAAATTTGGGTCTAAGGATATGTTGCTTTGGAAAAAGAGGTTCTGTTTTTGTTTCCACAGCAAAAGAGAGGGTAAGCATCCATTTGGATATGATAGAATTTAAGAATACACATAAAAAATAGGATGTCACCAACAGCATAAACACTAAGGGTTTTAATCATATTGATTATGCTGAAAATGAAGGGTAACAGCTTTTATACACGCATGTAATTGTTTGAACGTGAGTATGTGCGTGTGCATACACACACACACACACAGTGAGCAGATGCATACAGCAATTACAAAAATCAATACGGAAAGGCACTAAACCTGACTCGAAACTACGTGAGTAATACGGCTATGATCTGAATCTCTATGTAGCCTATGTTCACCTGTAAAATCCTAACTCCCCAGTGTCGGCATTAGGAGACTGAGCCATGAGGGTAGAGACCTCATGATGGGATTAGAGCTAAACACCTGAGGACACAGTAAGACGACGCCATCTAGAAAGTGGGAGGCAGCCCTGCAGGTTTGCTAGCATCTTGAGTGTGGACTTCATAGCATCTAGAACTGCCAGAAAGAAACCTCAGAGATCTAAGTTATCCAGACTCTGAAATTATATTAGAGTCTGAGAAAAAAAATGTCTGGGTCTGCCAAATCTACCCAGGTTTAAGTGCACCCCACTTCATCTCCACCATTCAAAGAAAACTTTATTCTTATATGAAGAATAGGATTTTTTTTAACATGTTAACGTCTGCCCTGCACTTAAAACATCCAAACTAAAGCCACACATCATGGCACCCTGTAATTCTAGTGTATTTCCTTTAAGCATTTTACCCTGTGCATACAGACAAGGGTGCTCTCAAAAATATTTTTACATTGTGAGTGGAAAACTCAAGTTTTAAAGAGCATGTTAAGCCTTCCCAACTCCATTTTCTTCAATAACAAATTTTATTAAAACAGCATTAAAAAATCACAGGATAATTTTATTTATAAATGAATTCTATTTTCTCTAGACTTTAAATCATCGGTTCACTCTTATAACAGAGAAGCAATTTAAATAACACCACCAAAACGGAATGGGGACGAAACAGTGCGCTACTACACAGCGCCGTGCTGCACGCTGGGAGGATTTCCAATCAGTCTTGCAACACGGTCCATTTCCAGTGAAATGCGCAGGACACTGCCAGCAAGCGCTTTCCTTCATACTGACTTCACTGAAACACGTCCTGGGTGCGGCTCTGGACTGTTTCAGAGCTGGTCAAGCTTGTGTTCTGCAGAGGCTGACGTCACAAACCTCTGCCGGCTCACACAACAGCAGTCTTCAAATCCTTTGGTTTTTATCCCAATCCCTTGGAAAGTCAACTGATTAATGATTGCTCCCTTAGGATTCTATTTTAAGTAGGCTACCTCAGTGCCTACACAGTCTGTGCCAACGTCCTTGACTTTTTCACATCCATGGCTTTGTTCATCAGATTGTACACTGATGGTAATCTTATTTTATCCATATTTTTGCTGTAAACATTGAGAAATATGCCAAGAACAACTAACAAGCCAGACCATACATACCTAAAAGAAATGAAAAATTAGATATTAAAATTAACATGGTAACACTTCACTGTTAATTATGACACGTGGTAGTCAGTCCACAGTAATTTCAATCAAATAAAAACTTGCTCTTAGCTGGGCAGTAGTGGTGCATGCCTTTAATCCCAGCATTTGGCAGGTAGAGGCAGGCAGATCTCAGTTTGAGGCCAGTCTGTTCTAAAGAGTTCCAGGACAGCCAGGGCTACACAGATAAACCCTGCTTCAAAAACAAAACATAACAAAAACAAGAAAAAGCAAAATGAACAAATAAAAAACAAAACAAAACAAAAAAACCAACCAAACACACACAACTTGCTATTAGAGGTCTAAAATAGTATTAGAATCACGTGTTAAATGGAACAGAGAGTGGCTCACAAAGTCTGCTCTGGTCTGCTTTCCACGACTATGTATGGTAAAGACCATGACCAAAGCAAATTGAGGAAGAATGGTTTTCTTTGGCTTACACATCCTGAGACCAGTCCACAGAGAGAAACCAAGGCAGGAGCACTCAAGGCAGGACTGTAGCAGACTGTCAAGGAACACTGTTTACCTGCTTGCTCCTCCTGGTTGGCACAGTTTGCTCTCTCACACACTCCAGGACCATCTGTCTGGGGATGGCACTGCCCAGGGAGTTAGCCCTCATACATCAATCATCAGTCAAGAAAATGCCCCACAGGCTTAAAGACAGGCTAACTGGATGGAGCTATTTTCTCAACTTAATTCCCTCTGGTAAGCTGACTCTAGATTGTGTCCAGTTGACAAAAAATATAAGCAGTCAAAAGTGCCACCCCTGGCTAAGGCATTGATAACTGAAGGATGCTGAGGGAGAGTGTCAGTTTTCTTCAGGATCTAGTTCCAGGTAGGTTGCCTGCGCTCCCATGGATGGTCCTAGACCCATGCACATACTAGCAGCACCAAGTAGACTCAATGGTTAACAAAGAGGGTACATGAAGTTGGGACAGAAGTGGGGCTGGGGTGGGGTAGAAGATGGTGTTGATCAAAACACACTATTTACATATATAAAGCATCAAAAAATTTATGCTGAATATATACATAAAAGTTACAAAAAGTGAGACTAATTTAAACTTGAGGGTTTTTAATTAGCACATTCAAAGTATAACCTTACCAGAAGACTTAAGATTATACTTTAAATGCCAGAGTCCTATTTATCAAAGGCTACATTATACATTCAACCCAGCACTCTGCCTAGTTGTCCCAGGGAAGTAGAACACAGACAATTTTAAAAAGTGACACATTCTGCAGGAAGCAGAGAATCATCTTTTTTTGGGTGGGGGGGCGGGGAGGATTTCAAGACAAGGTTTCTCTGTGTAACAGTCTTGGGTGCCGTGAACTCTCTGTGTAGACCAGGCCGGACTCGAACTAACATCCCCTCCTCTGCCTCCCTCCCGAGTGCTGGGATTAAAGGTGTGTGCCACCACCACCCAGCTTGGATCATTATAATTTAATTATTATAATATACTATCACAGGCATAAAGAACAGTAATCTATAGACAACAAATGACCTGTAGTACACTGGTAAAAATTTACAATATTATTTAAAATTATGTATTTGTAAATTAGGTTTGAAATCCCAATTACTGACCTATGTTTTAACAAACTGCTTTTAAACAGAGATAGCAAAGACTGCTGGCCACTTTCATAAAGAGCCACACACTAAGTCATTAGGATACAATTTACAGAATACTTTTCCATTGTTTATTGTTGTGCAAAGCAGCCATAAATAAAGGCTTCACAAGAAAAAATTTTAAACATATAAATTATATATTTGTATGTGAGAAAGAAAATCCTTTACTTAACACATGCACACCACTGTACTCACCAAAATCAGAAACATGCACCAACACACACTCACACTGGAGCACACACCTGCTCTCAGTCCTCACACTGGCTTACACACTCCTAACAGTCACTCACACTGGAGCACACACTTCCTTATTCTTCACACTGGTTTACACACTCCTAACAGTCACTCACACTGGAGCACACACTTCCTCATTCTTCACACTGGCTTACACACTCCTAACAGACACTCACACTGGAGTACACACCTGCTCTCAGTCCTCACACTGGCTTACACACTCCTAACAGTCACTCACATGGGCAGGCACACCTAACTGACAATCAGTCTGCATCCTAGATTCCTTTCTCACACAGTCACACTGCAACAACTGGGCTTTGGCTAGGCAATTCAAAAGTTAGAAAGTAATGCTGTTTAAGACAGAACATGAGAGACGACACCTAAATCTGAGACACTTGCTGAATTAAAAGGTACTTACTGAAATGTGAACGGTTTAGCAAAGAATATGAACGAAAGGACTATGGTCATTGCTTTTCTTCCTGTTGTCACTGTGGGGGAAGAAGATTTAGATGTCCCTTACTATCTTGGCAATATTTGTAAATTATTTATTCCACAAATATTTATAGCTCTGGATATGGCAGAACCTCTAAGGTGCCAGAGACAATGCAACTGACCAACCAACAGCCAACCAAGTTCTGTTGCTAATGGCTTCATAGAGAACCGGCACTGATCCAATTAACATCTACGTACACCCGTGTAAGTATTCATCAGCTCCACGGGGTGCAGCAGCCACAACCAGAGGCTTTCCCATAAAGACATGATTAGGTGGAGCAAGGGCTACCCTTTAACAAAGTGAGAGGTTCACTAACGTCAGGTTTTTGTGTTTTTCCGACAGGTCTTGCCATGTCTTGCTCATCCTGCTCCAGCCTTTAATGCACAGTCACACACCTCATGATGGTTCACAGTATTTAGTCAAGGTGACCTCCGGGAAAGGGACAGCAATTCTGACAGTGCTGCCCTTTGCACCTTTG
This sequence comes from Alexandromys fortis, assembly GCF_014885135.2. Classification (NCBI taxonomy): domain Eukaryota; kingdom Metazoa; phylum Chordata; class Mammalia; order Rodentia; family Cricetidae; genus Alexandromys; species Alexandromys fortis. The sequence continues at coordinate 3,905,781 of NW_026067924.1, read as the reverse complement.
TCTTCACACTTTGACCTCAGTGTAACTCAGCCCAGGCAGAGGGGCAGCCACATGTCTCCACTCAGGTCTCTACCCTCACGCAGCTTCTCTTATTCCACCCCTATTCTCCTGCACTTTACGTTCAGCACAAGCCAGGGCTGATCTGCAACGACTGCCTTTGGGAGTCATTCACTCAGTTGGGCATATGTTTCTGTCTCTCCTACACTTAGGTGTGCTCATAAGTCTCAGGATATGGCCAAAAAAAAAAAAAAAAGTGATCAATGTGTTTCGAGGAGTACAGCATCTTGAGGAAGCTTCCACTAGAGGACACTATGGCTTTCATCTTCTCAGACTCCATCCTGCTGCCCAGCACACAGGAGGATGCGATGGTAGGAGGGTGCTGAGGACCACCCAGTCTCTCACCATGCCAACCAAGGAGGCGCAGTGAAGATGCAGGTGTGAAGACAGACAGCTTTGCCTGGTATCTTGATTCTAGCAAGTTGTCACCCAAGCCCTTAACTGTTCCACATTCATGTTTAAATCAGTGCATGGACTGCGGTGAGACTTCTGTCCGGAACGGTGACTCGTACACAGGAAGGACTCTGTGTTAGCTACAATTATGCCTATCTCCGCCTCTTATTTGACAGTGAAAATATTTCTGCCTATACCGTGGAGGTGAATGCGCATTTGCAGCTCTGGAGAGCGATGCAGTACACAGTCATTGGTTCCCTCACTGCTGTGCATTTCCCAAACACATCAAACACAACCTGCAGTCCTCTCTACTGTCAGGCACGGACACGTCATCACTGCGGAAGCGAGACCGTGATCTGGGGCTGGTGCTAACAAACATCCCAGTGAAAGACTTGCAAACTATAAAATGCACCTGCCATATTTTAAGTGCAAGAAGAGTGGAATTTCCGTAATCAATTAAAAGTATATGAAGGTAGTGTTTTCCCTGAAGGGGTTTCATTCCATCATAGTTTTACAGCAAATTTTTCTAATGTGCTTAACATTTTTCATGAAAATGTATATATTTGACATAAAAATGAAGCCTTCAGGGCTGGGGTGCAGCCGAGTGGTAGAGTGCGTGCCCAGCATGCTGAGGGCCAAGGGTCTGGCCTCAGCACTGCACAAAGAAAAAAAATGCAATCTTCGAAATGAGAAATTAAGACCAAACATCATTTTCTTTGGAACTAAAAGACAAAACCATAGCACAAGCTGGAGAACAGTACTCCTTTTAAGCATGAAGTCATACCCTTGTGTTTGTAAGCACATGAGAAACTGTAGTGTTTACTTCCTAATCCAAGCAAGTCTCCTACCTGTTACAGCAAGAAGAGCACCAAAGATTTTAATCAGGGCCAGAACGAAGGAGATCCCAAAGTATCCAGTGAGAGAAAAGAGGAAGGCGTAGCCATAGGTGCGAACAGGGTTCTGCAAGAAGAAAAATGACCTGTTAGGAAAACACAAAGCAAGCCCTGAGGTATCCTATGGTATCAAGCCACAGATCTGAATCAGCCTCTTGAGCAGTAATAAGTCATTCCACAATGCAGCCAAGCAAACAATATTTAGTTTTTATTTAATGGGAAAATATTGATGAAATGAAAAACCCTTGATTTGTACATTATGAACTTCTCAAAAATTAACTTACAGGGTAGAGAATGGATAAAAAAATTAAATATCAATCATTTCTAAGATCTTTCATTTCTGATCTGTAATGTTGCATTTGAAGAGTGACCAAATTATTTATTAACAATAGCATTGTTTTTGAACTAGGCAAAAATAGTACAGAGAAAATTATTAAGTGTAAAGTGTTTACTTTTTAAAATGCGATTAGTGTTTACCTTTGAACAAAATGCCACTGCAGGGCCTAGTCCACTCGTGCAGGACAATCCCAACAGAATGTACACAAAACCGATCGAGTACGAATACAGAACCTGGGGGAGGCAGAAGTAAAGCACAGAAATGACTGTCACACCAGAGGGGACACTGAAGGGTTTGAACACACGGAACAATTAATCTACTCAATACTACAAAACAAAACATTTTAAAAGTGATATTATCATTGCCCTATGGCTGAAGTTTCTAGAAATAGCTATGAATACCAAATACAGATGTACATATATATACGCACGCGCGCGCGCGCACACACACACACACACACACACACACACACAGTATTATGTAACAAAAATCCATGACCTTCCATTTCTGTTCACATTTTACTCATTTTACTCATTTCTGGATTGTTAAATTTAAGCAGACTTTAATTTTATTCTATAAACATAAATATGACAAAGTCCTTAGTTATTTACAAGACACGAAAAATGTCCTGGACACCGGAGTTTTCAAAAGATAGGAAAATCACCACTCTAGTTTCTCCACTCACTTTTTACTCATTTATTAGCTCCCCCAAGGGTACCTCCAGTTTCTAACTGAAATGCTTGCTACAGGTAGCTATGCTACCCTGTATGTGGGCTACTCTCCTGACTCTCACAGCTAACCTAATCTTAATCCCATGCTTATCACCCAGTTTTCAACTGAAGCCTGAGGTTGTAATTTGGCCCAAAGGAGAGCTATGGAGTAACCTAGGATACAACTGAGGCTTCAGTTTAAAGCCTGCTGCCCTATGTGCTCCCCTGAGTTTGCAGGTGACCTGCATGGTCTCACTTCTGAGGCCATCTTTACCTCAGCCATGAAGAGTAGTGACACAAACACCTATCAAGATTCAGGTTCCTGCTACTGAGAAGTCACTTAAGATGCCCCATGCTGTGCCCAGACAGTAATAGGAAACTTACTCCTGTATGTCTTCAATGCAGTGTGTTCTATGTGACTAACAAAGCAAGTGTGCTTGCAATGTCTCTCTCTCTCTCTCTCTCACACACACACACACACACACACACACACTCCTATATAAAAACAAAAGCAGAAGATTTTTAATCTGAAGAATACTTTTAAATCTATTAGACATTTAAAAGGAACACCTGGAGAGACTGGAGAGAGCTCAGGAATTAAGAAGGTGGATTGCAAAGTTAGGTCCTCAGCACTCAAAATGAGTTGCTCACAACTGTCTGTAACTCCAGCTTCAGGGGAATCTTGACCTCTGATGGTATCTACACTTACTCATGCATGCATACACACACACACTAATATTATACAATTAAAAATAAAACAAAAATATTTTAAAGAGATACTTGAATAAAAGGAAAGCCATACCTTAGTCTTAGACCGAAAGAATCAAGCATACAGAAGCCATGCCCCTAAACTAATTTATAATTCAATGCTAATGTCAGTCACAATCCCAGGAGGGGTTTCTGATTTACGTAAGGGTATGAGCACCCACAAGTAACCGCTGGTAGCTGTTTCGAAAAGGAACAAAGGTGGTGAGTCCTAGCGATGAGAAATTCATGAAGCTGTTCAAGTCTCTGTGGGCTGAGGTGGAAATCAATTCTAGAGAATTCGATTCTGACCCGTGTGAGGATGTGAGATACAGAAGTCACAGTGGGAAGGGTGGGGTGTTCAGTAAACAGAACTGGGTTTTAGCAGGATTTATTTAATAAAAAATGGAAATAATAAAACTACTAGGCAACATGGGTGAAAATCTTGAGTTGGAAAGGCCTTCTGACACATAGCCAGAAGCCATCAATAAAAAGAGAAGTTGGACCAATAAGAACTATAAATTTCCACCCTGAGAGCAACACAAAGAGAAATACAAACAGAAGGAAAACAATGTCACAAAGAGGTTTCTTTTAACAGATAAAAGATTACAGAAATCAACAAGAAAAAAATTGATCAGTTATACAACAAGCTATTAGCAGTGCTGGGCTCTCTTCCAACCTTCCACACTATTGCTAGCATTGTTTCCGGGAAGGATACAGTGGACTGAAATGCACATCGAGTCTCTGACACTGAAGCCATCTAACAACATCAGCCATGCACCTTCCAGACAGGAGGGAAGCACTGGGGTGCTCACCATCTCAGAGTTGGAAGCATTGTGCAGCTTCATGGCTTTCTCCTGGACATTCCCGATGACAGCATCTGCACACAGTGCCAGGGAGATAAGCATCACACCTTAGGGAGAAGACAACGGTCCTCTTTGAGCATATCAATTACAAGCAAGGTTGGCCAGGAAGTTTAACTGGGCTACAAATCAAAAGCCGACTGTCAATCCCATTTGGCTGGAATGCTGAATATTCTGATTTATAACTTGTTTTGTAAGCACATAGGTGATGATATTAATATAAAAAAGACAGACACTAATAAACTAATGCCACCACCAGAATCTTACTTCAGCATCGTGCCAAATAAAGTCCACACTTTTCAGGCAGTGTCTCTTGAAAGTGCAGCTAAGACTCGGGATCTGGAGAAACAATGGAATGCCCAACCCTTTAGTTCCACACTGTCTCAGAGGCACCTAGAGCAATGCCTTTCTTAGCTTGCCAGCCAAACTGTCTTGGGGACTCTTCACACGAGCAAGCCTCCCTTTCATGTCCATGGGGATAATGTGGACAATATTAAGTTGTCACACGCTGCAGTGACAGGTTCAATGGAATCGAGTCTAGGTGATAGCATTTTCTCCTGGGAAGCAGCATGCAGGTGTGCAGGAGGACAGGCCTGGCTGCCTCTGAGCTTCACATGCAGAGGAACGGGTGTCACAGTTCCATCTTTGTTTTTTTGTGGGGGCTTGCAGGCTTTCTTGTCTCAACCTTCTTGATGCTGTAACCCTTTAATACAGTTCTCCATGTGGTGACTCTCAACCATAAAATTATTTCATTCCTATTTGCAACTGTAATTTTGCTACTGTTATGAATCGTATGCAAATATCCGATATGCAGCAGGAAACACTGTGTATCTGGGACTCCAAAACATAGCATGGTTGATTTCTTAAGGGCTAATTTTAAACAGGATGAGGATAGAGTGTGTAAAATGAAATAATACATAGCTGTCAATCACATGGGAGCATTGGTAACCTGACCACAGGTTAGGTCAAAGTCTTGCACAGTCAAGCTTCAAACAGCACGGAAAGTTGTTCCCACATCCTCTACCATCTCTCCCCCCACCAGCTCTCTATGAGTCAGTGTTCTCGCCATCTTATGGGAGAGCGTAAAGGGTCTGCAATTCACTCATCCTCGGCCTCATTTTTACACCACTTAAATTCACTGCAAACCTGTGCCTTCTAAACTTTTGTTTTTATAGCTAGAAGAGTCGATGGTGTCTGTTCTCAAGTATACACTTGATATGACAGTCTATGATGGGAAAAATGAAGATTTCCTGATAATTCTTGATCCTAAAGGCAATAGCTGCGACCATAAGCATTGTGTGAAGTTAAGCAGTGAGGTTTCCATGGAAGCTGAGGCAGCAAGTTCCCTCGGGACTGTGGCTGTGAGAGGGCTGCCCCAGAGGCCCAATGGTTCTATTTCAACATACTAGCTCAGGCTGGTGAACTGGGGCCAGTTAGACTGATGGGCTGGTTCTTGACAACAATTGTGAAGCTAATGTAACACATATTTTCATTATAGAAATGATTATTTTATACTTTGTGCTTCCTGGTTTTCCAATATTGCCTTTCCCCTGTTCTCCTACACATTTTCTTCCTTTTGTTTTTCTTATCTAGAAAATTTAAATGCTATTTTCGTCAAGAGGAATGTTGGGATGACACTGTGTTCTTGGTAAAATTCTTTTATTAACTTAAGGAAAATAGTGTGTATATAGTAAATGCCCCCAACCATAAAATTATCTTCATTGCTACTTCATAACTGTAATTTTGCTGCTGTAAATCATAATGTAAATATCTGCTATGCAGGATATCTGCTATGTGATCTCTGTCAAAGGGTCATTAGACCCTCCGAGGGGATCATGACTCACAGGTTGAGAACCTCTGATTCATCTGCATGGTCATGAAAATAAAAACATGAATCTAATGCTTATTCTTTGCCATGGACATATTCTAATACTTACTTGTCTTTTGAAAAAATCTAAATTTAATTGACAAAAGGCATATCCCACAATGGAGGAAATGCTAAGCCAGAGTTACAGCTCTATGCATATTTCCACTGTGACTTCCCCACAGCTCCTGCATGTATGTGCAGGTCAGCATACACATCTCAACTCTCCTGTGTCCGACAGTGAAGGCTTTACCCGGGAGCCTCCTGTCAGGCCCTACAACAGTGTCACATCCTAGGGCACTGCTACTTTTACTACAGGTGGGAAACTCTGAAAGCCTGCTTAGGTAGGAAACTCACCGACCTCACAGCATCATTTAAAGTCCTCACGAAAACGTACACATTCTTATTCGAAGTGAAATGCTTATACAATTTAGGAATACAAACATACTCCTCACCTGTGAGATTAAAGTTTGGCGCAATGGTGCTGTCAGCCAGGGTAAACCAGATCAGGCCAAGGCTCATGCACACTGCAGCAGACACATCTGCAAGGTTGTAACGCTTTCCTGTGTAAGACAAAAGGACACCGGGCTCATTCTACAGACACTGACCTAGTCTACTGTCAGATCACAGCGCCCCACCACACAGAACTGGGATGTGCCGTTCATGCCTAATGCCCAAACAGAAAGAACACTCACATCAAGGCACAGCAATCCCAGGTGAGTTAAGACTAAATCAGGCACTCCATGATCTTGTAAGACAGAACGAGATCTTATTTTATCTGACAGGAAGAAAAAAAAAAAAAAAAACCAAAACATAAAACAAAACCACACACACTCACCACTTAATGGTGAGGATATGCCTTAAAAATGCACCCGAGGGGGATTTTGTTGTCTGACGTCATCAGACACGAAAACAGACTGAGATGGCTATGTCACTGGGCAACCTTATCTCATGGGATCAAATGCATACACAGTCTACTGGTGACCAAAGCTTCCTTACACAGTGTGTGGCTGCAGTTTGGTGAAAAGTAACAAAAGTAAAAGGCATACTACCCAATTTTAACTATGTGGAGAGACGAGTTTGTCCTTTAGTTAATGTGTAATAACTACAAGGCTACAGATGTTCCTGCAGCTTGTCAGTTTACAGAGGGAAGAGGTCTGGCTATGCTAAACACCGTTTCAGCTGATAAACACTATGTGAAGAAAATTAGGCAGGGGAGAATTCACCCCCTTTCCTCTGCCTAATGTATTCTAACTTTTGGCAAAGATTCTAAGGAAATACATGTGCCTAGTAAGAATTTTTAAGAGACTGAGGTTTTTTATTTCCATATGAACCACTATTCTGTTGTGTTCTGAGTGAGGTGCTGACACATTTTCATTGTAAAAGGTCAACCCAGGAAGGCATCTTGATGCACACACTGAGAGCAGGCTGCCTGAGCCCTTCACAATGGGAAGAGCCTCAAGACAGGGACTAAGCAACAACTTGCTCCAATGCCTACTGTTCCAGCTGCCTCCTCTTTTCATCCAGCTCGACTCAGCTGCTCTAAACCATCAGAGCCAGTTCAGTCAGGGAAGAAGTGGGCCCATTCAGATGGGCTTCACTATGTGAATATGGCACTATGGGATGCATTAAGTTCCAAGATAAAATAATAAAATAAAATAATGGCTTTTCTCTCATGTCCAAATTATGAATTCAAATACTACAGTATGTTAGAGAAATAGCAATATTTTTTTAATAGCAATATTTTTATGACACCCTATTTTTATAAGATGCTTTACTATCACAATGTCTAGAATGCTCAAAAACAGTGTTGTGGACATTTACTTTTTTCCTAATGCCAGATGCCACAACACAGCTGCGCGCTTCAAACAGTACAAAACATATTATTACTGTACCTTGAATAAAAACTCCTCCTAGCATAACAGGAATCAGTTTGCAGCACTTGAAGATGACTTGGGTGGGGTAATTCAGGTAGCCCAAGGAAGTGTTTGATAAGCCCATAGTACCCACAGTTAGAAAAGCTATTATCATGTAGGTTTTTCCTGGTATTCTGGAAGAGACAATTTTTAAAACCTTCATTGTGGGACCCAGTTTCATAGTACTTTAAAGATGATGGCTTACAATGTGCTTCTCTATTTCTGGTTAATGTTTCTGGAATATACATTAAAATCATTTTTTTCATATTGTACCACTGTTTACTTGTACAGTGACAAAAATCACAATATACTTTGCTAAATCATCAATGAGGTATCTCAACTGTGTGTATAACAGTAAGAGACTCACTGGGATTCTAGCTGATGTATAAATGCTGATCAAAGATTTTCTTAGAGTAGCTCTGGGTATAGACAACAACTATCTTGATTTAATGAATAAGTGAGAGATGATGAAAAAAATATGGGCCTCTATAATGGTAAAAAGGCCCTAATCACTAATGTTGTAAATTAACTTTTAAACTGCTTTTGTTTCTTAACTTTCCATCCAGAATTAGGAAAACTGTAACCACCAGAACAGTCAAAGACCTTTTCTAGAGAAAGCTCATGAGCTTCACAACTCCAGACATGATTATTACTATAGTGTTCTCTATTTTCCATGTTACAATAACCAGCTTCAGGTAATGTTTCTGATGCTGTCCTTGTAACCTCTAAACTTTTAATTCTGGCTCTACCAGGCTTGTCCGAAGGAGATTTTGAATTTGGTATCTTTAGGAAGTCATCAGTATGGGCATATATCTGAGGAGTCAATAATGGTTTAAAGTAATAATGTGGCATACTGTATGATGGACACAAAAAAGCCTTAGTCACATAATTTGATTATGCTGTAAACTTAGATATAACCTACTTACATTTACACATTTGTATTGGCATTTAAATCAGGCACAAAGGCATGTAATTCCTCTAACTTTTTCTTTTTTTTAAAGACAGGATCTTTAGCCCAGGCTGGCCTCAAATGCCATATGTAACTGAGGGACACCTTGAGCTTTCTGATCTACTACCTGAGTGCTGGGATGACAAGCATGTGCCACCAAGCCTGCTCTAAGTGGTACTGGTGATGAACCCATGGCCTTAGGCATGCTAGGAAAAGACTCTACCAACTGAGCTACACTCCCAACACTCTACATCTTTTATATGAGTAGATGTACACTAATTTGTTGGGAAAATTCTATTGAAATGCATTATTTGACCTTTCAGTGTTGAGGCTTTTCCTACTTAAGTTCTAATGTAGGAGCCACCATTTAAAATCCACCATCAAGAACGGGTATCCTTCAATTACTACCACTGTCCTTCCTTGATGTCCCTGGAGTCTGACCAGCCACTGTCCTTGTCCTAAGTCTGACCAGCTTAGTATAAAAACCAGTCACCATATTTCCTCAAAGACAGCTGTAAACAACAGTGGCCAGAAAGGAAAAATTCCATTCATTCAATTTCTGAGGAATGGTTACGGAAGCAGGATACAGGCAGAGAGGAGCTCAGGGCCACAGCGGGCCAACCCCTAGAGGAACTTCCTACATGACCTTATAAAAATGTCAGCCCTCCTCCAGGTCCTGTTTCCTCATGGGTGATGAGGAAGCTGCATCTCATCAGCCTACCTCCTGGATTCCAGGTGTTTCTATTTAATTCCTCAACAACTTCTTCAATAATGGTGAGGAAAAGAAAGTCCTTCAATGCAAAATCGTGTATTTCCTGTATCCCAAAGTCAGACAATGGCTAAAAAGTTTTTTGGTGAGGGATGACAGAACCATGTTTTGCGCATCAGAGCTGTGACATTACTCCCGAAACACACTCCCAAGCAAGCCGGGAGTTCAGAGACTCCCCAAGTCTTGACAGAATCTGAGAGAAGCAAAGCCCGTTTAAACCCATCATCTTTAAACTCCTGTGCTTGTACTGACACATCATCACTTATGCAGACCCAGGCAGAGAAATCAACAAAGCAGACTACAGGTCAAAGGCTGAAAGAAGTAACAACCGTCATGGGAATTCAGAAATCACGTACATTAAAGACAAGGAGCCCTGCGGCTGGATGAAGCTCTCTAAACATTGTGCCTCGTAAAGAAATAGTTTCAGTTCACAACTACTGATTTTAAGTCTAGAGACTCATCTTTCAGAATCTTTCTATGTTTAAATCAAAAGCAAGTTATCTTACTTTCAAATATTTTAGGGTGACATGGCTAGAAAGCTGAGGTTGCCGAGCCCACACCACATCTCATCTGGCTGGCTCGTGTAGGGAGAGGCTTCCTCCTCAAACTCCACTACAGGAACTGTGCCCTCAAGTCCACCCTGAAGCCGCGGTTTCCAAGAGATAATGGATCATCAGCCTCTCACTATTAGTCTTGGCAATGATAGTTACTTACTTTCTAGTCCATCACCCACATTTTATCTTGGAGTTTTAGAGCACGAAAAAACAATAAAGATGATATAGTACTTAGCTATAATGGCTGCAAAAATTTACGAGCAACAGAATTTGGGAAATAAAATTAAATTTATAAAGAAAATTGTTAGATTCTTCCAGTAAAAATCTTGTGTAAATGGATCTGAATATTTAAAACTGAATAGTTACCTATGTATTGCTCCAAACCAATAATGTAGAAAAATAACCAGCCATGATTGTTGAGGCATTAAACATTTCTATAAAAGATGGAATGTCAGGATTGTCTTTATTATCTTTTAACTGTCCCACAGATACATGAATATATGCATCTTAGATGCAATGAAAGCATGAACATGCTTCATTTACCCCCAAATTTCATGCTCACATTCCTAACTACCTTCTGTTTATGGTCACAGTGTTACTGTATTTTGTTTTATATGCCGTTAAAGATAAACCAAAGCATTTTTTCAAATCTACATGGTTACTAATTTAAAAGATTTTCAAATAAGCATTCTGGATTTAACAGAATGAAAGATGTTCTTTCAGTATTTAGGAGAACAGATTTCCAAACCAAGACAAGAATGTGGAAAATGGACTTGTAGGGAGAAGGGAAGCTCACAGGCTGAGAAAGAGATTTGGGCAGGTTGGTGAGAGTATGCATACACGTGAGAAACTGCCAAAGAACAAATTGCCTCAATTAAAAGAACAGAAACCTTGGGCTTTCAGGGAAGGCAGCAGCCTCAGAGTGACTTGGTGAAGAAACAGCCATATAAAAAGGATTCTATTTCAAGGTGATGGATACACCAATAGAAATGGAGCTAAGTCAAACAGCTAGGTTGTTTTCTGATGGGAATGGGGGTGGGGGTGGAGCAGAGGCTCATCCAAAGGGAAGTCAGTGCTGGGGAAGACACAGGCAGCTCCACCCTGGGGACAAGGCCAGGAAGAGCCTCCAATTCAGTGGTAGGTTTTGGGAAGACTGATGTCTCAGGCAGATCGGTCAATGCTGGAGAGGAATCCTAAGGAGAGCAGTGGCTGGGAACTGACTGTTTAAAACTTAGCTATCTGGGGTGGGCTAAAACTAGGGAACAGCGACATGCCAGAGAGCCTGCTGGAGGACCTGAGAACTTTGAAGGCCCAGGAGGCTTCTTGGCAGCCACAGTTGCATCCCTCCATGAGGGCGAGGAACAGTCAAGTGGGCTACATAGCACAGAAGGTGCTTTGTCTGTACAGGTCTGTGCGGTGTAGCACACCTGCTAGCCCCCTCCAAGCAGAATTCTAGTGACACCAGGGGATACTATCTAACGAGTCACAGGAGGTGAAGGTCTGCCCAGCCCACAATTGCAGAGATTCTGCTGTTCAATTGTTCCCTTTATTACTATATGCTGACTTTTATTACTTGTATCTTAACTGGATTTCAAGTTACCAGCTACCAAAAAACTACAATAGCTTATGTTCAGTTTCCATGTGCTTGGTAGGTTCACTTCTATCCTTTGATTCTCAGACTGACAAAGGGAACAATTGAATAGCAGTTATAACTACTGTAAATAAATAGGCACCAAACACTGTAGCTCATGATTTTATATGGATATTAACAGACAAAAAAAGTCACTAAAGTTTGAGTACAATAGGGAGATTTTAGACAGGTCATTCAAACTAAAAATCTACAAGGAAACTTTAAACTATAACACTGGTTAATGGATTTAACAGATAAAGTAGCTTCATATCAGAGAAAAAGGGCTGGCTCAATATGCACAGATCAATGTAATACGCCACATAAATAATCTTACAGACAGAAATCACCAGATCATCTCAATAGATGTAGAAAATATCACAGACAAAAGTCAATACCCCTTCATGACTAAAACTCGTAAGAAACTAGCAATAGAAGACATCCACATCAAGAAATTCAAGTCTCTAGATCGTAAACCTATGGTCAACGTTATACTCAAAGTGCTCAAAATCAAGGTGTCCTCAGACCTACTCGCACACAGGCTGTAGCGCTTAATGTGTCCTCCAACTACTCGCAGACAGGTTGTGGTGCTCGAGTTTTCTCTTCCTTCTTCCACTGTTTCACATGCATAATACCATTTAAAAAAGTAAAAGAGCATGCGTGTTAGAGCATGAAGAGAAAGAAATAAAAGGCATACAAATAGGAAAGAAAAAAGTCAAATCATCCACATCTGTATACAGCGTGATCCTATATTTAAAGAACATTATTTATCCTATATTTAAAGAACTCAAACTAAAGAGTCTTCTGATGAATATTGTATACCAAAACCAAGTTTGCTAAGGAAGAAATGAAGAAAATCTCACTTATAATTATTTAAAACAAAAACACACCACTAACCAAGGAATAAACTTAAACAAGAGTTCATGAAAGACTGTTCTAATGATACTTACAGACAATAAAGAAAACCTGAAGACATTGGATTGGCAGAATTAACATCGTGACAGCAGCTGTATTAGCAAAAGTGATCTACAGATTCAACACAATCTCATCATAATTCTAATGCATTTTTTTTTACACTACATGAGACACTCCTAAAAATCATTCATAAGCACTAAGGACCTCAAAGCACTCCTAATAGAAAGTACAATGCTGGGGGTATCACGGTGAATTGTACTATAGAACCATATTAATAAAAGTATGACAGTGGACCCCAACAGACATAGACCAACAGACTAGAAGACCGAGAGGGAAACTCATACAGGTGTGAAAACACACAATGGGAAATGACAGCCCCTTTCAACAAACAGTGCTGGGAAACTGGACATTCATATAGAACCAGATCCATACCTCACCTTTCAAAAGAAAAAGAATTAAAAATAGATCAAAGACTTTAATATAGGACATAATGCTCTCAAACTATTAGGAGGAAAGCACTTCAAGCTACAGGTATGGGCAGTGACATCATGGAAGGTGCTCCAGAAGGGTGGAGGAACCCCAAGAACAGGCACACTGTATCACATAAAGTTAAAACCTGCTCAGCAAAGCAAACACCAGAGAGAAGACACGGCCTACAGAATGGGGCGAAAAAAAAGTTTGCCAGGCAGGGGATTAAATTTAGAATGTATTACCCCTCCCAAATAAACACCATTAACACAAATCATGCAGTAAGAAATGGGCTAAGAAATCAAATACAGACTTCTCAAGAGTAAATGGGAATGGTCAGGAGATATTTGGAAACATGGGCAGCATCCTTAGCCATTAAGGGAACGCAAATTCAACCTGCTTTGAGATTCCACTTCAATCCAGTTATCATAAAGAAAACACATGGCAATTTGGAGGGGAGGAGGAGAAAGAGGAATGCTTATACGCTGCTGATGGGAATAAAAACTGGCACCACCACTATGGAAAACAGTTATGGCCCAGTTATGGCTCTCCTCATCCACTGAAGGATGGCATGCCGCAGAAGTACTGGTACAGCCACGTCTACTGCTCTACTATTCTCAATAGCTAGCCCAGACATCTAACAACCTAGGAACAGCTGAAGAAAACAAGGTGTGTCTACAGAATGGAGCTTCATACTTGAAATTAGAAAGGGGACAACAGAGAAGAGAGGGGAGGAGATGGACAGGGCAATCAAACACCTGTGACAAGAGAGCAGGTAAGGGAAGAAAGCAGCAAGAGTGGGGCAGGTGTGACGTGGGGCACGGTGTGGGAGGAGATGAACTAGAACATCCTACGATGACACATGTACATGAGAATGCCATAATGAAACCCTTACTATTAGCTCATTAAAAAAGACCGCAGATTTCAACCACTAGACACTCAGTGACAATGTCAGGGGATAGAGCCCACAAAACACTAACACTTTCAAAACTATTAGACACTTGACACTGGCCTTTTGCTTACCACTGTGATGGAGGTGCATTTTAAATCTTTCACTAGGCATGTCTTCCTTGGTCAGGTCATGAAAATGTACGTCTGACCTCTCTGAGGGAGTGTGTCTAACCATGAACTGACCCATGTTCGGCTTGATTTTGTGACACTGTACTTAAAAGAGGGGGAATCTACTTTGTTCCAGTGCATAAAGGAATAGATGTATTATTTTACGCAAGTAGTTTATATTGATTAAAACTCATGATCAGATGTTAGCAGGAAATGTAGAATCATACACAGTTGGCATGCTGGCCTTGTTTTGTTTTCTTTCAGATTCAACCGATGCAGGTAAGCGCAGCACATACCTTCTCCTTTTGTCCTGAATGAGCTGAAGTTCTATGAGGCCAAATATGGAGTAAAATGCAAACTGTACTAAAGTAAGGTACCAGCCATAGGGCTTAAAGCCTTCCATTGAAAATATCAACTCCTGTAAGAAGACAATGAATGTCGTTAAATTCAAGGCAGAGACCAACTTTCAGTCAACTGTTATGAGTATATTTTAAAAGCAAGCAAGCCATACTCCATCCAATTCCACCTACTCCCACCAAGTCACTAGACTTTATATGACTTAGGCATGAAAATCACAGAGAAGTAACTAAAATGCAATGTCTTCTTATGCTTCTTCATTAAAGACATAAAAAAGACCAAAACTAAAGTTGTCCTTAACAAAGTGGGTGGCTAATTCCAGAATTCACACAAACAGCTTACTTCAGTAAAAGCCAGGCATCTACAAGCTGGTTTTCATCAGGAATATGGGTCATATTACAGCATTTTCAAAATTATGTGTCACAGATTAGATGGAAACCTTCCTTGTATAGAAGTTTAATTTCTCTACACAGTGTGCATTTCTGTTTCTCTCTCTTTCTTTTCTGCCTCCCTCTTTCCCTCCCTCCCTTCTGTTTTGAGACAGTGTCTCATGCAATCCAGGCCAATCCTACTCAGCCTACAGTGGCACTGAACTTCTGCGCTTCCTGTTTCTGTGTCCACAACACTAAGCTTCTAAGCATGGGTCACCATGTGTCGTCCTGTTTACGTTGAGAAATGAGCCCAGGTCTTAGTGGCTGCTAGGCAAACACTATCAAAGAGCTAGATTCCGAGCTCCTTCATACAATATTATATTGTGAAGTAACAGGTTCATTAATGACTACTCAGCCATTTTAACAAGTCAACAAGAGTATTTACAAATGTTAACTAGTTTACTTTTAATAGAATGATCTGAACTTTCCATCCTGTGTGAGTAATGGGGGATGCTTCACTACAGAGACTGCTTCTACCAAGACTAGTTAACCCTGCCTCCCTGTTCTGCTACATCTTAAAGTTAGCCTTGGAGAGTTTGCTCTTTACTTTTAGTAGTCCTTTTAAGAGGCTATTGTTCTATAAAAATCTCAAGCTCTGAGAAAACTGGTAGCCTGTAAATAAAAATATCATGGTAAAAACAAATAGTTAAAACCAACATGGACATTAAGTGCTAAAATAACTAACACTATTATAAACAAAGGACTACTTTTTACCTGTAAGTATCCATAAATTAGGTAAAATACAAAAACTCCAGCCACACATATGAAAAACTGTGTGAGCTTGTTAAACTTGCTGAGGTTCATGCCCAGCACCACAATGTCATCTACTGACTTGATGTGTGGTGACATTGTCTGGGTTTTGGAGGGCACCGTGATGGAGACATACTTCCTAGAGTTGTTGAACTTGAGGTCCATTGTTCTTGCTTTGCCACATTCAAGGTCTGTGACCTTGTCTTTGCTGGTTTCCAATGCTAGGTCCTGTCTTTCCTTTGCTGGCTGGACCTAGAAGAGGGAATAAGCAGTTATGGTAAATCACACAACCAATGAAGCTGTATCAGACTCAAATAATCTAACATGTACACTATACGATTTACAGACACAGCTGAGTCTCTCTGAGTATCAGTGTTAACTTCCCACACCCCAAACAAGCAAGTACAAGACCCGCACTCCCCAACCCTATCCATCACCGGGTAGCATCATATTCATCTCCATAGCAAGCAAAACTAGGACTACATATGGTAGTATGATTTTATCATCTAGTACATATCGAATTCTAATGAAATAAAAATATATTTTCAAATTATAGACAATATTGTAGTAGAATAAAGAAAAAGTGACGCTTAAGGGTTGACAACCATGCAATCCATTTGCTAGGTAAGCTCTGAAACTAAAGCCAAACAGGTTAGCAACAGCATTCCTCAAACTGAAAGAAAAACCTGTCTGTAGCCCAGGCTGGCTAGGACGGGAGAAGTCTTAGTGGCTTAAACACTATGGTTACAAAGCGTGGGCTACCAACCATGACTGAGAAGACTTCCTTTCCCTGTGGAGAAAATGATCCAAATTTAACGGCAGAAAAATGTGGGGTCTGTGTGTGTGTGTGTTGGCAGTGAAAAAAATGTGAAAGCACCACTGACGACTGCTAGGTTTCTCTTTGCACTTACAAAAGGCAAAAATAATGACCTCCATGTAAGTAGTAAGGGAAGTGCGGAAATCATGGCAGCACAGGATGGAAAGACTGTCTTCCTGTGCAGCCTCACAGCTGGTGCTCCAGCAAGAGAAAATCCGGACTCCAGGGCAGGAGAGGACAATTTTGACAGGGGCTTCACTTAAAAATTACCATGAAAGAAACTGTCGTGCGATCATTGGAAATGACAAGAACAAGAGTCCACTCTCGGTGACTGCGTCTAGCTAGCTGAGCTGTACCCTAAAAAGAGAACTGGTTAGTCACACCAAGGGGCAAGGCACTGCACACAATCACGACTATCGATATGTAGGCACCAACACATTTATTCTGCGGGACACCTGCCCCTTATGGCTACACTTTTATAAGCTTTTATTGTCTGTGCTCTTTTCTCCTCATGCTTTTCTTCCTTATTCTGGCTTTCCTTGCTGTGTTGCAATCATCTCCGTTAGATTTTTTTATGCCATGTTGCAGAACATCCTTGATACACAGTTTTCATAATAAGCATGTTTTAAATTGTCCTTCTCCAACTGTGCCGTGTTTCAGTGCTGAGGAAACAATGTTCAGGCCTATATTCTATGGCAGGCACAGCAACAGCGCACAGGCCACCTTTAAATAAACAAAGGTTCTGAGCTCTCTTCCCTGATTTCTTTCAATAAAAGGCCCAACCATTCAGCCATTCCCGAGAGCAGAATACTTCCAAATGCTTATGGTGTCCTTTCTGCTTGAGGCTTTTTCTTTAGGTCGTATTTAGGCTCAGGGTTGGTGGCCCCCGTCTTTGTGACAACTTTGTGTCTTGGTATCTGGCATGGATTTTTTTTTTTTTTATCTATATGCCTAGTAGACATGCCTCGAACTCCAGCTCACATCTATCTCACTTGGATACACTTCTGAAAGGACCATGGTGTTGGCAAACTTGCTCAGCAAAACTGAAGTCTACAGCAGACAGAACCAGAAGGAGAGTGCAGATGATGATGTTATACTTAGGCACACAAACACACACACAGAACGAGTCTTACAAAATCAATTTCCTCCTCGTACTGACAGCAGAATATGTCTCCAGAAGGCAACTCTTTCCCAACATTGCCCTCTTCTGAAATGCTTATAGTTAAATGCCAAGCACACAGCACCAATTTAACTATAGTCAACAGAACAAGAAAGCAGTCCCATGGTTTGGAACTTGGGGGTCTGAACTCTGATGCTACCTGAGGAGACTAGGGCAAAGCAGTCTCTCTGAGCTTCAGGCTCTCCACCTCTACGGGGAAAAGTAAACTGCTGAGTAAAGACATTCTGCAGAATCTATGAGATAACTGTCCAAGTGCACTGCGCACAGTGTGACAGCCCATGCACGTTAGTTTTCACTGTCCAGCTTTTCAGAAACATTGCTGAAGCGGCCTGGTGTGCTGAAGCTGACTCACCTGCCAGGCAGCAGGAAGGAGGAAGCAGGGACCTGGATTTCCCACCTATTCTGCTCTACAATAGTCTCTTCCATTGCCTACCTATTATATGATACCAGAGCACACTGCAAAAACCCAAGCCGCTGAGCTGAAGGGCTCTCGTGTTCTTGTAAACATGTGACCAGTATTACTTTATTCCATTCTCTTCCACCACGCTATCATTCACACTCACTCCCCTGCAGCCTGACGAGCTCCAGCTCTAGAATGCACGTGCAGGTAACCTTCAGCACCTTCAACAATACTTTTTTCTTTTAACTGTGCACAACACACTACTCATCTCTCCCGAACTTCCCAGGACGCACTTGTGATGAACAATGAAATGGATTCACAGTAATTACTTAAGTGATGCCTCACTGCCACAAAACCTGCCCTTTCAAAGCCTGGCATTCAGTGTGCAGTTTTACATGACTGACAAAGACTGCCGTCACCCTCAAACTGTGATCCCTGGTATCTGTACCTCACTTGTTCCTATATTAATAGCTGATATTGTTATCTAAAGAATCAGAGCCACAGAGCTAGGGCTGGAGAAGTGGCTCCGTGGTTAAGAATGTTTATTGTTCCTACAGAGGGTTCCCAGAACCCATGTTAGGAGGCTTGCAATTGCCTTTAACTCTTCCTCCAGGAGGGAGTGAGACCCCTCTCCTGCATATATATACCCATTCATGCATACATGCACACATGCATGCATACACACACACACACACAAATAAACCTAAAAAGAACATGGGACAAAGTCCTTATGTTGCAGGGGAAAAGACTAAACTACATAAGGAATCTGACATCAGCCTGTCTCAAAAAAAAAGGATTAAAAGTAATCAAACAATTAATACCTTGTTTTGCTTAAGAAATTTGAAATAACCTCTGACACTAAAACAGGAAGAAATCATTAAAATGGATTTCTGCTTTAAGTCTCTTAAACCCAACAAACACTTAACTTTAGCACATGAAGGTAGAAATAACAGCGAAAATGGAATTAAAGAAAGGGTTTTCAGTTCTAAAAAAAAAAAAACCATCAGAAATAGGTGATGTTGACTAATAAAGACATACTAAAATAAAAATTATCTGAGATTATTTCTTTAAAAAAAAATCTGTGCGTATACGCCACAGATCACAGATGGGGTCAGAGGGCAACTTGGGGGAAACCGATTATCTCCATTCACTTTGTGGGTTCTGGGGACCAGGCTTGGTGGCAAGTGCACTTATGTGTTGAGCCATCTCGCTGGCCTCGGCTTAGTTCTTTTTCTAACATGAAAGAAATAGAAACGTTATAGAAAGAAGTAAACAGAAACGTTTTCTATTACAGAAAGGTGGCATGCGAAGGAAACCTATGCTGTACAAGGCCTGGAACTTGTCACTCTCGGGTGACATGCCCTGTCTTCATGCCTCGGGTGCGCTCTGCACGAATGACAGTTTGTGGAATAAGATCATAAAGGAGAAAACAAGACTGATTTCATCTATACCTCATCACACGAAGTGTGAGAGAATGGTGATTTCTGAAACTCTTTCCCCGTCAGGGACTAAAATCAGGATTTAGTCTATACACTGCGCACAAGTAATGCTATCTAAAATATTTCCAAGTGCTAGCAGTGTCTTTTTTCCCCCAAGTTTCAAACTATGGCAACTCACTTATAAGAAAAACATTAACTAAGTCGATTCTGATAATCTACCGTAGAAGAAATGCAGACATACTTTTTAAAAATATAGAAAAAAAAACCCAAACAAGTCTTGTTAGCATACCAACAAAAATTTTCTGTGTTTTTTTTTCTTTTCTTTTCAAGAAGAGAAGTCAGCTGCAAAGCCGGAAAGAACACACAGGGCTTTCAGCGACATAAACTTAATAGCTCTGCAAGAACAGTTTCTTCGTGGCAAGACAAACAGGCGCGGGGTACCGGAGGACCGGACACAGACCCGGAAGTAGCTCTGAGCAGCAAAAAACGGTCTAGGGAATCCGGGAGACGGTCCAAACCCAGACGGCAGGCTAGGGGAGCCGGGGCGGCGGTCTAACGCCAGGACCGGAGGATGCTCTTTCCGGAAGCGCTCGCCCCCGCTATCCCCAACAGGTCCGCGCGCGCCCGGGCCACCCCGACGGTAGCGTCCACTTTCTCAGCCGACACGGCGTGGACGCCCACCCCAGTCCTGCCTGACGGCACCTGGCGAGATCCCCTCCCAGCTCCGCCGCTGTCACCTCCTCCTCCGCCTCCGATCCTGCTCCCGGGCTGGCCACCGCGGCCGCCACCTTCCCGGAAGGTCTTCACACCGCCAGACCCCCGCGCACCACTTCCGCCTAGGCGTCTTTGTGCGCATGCGTAGGGGCGCGGCCCCGCCCCCTTTGCCCGCCCTCTTGGCCGCTACCCTGCGCGCACGCTCGTTTCTCTGAGGCTGGGCCAAGCTCTTGCTTCTGCCCAGCTCGTCCGTCCGCGAGGCAGTTGACTTCACATCCGAGGCGGTGAGCTGATGATGCGTGTCAAGGAGGTCATATTCAGAATGTTCGAACCGGAAACAGCCTGTTCCCTCTCCCCAGCCCGCGTCCTTTGATCCAAAGAAATGAGGTCGCTTCTCAACGACTACCCTGTTCCAGTCTCGGGACCCATTCCTGCTCTCTGACCAAGATGAAGAGAAGAAACGCTTAGGGAACCCAGCGTCTCATTATCTTTCAGTGCCCATGGTTTGTAATTGGCCAGAAATGTTAGCAGGATTGTATTGAAGAGGCCACTCACTGCCTGCTACGTAAATCCCTACGTTGGGGTCTGACAGTTATCATCAATTACCCCTCACTACACCTACAGTTACTGAGATACAAAGAAAACACCCAGATGGGTTCGGTGACAAGGGTTATTATGATTACCTGCTGTGCATAGGGAAAACGTGTGAAGAGTGTCAATCGAAACGTTATACCCCAGTTATGAGTAAGTTTTGAAATTTCACCAGAATTGTGCAGAGAGAAGCATTTGTGCCTTGATTGTGGTGGTGGTGGTGGTGGTGGGAAGAGGGGAGGTCCAGTTAGATATTTTTTAAATGCCATTCTTGTTAGGCCAGGGTTACATGAATGTTGAAACTTTAAAAAAAAAAAATTCCTAAAGAGAGTTACAAAGCCCATGCAGTGATGTCATTCTGACCCTCAACAATAGCAAATTGTAGTAGTAAGTCGCTATTGCTGGTAGCTACTGAAGCAACATGTTTATCAAGCACCTGTTGAATGGGCATATGAGTAAGTTAGATGCATAATTTATAAGTAGAAGTCCTCATCCTGGAGGAGTTATAGGGCACAGGGGAAAAGGTAAATAGTAACATAAACCTAGAATACAAGAGATGTCAAGGTTCACCCACTTTGCCTGGGCAATCATAGTAACCTAACAGTATTCTCCACTTCCTTTCTATTTCTTTACAGCCCAGTTCTGCTCAGCAGTGGGAGTCAGCCTTTTAGAATCCTATGCGGTTGCACTCACAACCCTTTAATGACTTAAACCATCTCACTGAAACCCAACACGCTTCCCGTGGCTTACAACTTGCTCTTGACGGGTCATATCCAGAAACCATCTCAGAGTTCGTCTAGCCCCTGTCAAGCACAGCCTGCCTCATGCTTCGCCTTTCCTGTTCCCTTTGCACGGCACACCACCCTCAGATCTGTCCACTGGGAATGAAAAGCAAGCATTGCCAGATGTCACCGTGGCGTTAGTGGTGATGCTAGTGATAGGCCTGCAGGTGACAGCAGCCTGTTCACCAATAGGAGCAAGGTGAACGCAGTTATGAGCAACCACAGAACTAGAGCAGAAACCCTGTTACCACTGCCTGTGGACTCATGAAAAATGCATGTCCTTAATGTGAAGACAGCTGTGCAGGCTCAGCATGTTGCGTGCTTCGATTAACCACAAAACAAACAGAAGAGCCAAGGAACTACTTCCCTCCAAAATCACCTCATGCTCAAACTCTTCCCTCGAGGGAGAAGCAGGTCCCTTGACTCTTGATGAAGAACACTTGTAATGCCAATACGTCTGTGTGTGTTCAACTCTCAAGGCACTTGGAGTTATTTGCACAGGGACTTACTCTGTGGAAAGCAAGTTACAAGTCATGAAAGGCCATTTGATCTAGATGAGTTGACACTGATGTTGAAGACTCAAAGTGGGGGGGCCAAGTGGCGACAGGCATTCTGGTCATAGTCTTGTCTCACAGGATGTCTGTGAGGTCTGTGGAATCCTTCAGGGCAAGAGTGATGTCCACCTGTTTAACAACAGAATCTCTGACCTTGGCTGATTGATGATGATAAAAAGGGGCAGGTGGGAACTCTTGAAATCATCTACTTCTTAGGATCCAAGGTAGGAAATCAGATACTAATTTCACCTACAGGGAATCAGAGATTTTGTTACTAGCCAGACTTGAAAAATGTACAGAAGGTGTTCTCTCCTTCATGGCGAGGCTCTGAAATCAGTGGATAATTTTACTTAGGAATTTCAGAGGTGGCGTTGCCAACAAAGACTTTAAAAATATAGGGATGTTGACATGTACTGTTTTCTTAAAGCTATGATGTGCATTTGGTGGGCTCTAGTAAACTTCTCCAAGCAATACCTCCACGAACAGCCGCTATGGAAAACGTGAGGTTTTACTAGAATGCAAATTTTTATGTAGTTATTGAGCTGGCAGATGCCTCATCAGTAAAGTAGAACAAGATCAGTTGGCTCTTCATGAAAATGACTGGAGTACCATGCACCGACTGTCTCTAGGCTTGTAAAAACTGTCCTGCTTCCAGCCATGACTCAATCCTGCAGGAATTGTGAGTGACTTAAAGGGTTGCAGACTACCTTCCTCTCTAGTCTTGACATGCTAATTGGATCTGGAGAGGAGGTAAGAGCTATGTGTCTGAGAAGATGTAGATGTGAAGTAGGGTGAGAGAGACAACCGGTTTGGCATCTGCCAGTGTTGTGGAAATCTGATTTGGAGAGCATTTGTGACATATTCTTACTTTTTTTTTTCTCAACCAATAGTTTGGGACAGAACTGTGTAGGCAGCAGAGGTAGATAACAAAGGGACCAACGAAAAGAAGAATGCAATTCCAGAGCTCATTAGGGAGGTTTTTAACCCTTTGAAGTGGGTGTAATTTCTCAGGACTGGAGTTTCAAAGAATGGACTTCCTGTAAAGATCAATAGTTTGCCTTAAAGTAATTGATACCACTCTTGAGATGAATATCCTCTATTCATGTTCTCTGCCTGCACTCCAGCCTTACAAACACAGTTCCTGACAGATTGCCACTGACTGCAGAAAACACTCATGGCAAGAAAATGGCATGATGGGACATATGACTAAGGGATGCACTGGCTTTGCCATGTATGACCACCTGGAGGTCATTGGTCTTGTATAGCATTATGAGACCAGCATCACTTCTTCACCAGGACCAAAGACCCAGCAGGAGGGAGATGTCATTGTCTGAGATAGTTACAGAACCAATAGTTTGTACTCCCCGATAGTTAGAACAGTTGGACCCTGAGATCCAAAACTCAAAAAAGGTATTGGTCCTTCTCATTGTGAATTCCAATGACTCAGTGTCAAAATTTATGTTTCCAATTTCTCTGCTAGATTAGAAGTTCTGGAAATAAACAAATCATGCTGCCCTACAAAGCACCTGGCCTGGATAGGTTAGAGATCTCCAGACCCACCAGCTCCCAAGCACACTTTTTCCCTGTGAGCATCCCACCTGGAGAAGTTAGACAACCCTGGTGCTGATTCTGCTGACCTCTGTTCACCCCAGCTGGTCAGGTCAGAGTTCTCTGTTCTTCCTCTGCACAGTTTTATTGCCCTCCACCTACCCCAGGCAAACAGGCTAAAAGACCATGGACTTTCCACCTCCTATAACACTTCTCTCACTCTGAGCTTGCCCTGACTGGAGAGATCAGAATTTACCAACCCTATTGTCTTCTCTGCATTTCTGCCTCTCAGCATACTCAACCTGGACGTGCATGTTAGAGATTTCAGGGCCTCTGGCCCCAACCAGTTTCTTCCACCCAGTGCTTACCCCAGCTGGGGAAGCTGGAAGAAAGACATTTCCTCTCCTTCCACCCCACACCACTGCCGCTGTGCACATGCTCAACTGAGCAAGTGAGAAGACAAAATCCACCCACAACTGTTTCATATGCGCCACACTCTTTGAGCTCCCTGGCTCATAAAGTTAGGGGAAGCATGATCTCCATTCCCTACACATGTTCCTACAATGTCTTGTGAATCGCACACCTTGAGGTCTGGGGATGCACCCCCCACTGTTGATTTTACCTAGGTGGTTCTATTTACCAATAAAGACTCAGAAGTCAGATGTTGGGATTTGATGTGCGATTTGAGTTTTAGTAATATTTCTTTTACACATGTGGGTGCTCTTGTATTAGGGGCATAGATATTCAGGATTGAGACTTCATCTTGATGAATTGTTCCTGTTATGAGTATCAAGTGTCCTTCTCCATCTTTTCTGATTGATTTTAATTTGAAATCAATTTTGTTAGATATTAGGATAGCCACACCCGCTTGTTTCTTAGGTCCATTTGATTGGAAAAGCTTTCCCAACCCTTTACTCTGAGGTAGTGTCTGCCTTTGAGGTTGAGGTGTGTTTCTTGTAAACAGCAGAATGCTGGATCCTGTTTGCATATCCATTCTCTTAGCCTGTGTCTTTTTACAGGTGAATTGTATCCATTGATATTAAGCAATATTAATGACCAGCAGTTGTTAACTCCCGTTATTTTTTGGTAGCAGTGTTTGTGTGTTTCCCTTCTTTGGATTATGCTGGTAGGGTGTTATCAGATGTCTGTGTTATATGTAGTTAGCTTCCTTGGGTTGAGGTTTTCCTTCTAGTATTTTCTGTAAGGCTGAGTTTGTGGATACGTATTGTTTAAATCTGTTTTGGTCAGTGAATATCTTGTTTTCTCCATCAATGGTAATTGAAAGCTTTGCTGGGTATAGTAGTCTGGGCTTGCTTTCATGGTCTCTTTAGTGTTTGAAGCACATCTATCCAGGACCTTCTGGCTTTCATAATTTTCATTGAGAAGTCAGGTGTAATTCTGATAGATTTACCTTTATATGCTACTTGGCCTTTTTTCTTTGCAGCTCTCAATATTCTTTCTTTATTTTGTATGTTTTGTGTTTTGATTATTATATGGCAAGGGGATTTTTTTTTTGATCCAGTCTACTTGGTGTTCTTTAAGCTTCTTGTACCTTCATAGGGATATCCTTCTTTAGGGTGGGAAAGTTTTCTTCTATAATTTTGTTTATATTTTCTGTGTTTTTGAGCTGGAATTCTTCTCCTTCTTCTACCCCTACTATTCTTAGGTTTGGTCTTTTCATGGTATCCCAGATTTCCTGAATGTTTTGTGTTAAGAATTTGTTGGATTTAATGTTTTCTTTGACCAGTGAATCTATTTCCTCTATATTATCTTCAGTACCTGAGATTTTTTCTTCTATTTCTTGTATTCTGTTGGCTATACTTGTCTTTGTAATTCCTGTTCATTTACCCAGATTTTTCATTTCCAGAATTCCCTCGGTTTGTGTTTTCTTTATTACCTCTTTTTCAGTCTTCAAGTTTTGAACTGTTTCCTTCACCTGTTTGCTTTTTCTTGGTTTTCTTTGAGGGATTTGTTAATTTTTTCCAGCTTTTTGTTTGTCTTCTCTTCCATATCTTTAAGGGAGTTTTTCAATTCCTCTTTAAAGGTCTCCATCATTTTCATAAAGTTACTTTTAAAGTTGTTTTTTTTTCTACTTCTTCTGGGTTAGGATGATCAAGTCTTCCTGTTGTGTGTTTACTGGGTTCTGGTGTTGCCATGTTGTTTTTTAGGATGTTGGAAGAATTCTTCCATTGGCGCCTACCCATCTCTTCCTTCAGATGAATCCAGCAGTGTCTTGGCATCTTGGTCCAATCCTTGCTGTGTCTGTCTTTTAGGTCCACTCAGTATTGGAGCAAGCTGTGTAGCAGGGTTCTATGGAGCTTTCAGGGAACAGGCGGTTTGGGGGCAGGATGGGTTGAGGGACAGCAGGAAAAGTCCCTGCTGGCGGCTAGGAAAGCTGAGGTAGATGGAGAAGGGCCCCTGGTTTTTCCTCCCACATGGAGGTCCTAGGGAGTGGGGCGTCTGCCTGTTAGGCCACAGGGCGGCTGCTGATTCACCTCTTGGGTCCACTCAGTATTGGAGCTGTGTAGCAGGGTCAAGGAACAGGTGGGTTGGGGGCAGGGTTGGTTGAGAAAAGACAATGTTATTAAATATAGACAAACAGGAGGTTTATATTACTTCTTCTGTGTCTGTACTTATGTCGAAATATTACTTGGTCTGGTGCTCATGGAAGAGAACAATTTAAGGACTCAGTTAAACTCAGATTATTTTGTCTTCCTTGTGTCAGTGAAAAAGCTGTGAATTACACTAAGGCCAAAGGGAAGGCCACAGCCTTGCTCTATCTACATGTGAGGTATTTAATTGAGTTTATATTTTATTATCTTCTTAGTTTACCATGCTACTTATAATTATGAACTACAGTTTCATAATTAAAAATTAAGTTACCAAAGCATAAGTCATAAAAATTTAATCACACGCTTAATTCTTTTAATTCTTCTGTCCTATGGCATCTGATGGCACTCTGAGCTTAATATTCTTCCAGCAATAGCACATGCATAAGAAATGCACACACACCAGTGTTTTTCCTTTTTAAAATCTCAAGATGGTAGTGTATAATACATAAACCTTCTGCATCTAATATTATCTAATGTTACATCTTTTAGATTGTTTTGAGGTTAAAGATAAAAACTTTATATTCTGTAGTATGAAATAAGTTAAAATTTTGGTCTATTTGTATACATTTATATACTCTTTAGAGCTGTTCTTACATTTATATTTTCATGTGTATTTATATTGGATGTAGCATTGGTCATTATGCTTTTAGTTGTGGCATTCTATTTTATCAGCTGTTCCTTTGAAACTGGTGGTGGAGAGAGAACCAAAGGATAAATGTGTTCAGCTACTGTGTGAGTGTAATAAAGAGCAATATCATGTTTTTCTAGGGCCTGAGAAAGATAAGGAAGAATCACAGAAACAAAGGAGTGTGCAGGTATTGTCCTCAAGTAATTGATTAGACATCACACACACAATAGATTTATGTTGCTCTGAAGGCAGAGCTATAACTAAACTGAGATATGAAATTGTTCTTCTGAGTGTACAGTAGCTTTCCAAAGCCAAATGGGCTGTCTTGTGAGGATCACAGTCAAGTATCCAGTGAGCATTCTCTAGGACATGTTAAACTGAATAACTCCCTTGCCCTATGTGTTCTCTGCCGTCCTCTCCTCTAGCCCTCTGCCTGTGAGCTCTGGGCAGTAACTGTTCCATTTCACATTTTCCTAGGTGATCATGCCTTTAGAATCATGCAGTCTGTATCCTCGTTTTTTTTTCTTCTTGGAAATACTCACTTAAACTTCCCAGTACTTTGTGACTTGTTCTGCCGATGAAGCACAAGGTCTCACACAGGTTTACAAACTCTACCACCGAAGCATCTCTCAGCCCTCACTCTTATTTTTGCCTTGAGAAGGGGCTTCATTTAAGTTGCCCAGGCTGGCCTTGAATGAGTCTGTGTGAGACTGGAATTAAACTGGTATTTAGTACTCCTGCCTCAACACCCTGAGAAGCTTGTATTACAAGTCAGTGCTGCCAGGCCTGTGCCTGATTTGTTTTTGCAGTTGCATAATGTTCTAGTGCATAGACATACCCTGGCTTGACTACACACCCACTGAGGAACACTTCTACTATTTTTAAGGAATTATTTCCCCTTATTTTAAGAGGTTGATTCAATGCCTGGGTAGAAACTAAACGTTAGGCAATCTACCTCCAGAAAGATTTTTAAATGTGCTTCATAGAGGTATTCAGTCAAAGACTCTTGAGCTTCCAAGTTTGGTACCTCGATCAACCTAAGGAAACATTTAGATCCTAAAATAAATATAACTTTTATAATCACAAAAGCCCGGGTTCTAAAACTTTCTGCATTAACCAAGTTCTCCTGAGACATAAGCAGAAGTAAATGTTTTCTTATGGATTTTAGTTTTCTCTCTCTTATGTCTCACTCAAATATTAGATATTTTAAACACACATTTTGTTACTGCTTCTCCTTTGCAGCAGTTTCCTCCTAGGCTCAAACCTTCCATCTGGGATGGAAACTTTTAAGACAGAGGAGGTAATGAGAAAGTGGAACAGCAGGGTATTTTAGGATAGGTTGTTCACAGGGAGGTGAAACAAGACTGTTCTACAGCGAGGTGAAACACTCCATCCTATGGGGAAGGCTTTTTTAAGACTGGAAGTAAAAGCAAACAACTCACAATAGCTTCAGGAAGTCCCTGACACTAACCAGACTCACTAGGACCATTCTTCCTCTGGAGTATATAAGCAATAAAGACTGCTGTGAGACACTCTATGAGCCAAGCAACCTAAAAGAAGCAGAGACCAGGCAACCTGCCCAGAAGAAACAAAGGCCAGCTGAGCTGCCTGGAAGGGGCTGGATTAACTGAGTCTACTGGAAAGGACACTCTTCAGCCTGTTGAGTTAGGTACTTTCCAACTTGTTGAGCTGTGCACAGGCTGTGTACTGTGCTCCAGGTTTACGGCTTTTGTGAACTGTTGCCCATGCTTGGTGTGGGCTTTGGTGATGCGCTTGTCTTTGAGTCGTTTCTGCTTTCCTGAGTAACCCCTCGTCTATATTCCTGTAAAGTAACCCTAATAAAACTCATTGGACTTTAATGATATCTGTACTTTTGTCTGTTTGGAATAACTAGACTCTGTGTGTGTTGTATTGTGTGTTGTCTCCCCATGAACAGTCACACAGAGTCTTAGAGCAGTGGTTCTCAACCTTCCTAATGTGATGTTTTAAATGCAGTCCCTCATGCTGTGGTGACCACCATCCATAAAATTATTTTCATCACTGTAATTTTGAAAGTGTTTTAAATGGTGATGTAAATATCTTATATGCAGGGTATCAGGTGTGTGATTCCCATGAAAGGGTCATTTAATCCCCAAAGGGGTTGCAACCCACAGGTTGAGAACTGCTGGTCTCGGAGTGTAAAAGTACATCTAGTCAGCCTGTCTCTGGAGCTGAATTTTTTTCTTATATTGCAGGCAGGTTAGTTATAGCTTACTTAGTTTTAAACCTTTTAAATGACAGGAAGATTGCTCTGGGAAGTGAACTGGTTTCTTTTTCAGATGACTCTAGTCATTAAAAAGCTCTGTCTTTTATTCAGCTAAGCCCCGTTTTCTCATAATTTTTACTCATCCATTCTAATTCAGTCCCATGAATTATAAAGTATAAACTTAATCTTTTCCCTCACAGTAGTCCCTTAAATATTTTAAAGAGAACTGTAATGTCACTTTGCGCATTAGACTTATTAACTACCTCATCACCATACACATCTTCCTCTGAGTGATTTTTCTTTTTAGCTCCTTAAAAACATTCTGTGAATGCATACATACCCTGTGCCCTTCCCCACTCATTCCCACGTTCATTCATAAACTTTGTGTGCATGCCAACTCTCTATCAGACACTGAGGAATGGGACCACAGTGGGTCCAAATGAAATATTTTAGGGAAGTGCACAAGGTCAGTAAGGTAGGGGAAAGCCACCTCAGGGACAGTCAGCCAAAGAATCTTCTTCCAGATAGGCATGTGTGTGTGTGGAGGCATTTGGAGACAGGTTAGTGACTTTAGTAAGTAAAAGAAGGTCCCAATGACTAAAAAGCAGTGAGAAAGAACATGCATGGTTTAAAATGTCTACGAACTCCCATGTAAATGGGGGACTGATTCTTAAGCCTGGCTGAGAATTAGTGATTCCCTTAAATGAGTAGAATGTGGTAGAAGTGAGGCCTGTGACTTGTGAGGTTAGGTCCTAAAGGAAACTGCTCAGGCTTACTTCTCTTGCCCTTGGAAGGCTGCTCAGAGCAGTCTCCTGCCATGGTGTGAGGCCTGTCAGCAGCTAAGGTCAGGAACTGAGGCCTTTGCCAATAGCAGATGCCAAACTATAAATTAGGAGAGATACTAAGTTTTTGTCTAAGTCCCTGAGCTTGAGGTAATTTGTTATGCAAATAAATGAGGGTGATATTGAAGAGCCAATAGCCCACACAAGCTTGTGGGTCTGGCAGGCCTTGCCCTTCTTTGCCATTTCCTCTGTCTTGCTAAAAATCCATTAGATTGCATTCCTAAACCTAGCTACCAAGGTCTGTACCCTTCTTTGGTCACTTGTTTTTCCTGAGGCTGACTACCAAGGGACTGCTATCAACGTATTGAAATCCAGCAATCAGAAGCCCCCTTTGGTTCATATAATTAACATGCTCAATTAAAATTAAAGTCCTCATTCTAACATTGGGTTTTTCATTTTACCTTTATAAACCAACATTTTCCTATGTGCTACATCTGTCTCCTCTCTATCCAGAGGCAGTCCTTTGTCCCGCTGGGATAAATATCCCTGCCTCTTTCCATTGTCCCTTCTCCCTTTTTTCCTTTTCCATTTTTCCTTCCCCTTCTCCCTTGTCCTCTATCTCCTTTCCCAACCCATCTTAGCCCATTCGAACACAGACTTCCTCTTTTTCTCTTCTTAAAAATTATACCTGCAAGGTCATTGCTGCTACTTTCTCTCCCAAGTCAGAAAGAAGACACTTTAACTTTTCTCTCCCACTCAATGAAGGATCTCTGTGAATCAGGTGTTTGGGGTTGGTTTGTGCCTAATTTGGGGCATGAGAGGGAGCCCCTGCTGTGTGTGGGGGTCTCCTTCAGAGGGATTGTGCCAGTCAGAAGTCATTTAACTTCAAGAACATGAGAACGAATATGGAATAATCCTTTTGTACACTGTGAAGATGTGTCTCTGCTAAGGTGCTTTCTGATTGGTTTAGTAAAGTGCTGAACGGCCAATAGGTAGGCAGGAGAGGATAGGCGGGACTTCTGGGGAGAGAGGAGAAACTGGGGAAAAGAATCTGGTGCAAGAGATTTGCCAGCCAGACATGAAGGAAGTGGAAGCACGGTACTGAACAGAAGTGAATAGCTCCTTATATATTATAATATACCAGCATGGTAAACACTTACAATACCAGTGCTGGAAGCAGAGAAAGGTGAATCTCTTAGGTTCCGTGGGCAGACAACCTCACCTAATCTGGCAAGACTCAGGTTAGTGAAAGACTGTGTCCCAAAAAGCACCTAAGAAGGAAGGACACACACACACATGGGCACACACACAGACACATACACACACTGTGCAGAGGTAGGACCACTTTGGAATTGGTCAAGCATATGTCCCAGTTACTCACTAGGACATGTATCCAGTGACACACTATTGTTGTGCTTGGAATGTGATTGTTAGTTGTGAAATTCGACCCAATTTAAGTCACCCAGGAAGAATTGTCTTAATTAGGTTGGCCTCCAGGAAAGTCTGTGTTACATTAATTTATTTGGGTAGATATGCCCATGGTGGGCAGCACCATTCCCTGGGCTTCGAGTCTTAGACTGAACAAACAGTAGAAATGGAACTGAACACTTCCAAGAATTCATTACTCATTATTTCTGATGTGGATGTGATGTGACCAGATTGCTCAAGCTCCTGCGTCTGCGACATCTCTGCTACAATGGGCTGTCACCAGGAGTTGTGAGCTAAATAAACCCTTGGTAATTGGAAGTGTCTTTTGTCATAGTATTTTATGGTTTCAGAAGGAAATGGAAACATGGCATCCTTACTAAGTTTTCCTACAGACCCATACAGTTGTCATAAGTTTTAATTTTCCCCAGAATAGAAGAAGAATTTTCTCCTGTGTGTCTTTTCTCAGGTAAAGGAAAGTCTCCTCAGTCAGAATATCGTAGCTCCATGAAATGTCTTTCTTCTAAGCAGTTGCTGGTAGGTAAGATGGACAGACCAGGGGCTGGGGACAAAGGCCAATGGACTGGAGAGAGTGTGAGAAAGAGGAGCAGAACTGAGGAGGACAGAGTTGGGAATGAAGCAGCTGAATGGAAGGCCATGAATAGAAGTGGTTTGTTGTTTCATTTTGGTGTGTGCATGTGTGTGTGTGTGTGTGTGTGTGAGTCAAGAGTACCATTTGTGTATCATTCAATCTGAGAGACTTGTAAGTCTTCCAAATTGGCATATAGTAGGGATCAGGCAGACATTCACAAATGGACTGACAGTAGGCTCAACTGTGACCACAGACTGGTATGCAGCTCAGTTTATAGAATGCTTGCCTCTCATGTGTAAAGCTGAGGGCTCAATCCTGTACACACAGTGCATTGGTGCACGCCTGCATTCCATAACTCATAGGAGATCTTCAGCTACACAAAGAACTTGAGGTCAACCGGGTATACATGAAACCCTCTTACTTTTGTTGTTGTTTTAGTATGTAGGATCAGCACAATATGTTTTCCAAAACTAGTAAATTGATGACTTGACCATGAGAGTGGATGACAGCAACAGAGGGAAGCCCTCAGCAGGATCTCAAGAACTCTAGTAACTGATAGCTGGGAAGAGGACGAGAAAAAATGGGAAGGAAAACCAGGAGAGGAAGAGTGTAGGAGGAAGCAGGTAGCCAGGGAATGATTGTCCAGGAAGCGTGGGTGGATAATTGTATCTTGTTTGCCAAAAGTTAACAACCAAAGACAAAAAAATGACCTTTGGATTTAGCACAGCAGTCCCTGGGTGGTGGCATGAAAGAGGCTGTTCCTCATGGTGGTGGTGGGGGGGAGAAATGGTGGCTGCTAGTGAGAACAACTCAGAGAGTCTACCTGAGTGGGGGGGGAGCTGGACTGAAGGGAGAGGGAGCATCATGGAGAGGATGGTTAAGGTAAGTGAGTGCAGAGAGAGTGTGTGGACTAGTGGCGGTGCTCCCACACAGAATGTGTGGACTAGTAATAGTGCTCCCACACGGAGAATGTGTGGACTAGTGGCTGTGCTCCCACACGGAGAATGTGTGGACTAGTGTCAGTGCTCCCACACAGAGAATGTGTGGACTAGTGTTGGTGCTCCCACACAGAGAATGTGTGGACTGGTGTCGGTGCTCCCACACAGAATGTGTGGCCTAGTGTCAGTGCTCCCACACAGAGAATGTGTGGACTAGTAATAGTGCTCCCACATGGAGAATGTGTGGACTATTGTCAGTGCTCCCACACGGAGAATGTGTGGATTAGTGGCTGTGCTCCCACACAGAATGTGTGGACTAGTGTCGGTGCTCCCACACAGAATGTGTGGACTAGTGGCGGTGCTCCCACACAGAAAAGACTGACTGATCATGCAGAGGAGCAAGGGACAGCTGTGAGAGTTAAAATCCCCGAGGAAAGTGCACAAGCAACTTTTCATTCCGTTTTGAGGTGAGTTAGTTTTAGTGTAGAGATGAAGTCATTGAGAGTTCTTAAAGTTGATGGATCTGTTCTTTAATGTCTATGTGTGTTCACGCACACATGTTCATGTGTGTGAGTGCAGGTGCATGCGTGTCACAGCACTGCTGTTGCAGGCCTCCTGCCTCCCCTCCTCTGAGACAGAGTTCACTATGGGTGGACGATAGGCTCACGTGTCTAGGAGCTTCCAGGAAGTCTCCTACCTTGGCCTCACATCTTCTGCGCAATACCACTTTCGCCTCCGGCTTTTTTGTTTTATTTTAAAGACAAATTTAAATTTAAATATATTTTGATGATATTCTTCCTCTCCCCCAAGTCCTTCCAGATGTCCCCATCCTTACCCACCCAACTCTAAGTTCTTTATCCAAAAGCACAAAGGCCCCCAAACCAAGAAAACAAAATAAAACCACACCCCAAAAGAAGAAAAACAAAGTTAATGTAGCCAAATAAACACACATGCACACAAAACAAACAAATGACCCAAAATCTGTGGGCCTCATTATATGTTGGTCAACTACTCTTGAACATGAGGCCTGTCCTAGAGTGGTTTATGTACCCAGTGTCACTCTATTGGAGGAAATTGATTTTCCCTCTCCCAGCAAGTATAAGTGGCAATTCAGTTGTTAACCTTCTATCCTAGTGGCTAGATTTTTATTTATTTATTCATTCATTCATTTAAAAATATGCCAAAAATAGAATAAAAAACGGCCACATCAAAGTTGGAGAATACAAACAGAAGGAAAAGAGCCCAAGGAGTTAGAAGAATCAGAGGCCCACTAGTTCACTCCCTCAGGAATCCCATAAAGGCACTAACCTGGAAGCCATAATATATTGACAGAAGACCTGATGCAGGCCCTGTGATTAATGCTTTAATCTCTCTGAGTTCAGATGAGATTTGCTCACGTCGATTCAGAGGATCTTGTTTTCTTGGTGCCCTCCATCCCCTCTGCTCTTAAGCTCTTTCTGCCTCCTTGTTTATGGGGTTCCCTTAGTTCTGAAGGGAGGGATATGATGGATACATCTCTATAAGGTTGAATGTCCAAGGTCTCTCACTCCCTGTGTACTGTCTGTGGGTGGGTATAGAATAAGAGGGAGAGGGAACGGATTGATCTCATTAGGAAAGGTAAATAGCACAGTTATGGGTGGGTGGGGCAGCTGAAATAGGAAGATCGAGTGGGAGAGAAAGTGGGGAGAGAGGATTATGGGAAGGAACATAGTGAAAGACAGCTAAAATGGGGGACATTTGAGGGGTGGTATCGAAGCTTAATGCAGTAGAAACTTCCTAAAATATATAAATATATGAAAAGAATCTAAGTGAAACCACCACATAAATGGGGGAGGCAGAGTTCCAAATGGACTTGTCACCAAACAAAGCTTCCAGTGCTGGAGTTTGGTTGCATCTAGTTGGCCAAATGGATTCCATGGAAATCTCTAATTGACCCAGACTTTTGCCAAGACTATATGTTGTTCTTCACAAACTGACAGCAAGGCTCCATCGTTGAATACAACACCTACACAATTCATAGAAGAGTGAATGCCAAGCCAGTGCCTACATAGAGCCTTCAACCCTACATTCTCGGGTCTTTAGTATAGGAAGGCATTCTGCACACTACTAAAAGAGAAGCATAAAGACCAAGCCAGCTACAATCCCTTTTTCTTTGATTCTGCAAGATACACTAGGGCAACAGTGGCACAAAGCTTGTGGGGATAGCCAATAGCTGATTTGACTTAAGGCCCATTCCATGAGATGGAACCGTACCTGACACTACTTGAGTAACTAAGAACCTGAGACTGGATGGATAACGCATAGGACCGAGGATAAAACCAAATAATAGTGGTCTAAAAATGGAGAAGAAAGATGTATTGATGGAATGATTCCTAACAATATTCTGCTATTCTCATAGATCAATGCCTTGCTCAACCATCATCAGAGAAGCTTCCTCCTGCAGCAGATGGGAACAAATACAGAGATCCATTCCAGCTATACTGGGCTCCTCAAGTTCCTGCAGCTAGCCTTTTACCCAACAAGCATCTCCCAAGTCCTTTACTAATTTAATTAACTATTGCTTGATGAGAAAACTTTGCCAAGTGGCTAAGGACCCACACTCCCACAGGCATATTTTAAGAGAGTTTCAGATCAGCTGTGTGGCTTGAGGGATTTGCTTAACCTCTCTGTGCTGCAGCTCCTCTAATTAATAGGTAGTATCTACTTAATAGGATCTTCATCTAAGGCATTTGACTTCATCCGCGTGACTTGCTTACAGCGGTGTGGCTGGTATGTGGTTGATACTTTGCATACCAAGCACCTATTTGTTAGTAGTTGCTGGGTTTGATTTTCTTAAATAACTCAGGCTAAAGGCTCTGCCTTCGGAAAAACACTATAGGCTTAAACTTTATTTGGGTTTTTACATTCTGTTTGGGTTCTGAAGTGTAAGACTTGATAACAAGTATCTTACTGAGGTTTAACCTCAAGAGAGAAAATGAAAACGACCTGCGCATCAGTGGCTAAGCACGGTCAGGATTTGATATGTACTGTCTTCTGCTTGCTAAGAACTCCCTCTGAAATAAAAACGCATGGAAATATGGTAGCCAAACAACCACCAGGGAGGTGCGGGCAGTGCAGCCCAGCTGCAGAAAAGAACAACGCAGAGGTGCAGAGCAGACGAGTCGGGCACACTCCCTCTGGATGTGTGTCCCCGCAAAAGACCCTCTCTGCAGGAGCCTGAGAAGACACGGTGCCTACAGGATTTAGTCCTCCGGGTGCACGCGACATGGAGCAGGAAGAAGTCAAACCGCATCCAGGCGTGTATCCCAATGCAGGTGCAAGCAGGTAACGGTATCACGATGATGGAGGGAGGAGTCCATTCCCTGACAGCTCGCTGGCATCAGGGGCGCCCCTCGGTGTTCCAGCAAGGTCGCACCACGGGGTGATTTTTCCTTTACTGCGGTCTCCAGATCATCCCCTTCCTTTCACACACAAGGTTAATTCACTTCTTGATCACATTATTTCCTCGCCGCTCCTTGACAATATAAAAATTCTGAGTGGACAGCTCAATCCCTCTTCCATCTCAGATTTGATTGTTATGGTATTGCCTGGCGTCCCTCAGAGGCCTCCAGCAGCCTTTGTCGCTCTTTATGACACTTAAATGGCTCGGCTACAATTTCTCCATCTATTCACGAAACACTGTTAATAACTCATTTCCAAAGAGGCCCTTCTTTATGTCCTGGCATTAAGGAATTTTTATTAGGTGCCAGGGTAGGTGATACACAGCCCCAGTAACCAAAGAGTTAATTAATCTGTTGAAATTTATTACCTTTTATACTGCACTCAGTGTGACAGTCCCTAAGCGAAACAGACAGTGTATTTACAGCCTGGGCTGAAATATTCAGTAATATAGTCTGCATACTGACCTCCTCCGTCAGCACTGCCTTCTGCTGGGATGTCCATTAATCACAGAAGACGAATTTGTGTAATCCATCTCCTTTCTTATTCCGAGATTCCAATAAATATTGAAATAATAATTTATTGGTTACCTTGCAGTATAAATGTGTGGCAAAAAGCACCCACGACGTTTGCATGGTAATGCATTTAGGAAGTTCTGCACTTTCTGTGGGACTGCAGGAAAGAACCGGGAAGCGCCTGGATGGATTTCTCAGAGTGCAAAACAGATTTCTCACTGTGACAAGAAACGAGGAGGCAGCCTCCATCAGTGTGTCTTCTAGCGTGCACACA
Source organism: Alexandromys fortis (assembly GCF_014885135.2). NCBI lineage: Eukaryota > Metazoa > Chordata > Mammalia > Rodentia > Cricetidae > Alexandromys > Alexandromys fortis. The sequence goes on along the minus strand of NW_026067924.1, from coordinate 3,868,651 downwards.
CACACACACACACACACACACACACACACAGGCCGTTGTCATTAGCAGCTCTTCTTCTTTGCTCTCTCTCGCTACCATACTTCAGAGCGCTAACAATTTTCTTGTGCCACAGTTTCACCGGAAAAGCCACCCCCTGCCTGAACTTAGTACCAGCAGAGGCGATGAGGGTATTCACGTGTCTTTCTGTGCACGCCAGTGAAACCTGCTGGGACCGCTTTGCACACTCATTTTAGGCTGAGGTGTGTGTTTCCTCGGGCCATGCTTTGGAGCGCTTTGGGCTATTGGTCTAAGTGGAAATTCCCTTACAAATTTTCAAGAGTTCGTGTCCTTACCCAGCATAGTGTTAGCTTCAGCACCTTTCTCGGATCCTAATAACGTCTCCAGCAAGTCTGAGTTGATTCACAATACTGGAGCTGAGGGTGAGGAGGACGAAGAACCACAGAGCTTGAAATATGTCTGCAGATTCAGCGCTCTTATTGGTAAAAACTCCAAAAGTCTAGATGTGTTTGTAGCTGGGTATTTTCAGTGTGCTTCTCCAGGGCTGGGTCAAGGTAAGCTGAGTGAGCGCCATTTTCGAGTCTGCACTTGTTCCTATGTCCAGCTCTCACCGGCTCTGCACCCTGTGACTTGTCACCCGCCCAGCTCTTCCCGCCCAATTCAATCACACGCAGTTAATGTAACCCATTTCTGGGCCCCATCATAATTTATCTCAGTTTTGCGCAGCACTTTATGGCCAGGATAACTCACGGAATGGATGGATTCTAATGCGTGGGCTTGGTTTTCTTGTGCTAGTCTAATAAGGGTAACCAGACAGGGAGATAGAATAGCTTAGGGGACCTAGCTGTGATCTACGACAGCTGATCAACCCCAAAATGCTAGTGGAAATGCAGAGGGAAAAGCTTCTGAGGCTCCAAGTCAAGAAATAAAAATATATACTTTTGTCAGAGAATAAAAATGTTATAATTCCAACATTTAAACAGCTTGGCCATATATTTTTTAAAAGAATACAAACTGGTTTGAAAATTTTGCAAAAAAATTATATGGAAAGCCTATAGGACATTTTAAATGAGAAATTCTAATTTTTATGTGCCCTGGAAGTGTTTAGGATATGGATTTCAAATGATATTTTCCCCCAATATCTTAGCAGTGAATGGCAGTAATTAGCGCCTGTGTTTCTTCCATGAAACTTCATTTTGATGAATAGTCAAGCTAGTGCGTGTTTAAAGCTATGACACAATGAGGTGACCCTGAACTTTATTTTGCTCTAACGCTGGTTATTTGGACACATATCTTGTTCTTTGTAGATGAACAAAACACGGTTTTGATTTCTTTTGCTTTCTCCAGAGTTAGGTGATTTAAGTTGTGGAGCGAGATATCGAAGCAGGGAACAGGGAGCTGTGTGGGTGCAGCAGAGAGCCTGTGTTGCTTGCTGATAAGGTTTCACTGAGACGGCACACACACACATGTAATTACTGTCATTTCTTTGGTTGTCATTACAGTGAGCATTAATGGCTGCTGCTTTCACTGTTCATATAAAGTTACATCCTGACTCAAGTTCTCCCTGGTGCTCGGCTAATTGGACGGTTCACTTAAAGTATGCTATGTTTTACAACTTTATCTTTCGTGGTATTTTACATTTTGGAATGTCTGATTCTAATTCCTCTTCCGTGGTAGCATAATTTCACAGTGGCACAACCTTGGGCATCCATTAAATTTGGCCTTTGAAACACTGCTTTGTTTTTCTCCCACACAGCAGTGAAAAGCTGTGGCATTTCCCAATGCCCGTGTTGCCTCTTTCCCTCTTTAGAGTAATACGATTTTCTCGCCCCTTGATTTACATCACTGCAACAGTGTTTTCTTCTTAAGAAGTCATTATCTGCAAAGTTTTATGCTAGGTACTGAATATATGAAGCGGAAGACATATGTTCATCTCTCAAGCTGTTCAGAGTCAAAGCCTGTCCTGTTAGACAGAAACGTGATCAACAGTGGGCTGGCAAGATGGCTCAGCAGGTAAAGGTGTTTGCGACCAAGTCTGGGGACCAGAGTTCAATCCCCTGAACTCATATGGAAGAAAGAGGAACCCATTCCTGAAAATTATTGTCCTCTGACATCTAGAGAGAGAGAGAGAGAGAGAGAGAGAGAGAGAGAGAGAGAAAGTAAAAGAAAAAAATCACAAATAATGATTTTGTTTTTAAAAAACAATCCTTTCAGCTATATCGCACTGAGTCTTTAAATCTGCGAAACTGGAACCTGGGAAACTAGCCACTTATTGAGAATTTATCCAGTAGCTAGTATTTTATAAATACGTGAAATGCACAAAGTTCTTCCCACAATACACACAGGGATTCCTGTTTTCAAGAACCCTTAAGATACCAAGAGCAACAGACTTGGGTTCCTAACAGATAAGGGCTCAGGTTTGCTGGGCACCCACACATGTGCTGCCACCCTCACGGCCTCAGCTCCAGGTGACTTGGAATAACTAACACACTGGGACTGTCCCCTCTTCAGTGTAGGGTTTAGGGAACGTAGACGAGGAACAGATCCTGCGCAAGTCTGTAAGAGGGCTGCCCACGTGGCAGACACTGGAGGCTGGCTGTGCGGTGCTAATTTGTCGCAAGGCTGCAAGGCAAGAGCCTTCATTTTATCCCTATCTTAGTGGTGAGTGAAGCGAATTACAAAGCATCTACGCCGGCTGCTGAAGGACTGAAATACAGCCGCAGGACTGCACATCTACCTGCTGTTCAGGAGCACGGGGAAGTTAGGCAGGAAGAAATAGCCCCACGGCTTGGCTTGCTTTCCTCTGTTGAGATAAACACCAGGATTAAAAGGTCACACTCCACCACTGAGAGTGTTCCTGGCAGGAACTCTAGCAGGAACCTGGAGGCAGGAGCTGAAGCAGATGTCATGGACCAGCACCCTTTAAGGGTGCTTTCTTACACATCCCAGGACCGCCTGCTCAGGGATGGCCCCACCCACAGTGGGCTGGGCCTTCACACAGGAAGTATTAATCCAGAGAATGCCCCACAGACGTGGTGCCTATTGGCCAATCTGAGGGAGGTGTTTTCTCAGCTGAGGTTCCTTCTTCCCTCAGGACTTTAGCTCGTGTCAAGTTAACCAAACTAAATTAGCACACTATACTTTTGATCTCTTTCTTGTCTCAGTGTTGTTAGTCGAGTCCTTCTCTGGGGTCTACAATGTACCTCACATGTATGCATTTCCAGGCCGTTTGCTTGAGGCTCTACTGTCCCCATAGGTTGTATGTTCTTCCTTATTTTCACAGTCTTCTTTGTTACAGTTTTATAAAGGAGTTAATATCTCATAGAGGAATACAGGGCTTGTATGACGGGTCCCTAGAAAGCACACATTGGGTTCCATGGTGGGTTTGAACTAAGGCCAGACGGGAAGGTAACTTTATTATAAAAAGACAATGACTCAGCATGGTTGTGGGAAAGCATCAATTTTTTCACAATACACATTATGGCTTACTCATTCAAAACGCCTTTACTGTCCTTGACCCCTTCAGTTTGCTTAGCTTTACTGTGGAATTTACTTTGTATGTAAAAGAACTCATGAAAATTCATGATCAGTGTAAAAAGTAATAACGTTAAAAAGCCTCCATGAATGTACTACCTGGGGTTAACAAAGTATTGCCTTGAACTAATTCCTGCTACGACACCCCTGGGTTTCATAACTCTCCCAAGTATACTCACCTCTTCTCGGTGGTAAGAGGATTATGACTTGAAGACCACTTCCTTAATTTTACAAATAACATATACGATTTAGTTTAACTCGTTGATACATTTCTTTCTAACTTATTCAGGACAGTCTCCTTCACTGAAAAATCTCCTGGTAACAGATTCTCATCTTATGTAACAGTTATGTCATAGGAGGATAGCTTAGTAGTTATAGGACTCCATACTGATAGTAAAGAAGACTGTGTCTACAATGAGTGAAAATGCTCAGAGAGGAAGCCGTTCATTATAGGAAATGAATGAAAACCATGAAAAAGAATTAAATTGGATTCTCTAGTACAGAATATATATTCGAATTAAAAAATAATCTTTAAGTCTTCATCAGCATATGCAGTTTAGAACAAGAGTTAGATTACATGAAGAATGATGGATATATTTAAATTTTGCCCTACAGAGGAAGATAACTTAGCCGATCTTCATAAAGCGGCTGTAGTCTTTTGAAATGACAGATGCTCCACCCAATATCACTGAAATTAATTTAAATTAATGAAATCAATGGCAACTTATCAAGAAGGCATGAAAAGACTTATTACTCACAAAACAAGGCTATTTAGAAGAAATAGGTGTGTCTTCTCTGATCTAAAGAGAGAGTGGGGAGGGGATTGTCATTTGAGTTCTCTTGCTCATGACAGGACTCCAGGGTTTCCCTACCAGCTTACCTTTACGTGAGGCAGAAGAAGCAGTAAAGCTAAAAATCTACCACCAATTAACCAGAGACTATGCAACCAGGACCTGGAGAGATGGCTCAGCGGTTAAGAGCTCTTCCTGTTCTTCCAGAGGACCTCAGTTCAGTTCCCATCACCCACGTCAGGCAATTGAGAACCACCTGTAACTTCATCTCCAATGAATCTGATGCCCTCTTCTGGCTTCACAGGCACCTGCAGTTGAACCCTAAGAATCTCTTTAGGAATTTTTATAATTAAACAGTCTTCACCCTAGAGCTTCTGGGATTCTGTGGCTTCTGGGAAAATGGACTCATCCTAGCCCTTTGAGCTTCAGAGGACTGAACTTCCCCCTACTCCACACTCCTGTGTCTGTTCCTGGTTCCTAGTGCAGGAGCTCCAGCATCAAACCAAAGGGTTTCAGATTTCAAGAACATTTTAGAAATTGGAATACTTACATACACCTCACAGGCTAAAAGTTACAAATTCAAAAATTAGAATTGCTCTAAAACCTAAAACGTTGTTATTATTCCAGTCTTTGTTTCTGAGTTTATGTGTACTTTTTTGGCTAGTTTTGTGCTGTAAGTGTTGATATCTCAAAGTATTCCTAGTGGGCTATCACTTTTGAGTAATATTTTAGGTAAATATAAACTGCTGGGTTTCAGGTATTTTACCTCAATTTAAATAATTTCGTTCTATGAGATGCTAGCATTGTTGCTAATGAAGTATTTTCTCTACACATTAATTACCATTTTGGTCAGCCATCTTATGGACTTTTTCTTCATTGTTAATAGTTCATTTCAACATATTTCAATGCGTATTTTTTGTTATGCTCACTTTTAGGAACAACTTTAAGGAATGTGGTTTTTCTTTACTATGGTACAGGCCCCAATGATCTATTTTTAATTTTGAGATTCTGTTTCTTCTGGTGCTGCCATTGCATTTGTCATAGCATGTAGTGATGAGGTGAGCAGGCCTCGGGGACTGTCCTGGCTAGTTTACTGTCAACTTGACACAACTAGAGTTATTCGGGAAGGGACTCTCAGTTGAGCAAATGCCCCTGTAAGGTTGTCTGTAGACACATCTGTCCGTTGAGCATTTTCATCAATGATCGATGTCAGAGGGCTGCTCACGTGGGTGGTACCATTCCCAGGCAGGTAGTAGTTCTGGGTGCTGTAAGAGAACAGGCTGAGAAAGCTATGGAGAGCAAGCCAATGAGCAGCCATTGATCATGGCCTCTATGTCAGTTCCTGCCTCCAGGTTCCTGCCTTGAGATCCTTTCCTGATTTCCCTCAGCAATGGAGAGTGACCTTAGATACACGCTGGAATAATCTCCTTCTCCCTCAGGTTGCTCTTGACTATTGTGCTGGTTAGTTTTATGTTAACTTGACACAAGTTAGAGTCATCTCAGAGGATGGAACCTCAATTTAAAAAAAATGTCCCTATAAGACTGGGCTGTAGACAAGCCTGCAGGGCATTATTTTTTTTAAAATTATTGATGTGAGAGGGCTCAGCCCATTGTGGGTGGTGCCACCCCTGGGCTGTTGGTCATTGGTGCTGTAAGAAAGCAGACTGAGCAAGTCATGAGGAGCAAGCCAGTAAACAGCGCATTTCCATGGCTTCTACATCAGCTCCTGCTTCCAGGTTATTGCTCTGCTTGAGTTTCTACCCTCATTGCTTTTAACTATGAGCCATCCTATGGAACTGTGAGTAGAATAAAGCCTGTCTTCTCCATGTTGATTTTGGTCATGGTGTTTCATCACATCAATAGTAACCCTAAGACAGCCATGGTGCTTTCACCGTCATAGACACCCTAAGACAGAGGTCTATGCTTAACAGAAGAAACCAGACGCGTCTGGGAGAGCACACACCCTATGATTCCTCTGTATGAACTAGTCGACAAAACCTTGTTCATCGTGACAGCAGATATGACGTTAGTGATTTCCAGAGAAAGGGAAAGAGTGACTGATGAGTGAGCAGTAGCAGGTGGGGGATTCTTCATGGGGTGATGAGTGGATCTGGGGATTAGACGGTGAGGATGGCTACACACCTGTGTATAGTAATGATCACAGAATCTGGCTGTGGCAGTGTACACAGGGATCTCAGTTACTGAGAGAGTTAAAGGTCATCCTTGGACACGTAGTGAGTGTCAGGGTATCAGGGGCAATGTGAGATCTTGTCTTGAAAAGTCAGAATAAATAAAGATCAATGAATTATACGCTTTCGTTGGTGAATTTTCTGGTATATAAATTATATCTTAAAACCAAATATGTAAACTGGGCATTGGTGGCACACATCTTTAATCCCAGTACTCAGGAGGTAGAAGCAGGCAGATCTCTGAGTTTACGGCCAACCTGGTCTACAGAGCAAGTTCCAGGACAACCAGGGACACACAGAGAATACCTGTCTCAAACAAACAAACAAACAAACAAACACCAAAACAAAACCTTTAAAAATGACTATTTAAAAAAAATCAAGTGATCCAGCTCAATCATTTCAGAAAAAATTATCAATGAAGGCCAACATGTTTTATAAATATTTCAGGAGTCGACAATAAAAAGCTTTTCCTCAGTCAGAAAACACGGCATGAACAGCGAGTGAGGGCAGACTCTACGCCTTCCAGATCTTTCCCCAGTGAGCCACTTCCTGCAGTAGCACCGCCTCCTGAAGATTCTACATGTTTTCTAAACAGGCCATCATTGGGGGCCGTGAGCCTTGTGAGGGACACTTCACACCCCAACTGCAGCAGTGTCTGCCTGTAATCTGAGGAATGGCAACACTTCAGAGCCATTCCCCTTTGACGTGCAAGCCTCAGATTCCTGGTCCCCATGCTCTGGTCTCCATCCTCCAGCTTTCTTGCACAAGGGCTAATGGGCTTGTAGTTCAGTGAAGGCCACTGTCCACCCAGCAATGCTTCAGCTGCTCATCATATGTGCAGTCATGACGGCCAGCGATCTGTCCCTGCAGCCCTTCTGCCTGTGACGTCATGGGAAGACGGAGTGCCCCTGTTTCTTTGGATGCATTCCGTGACTGAGAACATACATCCTTGCCTGTTTCCAACTGTTCTCTGTTCCTGTGGAAAGGGAAATCTTTAATGTTTTCTCAAAGATTCAAAATCTCAGTTCTTGTTCTTCCTTCATTTAGTTTTTACTCCCCAGATATTTTGATCCTAGGCACTTTTCCTTCCCCAAAGTCACCCTTTCTCAGTCTCTTACATGTGCTACTCCTTGCTTCATGCCACACACACGCCTGCAGGAAGTATTAGGTAAAACCCCTCCCTCTCTCTACACCACTGAGTTCATGGGTTCAGCCGTCTTGGAACCCAGCCATTATATGAATAAGTGGCAGGATGCCAGATTGAAATAGCTCATATAGATTACTTATTCACGATAGCTAGGATATTCACCAGGTCAAAGAACAGCTCATGGTTCTTGTTGGAGCTCAATCAACAAGACGAGTTCCTTTCGTCTCCTTTCTCCGCCATCTCTATGCAGTGACTTTCTTCCTCATTCGTTCTACTTCATGGTCACAGGATAGTTGCTGTGGCTCTGGATGTTGTAACAACATTCCAGGAAGGAAAATTGGTAAGTGATGAACAACCCCCTTAGCATACATGCATGTTGGTGTCAACTCTTGGAGGGTAAGGCATATATGTTTCTGAAAGTAAGGAGAAGAGGAAGAAGAAAAGGAGCAAGAAGGAAGGGAAGAGAGTTGAGAAACTACTAAGATGGAAGCAGTGGAAGCCAAGGGATCTTTATGGTGGGAGCCCAAATGGCATTCTAAATTTCATATAGATGCTCACACTTCTTCGATTTAATGTGTACTTAGAGCATGTTACCCTGGAGATTATGAATTAGTAGGTCTGAAGTAGTCTGCATCCCGTGAGGAGTTCCATGTATTGCCAATGATGCCGAGTATTGGGTCAATTTGAATCTGCTAAGGAGTCTTTAAAAAAATTTTGTTTGTGCATGCATACATGTATGTGTGTGTGTGAGTGTGTGTGTGTGTGTGTGTGTGTGTGTGTGTGAGTGTGTGTGTTGGTATGCATGCAGTGTTCAGAAGTCAAAGTTTTAGGACTATAATCTCTGTTCCATCATGGGTGCTGGGAACTGAGCTCAAGTTCTTAAAGTCACAGGGAAAGTGCTTTTACCCATTGAGCTGTACCAGCCCCAAGAACTCTGAAAAGTGAATTTCTTCAATATAACAAAAAATGAGTTCTAAAAGAGTGTCTCGGTTCAATCTTTAAAGCATTCAGTGGTCCAGTGCAGCGTCTTCCTTCATGTAAGGTTTGCCTTCTAAAGGCCTGCAGAGTGTAAACGGGTTTCCTCATTTAATTGTTGACTTACTTAGTGTGGAGATTTCTCCTCATCCCCTGCTTCACTGGAAATCCCCAGTTTGTATTTCCTTCAGCATACCCACACTGTCTCCACATATAATCAATCACCTTTCTGCAGAATCCCTCTGGTCTAGTCGCTGCTCTTGCCTGGGCGCCTCAGGGGACCTGTGAGACTCTGTTCATAGCAGCGTCACTCTCCAGTTTATCTCCTGTAGGCTCTCCCTGCTAAGAGGTCAACCTAGGTCAAGAGTCCTTGTTCCTTCTTGGATGGATTTCATCGTGCGCATTCAAGGTCCAAGAAAACCTCACACATCCTTTTCCAGAGGCTAGAGCATTTTGTAAGAAGAGCTATTTCCCTGTCCACCATCAGGCTAGATGCTAAGGCGTGGGTCCCAATACTTAAGTCAGACACTATACCATTGCCCCCGCCCCCCAAACAATCCACGAATGCACCCTCTGCTCATGGGAAGCAGAGTGACTACATATCATCTCTCCTCTCAGGGTGGGGACACACCACTCTCTCTAAGGAATCCCTCCAGGTCCAAACAGAACTCATTTCTTGGATGCTGTAGACATTGTATTATCTACATTCCCAAGCTCTGCTTAGCAAGCTCTGGTGGTGAATGTGTTACTGTATTTTACAGGATAAAGGTGATCGGCACTGAGGTTCAATGGATGGCTGTGCGATCCCAGCTTTGTAAAACCCTGGGTGGGTCTTCCTCCTCTGACGCTCAGTAAATTGGCACACAGATGGTGAGTTCTTTCGGTTTTAGGCTCCTCCCTTTCATCTAATGGCAGCTTGTTTGGTCTAATTAGCTTGGAGTCTTCAGAGAAAACAAGCAGGCTCACGCTACTAGAAGAATTTACAACAAATTTAGAAGCTGCTGCATTGACCTTTATGCATTTGATTTTTGTTTATATCTATTTGATACTGGTGCCTTTTTGTTTTTGTTGATTTTCAAACACTAACTTTCTCTGTTTGGGAAAACTTCTATTTAACTTTTAAGAATTAAATATGAAGCTGATGGATTAAAATTTTGGTTGTTCTTTGTTTATAGATACTCCACGGTTAACAAATGTCAATATTTTGGAACACACACATTTAGAAATATAATTTTAGTAGAAATTTATTTATTTAAACTTCATTCCTTTGAGTGAAATAGAGTGATATTTACCTATACAGATGGTTGTTATGCCCACAGGTTTATGGTTGTATAAATGAGGCAAAGAATGTTTGAGGAAAGTTATTTTTTCTAAGTCTCTTTTATCTTGACATTAAAAAAAACTTTTATTGATTCTTTGTGGATGTCACATCATGCATTCCTGTCTCGCTCATCTCCCCTTCCCCTCACTTCTGACCTCTGCCCTTGCATCCTCTCCCCTAAACCAAAACTAAGAACCACATCAAACAAAGAAAAAACAAAACAAACAAGAAGAAGAAGAAGAAGAAGAAGAAGGAGGAGGAGGAGGAGGAGGAGGAGGAGGAGGAGGAGGAGGAGGAGGAGGAGTAGAAGAAGAAGAAGAAGAAGAAGAAGAAGAAGAAGAAGAAGAAGAAGAAGAAGAAGAAGAAGAAGAAGCATCTCGTGTGGAAGCTGTAGTGTGGCCTTTGAGTCACACAGTTAACCATATATTCCACTCATCTTTTCTGGCAAGTGCTCATTACCAGGGGTCATTGGTCTGTCTCGAGGCCTCTAGTTTCTGCTACACCACCGATAATGGGCTCTCTGGGGGCTCCTCTTGGGTATCATATTGTCCTGTGCCATGGAAATACTGCTGTTTTGGATCTGTAAGTTCATCCTCCTCACCTGCTCCAATAATTCATAGATGAGCTAGATGTTGGGATGGGCCAACTCACAGCCCTGTTTCTGGGCTTGGGTGGTAGCTGGGTTGGTTAGCCTGCCATCTTGTCCTCATCAGCACTACCTGGTGGTACCTATTGTGACCCCCACAGACTCATAAGTATCTTCTATTGACATTTTGTAGACTATGATTTTGAAGTATTATTTTGAGGCCTGTGGCCAAATATAGACAGAACTATGTGGAGATGTAAGTTATTTAAATTACCCAGTTAAGTGAAATGTTTTGAGCCTCTACACCTAATAACTTAAGTTCATCATTTTCTTTCACGACTTCTGGCAGGACCATAGGAGGAATTGGCTCCTTCTAGAACCTGAAGTAGAAATCTGTGCCTTTTTTAACTGTATAATTTCACATTCTTCTCTGCAGAGCCACCAGTGCCTATTTGGATCTCTGTGAATGATTCCAGTTAACAATCAAAACACATTAACTCGCAGTGCCCTCAGAGCGAGGAAAGCCACCATTCCCGTTCTGAAGGCTGTCTGGAAAACAGAACGGGAGTCACTTCTGTGCTTCGGACGCTCTTCCCAGTGAGTGTCTCCTAGAAGACAATTCCTGGAAGTTTGACCCGTGTTTCCTGCGTTATAGAACTCTAATTGGCTGAGAAAAACGTATGGCAAATATTCATTGTTTCACGTCTGACTTCAAGGGCTGCCTGTGAAGACAGCCCCACTCAGACTAGTAAAATCAAAATCATCTCCACCTTTAGCCAGAAGGGGGCAGCAGCTGACTGTATCTGAGCCCTGGCGCAGGGTTTCCAGCAAAACTTGGCACTTCAGATTAATCACGACCCACCGACTTAAAGGCTGAAGCACGACGTAGCTCTCCCACGTTACTTTGTACGACTACACATGGAGCACTCATGAAGGCTGCCTGTCATTCATTTGCCCTTTGAAATGATGTGGTTTCTCTCAGACTCTGGGTGTGTGAAATTCAATGCTGATGGCCTCTGCCTTGAATCAGAGCTTTAGCGATGGATTTGGAGATCAACAATAAAGCAACCACAAAGTCAGCCTTGTTGTTCGGGGTGTTTATGTTTGCTTTGACATGAGGAAATGGTTTCTAATTAATTTGCGGTTAAATCTAAGCCCATAGCAATAAACAATGCTCTATTTTGACCTCAATACTCGCTTAAATTAATAGTACATGCTACATTGTTTTTCTGAATGTGATGACTCTTTCTGTAGCCCTTTAGATTTGTTCTTTCCAATAAATAATAGTTAAGGTTTGCAAAAAAAATTCCCTTAATGAGTTTCTGCTTTAAAGGCTGAGTGAAGTTCAATGTTGGAGGTTTTTGAGTTTTTTTTTTTTATTCTAACAAAACAGACAGTGTCTGCTGTTAAGCATAGGGCTTTGTGCATCTTTAGGTTGATAAGATATTCTTTTTATTTAGAGTGTTGCTGGATCTCTTCAACCATGGCAACAGAGTGAGGACTAGCCCTGCCATAGCCCAAAGATGCTCTGGGTTCACTAGTAATAGGGTTATGAGTTGCCCTTGATTCTTCAGTTACAGACCTGGTTTTAACTCTAATTTGTATATTTAAATATATTCAGTTTTTTTAAAAGTTTTTTTTTCATTTCACTGATTAGATTCTTACATTAAATATAGAACACACAGCCAAAGAATGCTAAAAACATTATTAGCCCCAAATCTACATACAAGCGAAAAGCAGTTTATACTAAATTACAGGTGGCTGCGAGTTCTTTCAGCTTCCTTCCAAGATGAAATAGAATGTGTTTTCTTTCATGGAATTCATGTGAGTTCTTAGATGTCCTTGGCATGCGTGCCATGCATTAAGAATGAAGCTGCTTTGACTTTCTGACTAGGGCCTTCAGAATCTGAAAACTTTTGCTTTTTGCCTCCTGGAGCATTGACTCCTGGACTACAGCTGCCACATAGTGAGGGACCCCTGTGTGTATTGTGGAGAGGTTCTAGACAGGAACCCAAGGTCCTAACTGAGAACCAGTCTTGGTGATTTCCTAAGTAACCATCGTGGGAGAAACCCTTGTTAGAGGTGCTTTTACTTTCTCAGGCTGGTTCCTCTCGTCTCACGGCACTACGAGAGATAGAGTGCCCTAGCTAATCCTTGCTCAAATTGCTGCAATGAACCAGATAATGGTGTGTGTGACAAAGTATTTCCTGGGGAGATCCAACACATATGCCTACTCACCCTAATAAAGAAACCAATGACAGACCAAAATGTGAGCACCACCAAAGGACAACTTGGTGAACCAATGGGTTTTATTGGGATTACTACTGGCAGGTCACTTAGAGGAGAAGAAATAACTCAAAGATAGTCGCATCATCGAAGCCCACCCCAGCATGGTGAAAGTTTCCAAAGCTGAGAACCTGGAGTAAGCTGAGTAGCCTGTAGGCAGCTCAGCTGGTTTGATAGTAACCTTTCTAGGTGACTCAATTGGTCTAACCCTCTTCCAAGCAGCTCAGCTGGTTTCTGCTACTTCCAGGTGGCTGACCCGGTCTTTGCAGCTTTTATCCTTTGTGGATCTTGAGACTGGGCTTTTCTGAATCTTCTTGGAAGCTCAGCTTCCTTATCTAAGGAGGACTCCCAGCTTTTATTGCTTACTTTGGCAGAGGGGTGTGGCCAGTGAATCTGCTCAGTTTCAGGGACTTCCTGAAGCTACTTTAAGATATTTACCTTCCTGCCTTTGGAGCTCCTTGCAAGATGAAATGTTTCGATCTCAGTAGACCTCAGACGAAGCTTTCTTTTATTTTCTTCTTTCTTTTTTCAGTTTTTCTTTGTGTAACCCTGGCTGTCCTGGAACTTGCTCTGTAGACCAGGCTGGCTTCAAACCCAGAGATTCTTGAGTGCTGGGATTAAAAGCACATGCCACCACTGCCTAGCTCTGGAGGAGGGTTTTTATACAACTAATGGATTTTTTATTCTAGTCTTAAAATTTTGGGGCAGTTGAACACACGGCATTACACACCAAACATTATTATTCAATAAAACACAATCTTCTTTCAAAGATACTTCTTCCCAAAACCTATGCTATTAAGCTGATAGATCTTCAAATACCTCTGCCAGCACTGGGAGGACAATGGAACAACAGAGACCTGTAATCAACATTAGGAAAAAAGACGCCACCGAAGAGTTTTATGGCTTGTCTTTTACAACAACATTTCGGGTTTGTGGTGTTAATTGCTTCATCGCCACTGAACAGAGCCAGTAAATTTAGAATTTGCCCACTACAACAAGCACGGAATTGTGTCATGCCATCACGTCTGGGAACAGCGACACTTTCTGTGGACAATAGACTTGGAGTGCCTTTTAGAAACACTAAGGAACAACAACATAGACCTTATTGATTGTATAATGGTGTTCCAAGCTTGCTCCCGACCATTTTAATTGGCATAGTGCAACCAAAAGCAGTAGGAGTGAGAACTGAGTGCTGCTTTCCTTTGGTTTGCTGGAAGGGCCTTCAATGTGAGCTAGAAGATGTGGGGGTCTGTTTGGTTCTTTTAGAAGGCACAGTCGCACTTTCATATGGACACACTTTATAAAATCACTTTCAGTGAACAAAGTTCATGTTTGCCACAACTTTAGTAGGCATCAGAATCACTCGACATCTAAAGAGATGGCTCAGTGGACAAGAGCACTTCCAGAGGACCTGGCTTCTGTTCCCAGCACCCATGTCAGGTGGCTCACTACTATCTGGCACTTAAGTTCTGGGGATCTGATACCCTTTTCTGGCCTCTGGGGGCATGGCACGCCTTTGGTACTCATACCCACGCTCGTGTACATACACTGCCCTCACCACAACACACAAATGATTGAATGAGTAAGTCTGTATATTAAAGATTGCAAAGGCCCAACTCTGAGTTCCTTTATGTAGATTATGGGATGTATAACGAGAATTCACATTTCTAACAAATTGTCAAGCAGGGCTAATGCCCACCAAGAGCTACTGTGTTAAAAGAAATCGGCACATCAAATGTTGGCCGTGGTATCCATTAGCTAGCATTTGAAGATTAAACCTACTTGGGAAGCTGCAGCAAGAGGATCACTTGAGCCTAGAAGTTCAGGACCAGCTTGTACAACACACACACACACATGCACACACAGACACACACACACACGGTGAGGGTGACACTGTGCATTTACTGAGGCATCTCTCAAGCCCCAGCAGAGAAGCTTTGTTTCTGTAGTATGTGTGATTAACCCACAGACCCATAATTGGTGAACAGACAGAGAGAAGAGACTTCAGAGCGCTTAACACGGAGGGTTTTCTGTATCATGCTGTCTGCCTGAAGGGTCAGGGATCACTGTGGAAGGGGTAGAAAGACGGTCAGAGCCAGAGGTGGTGGCCGACTACAACAAACCTGTTTTCTGGACACAACAGGATAGTTGCACACTTGAACTCACGGTGGTTGTGATGGAAGCTGTGCAAGCTCAAGAGAGGCAAAATCCCACCATAGACGGGGGAGGTGGGCGTGAAGTCCCACCTCTAGCTGGGAAGCTGTTAAGAACTGTTAGCTGCTGGGGGGAGAGCCAGTATTCTTTATGGGTGTGCACTTGGTAGGGCGACCACGCTCGGTGGGATGGCCCCGTACCCAAAAGTACCTGGGCAGAACAACTGGTAGCTTCTCGGAGTTTCCATATTTTTTAAGAATGTGTACTTGGCACCTTTAATTCCAGCACTTGAGAGGCAGAGGCAGAAAGGTCTCTTGTGAATTGGAGAACCAGCCTGGTCTACAGTGCTAGGGCCTGGTCTACAAGAGCTAGTTCCAGGACAGGCTCCAAAGCTACAGAAAAACCCTATCTTGAAACAAACGAACGAACGAACAAACAAACAAACAAACGAGTACATGCTTTAAGGGGATGGTCCCACACCCAGGAGGACGTGGAAAACACAAATTGGACTTAAACAAAAATAGGGCACTAAGTTAGGTGGCTAGGGAAGTAGCATTGGCTCTTGAAGAAGGTGAGAACGGGAGATGAATATGATAAAAATGCATTGTATGAAACTCTTGAAGAATTGCTAAAATGTGACTTAGATAGAATTTGAAGGTTAGTGAGTATTACTACCTAAAGTATCATCTTTAGAATTGTTTACACTCAAAAGCAAACACTTATTCATGAGTCAGGCTCTAAGCTGGTTGAAGATCAACCACCTTCTCTTGGAGTTCCTGGGGGCTCTGCTGTAGGAGATGACTTCCACGCTTGGCCTTCTACCACCTCTTCATGCTGAGTGCGTTCAAAGTACTCCGGTTACTCTGGGACATGCATTGTTGCTACTTATGTGACTGTTCCTTGGAGTGGAGTGCCAGACTCATTCCTCCCATCCGATCGGGTAGAAGGGCAGGCAGCCGCTGATCAGCACTTTTCTCAGGCCCTAGGAACCTCTGGCCTGTTTTTAGGCATTAGTAAGGACACCATGGAGACAAGAGAGACTCAGTTTCTTCCACAAAGTAAAAGTTGGAGGAAGGGGTAGGGGCTGGTGCAGCTTTGTCTTCGAGCAAGTATTTCGAGGACAGAAAGGAGAGCCTGTTTTCGATGAAGAATGCACTGTGGCCCAGAATAGGGCAGCATTGTCATTGCCATTAAAAAAAAATTCGCCATAGTTATTAAACAGAAAAGCCAGAATATAGGGAAACCCCCCCAGCAAAGATACCTCATGACTCATTTTGATACTGTTTCTAAATGCAGTTGCTTGGAAATTTTTTTTTTTGCCTCAGCTAATGGTTAGTAAAACACACAAATAGTACGCCGTTTTCAAATTGAATGTATGTATCAAGAACTCTCAAAACACGTCAACCAATAAATATGCTGTTAATTAGTTGCATGTAATTCAAATCTATATTCTGTTCATTCCAGGGAAATGACTTCTTACCCTCTACCCCCTGAAATAATATATTTACAAGTATATCATGGGTAAGTTAACAGGAACTAAAAGCAGATTCAGCTCCCAGCTAAGCATCAAGCACAGAAAGGACAACCAGAGTTAACATCAGCCTCTCAACCGACTGGCAAGAGAAAACAAAACCTCATGCATCTGTTTTAATAAATTTGTGGGAAGTGGGTATCTTAGATCTTGAGGTCATCTTAAGTTTGAAGAAAGTAATTTTTCGGTAAATCCAGGAAGCCAGAAAATGGCTTAGAAAGAGATTTGCATTTCGCATGACATAAAAACTTAATAAATAGGAAAAAAATGGACATAAGGTGGGTTCTGTGTACTTAAAAAGCCTTCTATTCTCAAAGTGCAACAGGGCAGAACATCCCACCGGGAAACTCATAACCTTTGTACCTTCATATGACTTTAGTCGGAAAATATGACTTATATCCTTTTCTAAAATTGCTGAACACAGACACCATAGCATCTTTTGTAATGCGCATGGCTCAAGGAATTACCACACTCCTCCTTTTCTTTTACTGTGGATGGAACAGATTTAACTTTATACAATATAATTGTCCTGTTTGTCACTATTGGAAGCACAAATAGTAATAGTCCAAAAGCATGGCAACCATTTTTATATGTAATTATTTTAGTTCAGATTCTAAACCCAAAGAAGTCCTGGAAACGGAGAGGAGAGCACAAACCTTTCACTGTGACATCGTCCTGGAATGTAGACGCTAATCCCGTGCTTAAGTAATGTGCGTGTCAAGATAGCGAACTGGCTTTCTGTAAACGGCTGCTTTGAACTGGTTTTTACTTGTGGAGCTGTTTTGTGTACTGAAGAGTATCCAGCTGTCAAGACGTCGTATTGACATCCAGATGAGTAACTGGGGAGCTCATTCAAGTTGCCCTGAGGACAGCTAAGCTTTGCATTAGCGATGGCAGAGGAATGCAGAGTGCCTGTCAGGTGTGTGTGTGTGTGTGTGTGTGTGTGTGTGTGTGTTGTTCTGAAGCTGCTGTTTGGGGTTCACCTTACTAAATTACAAAGCAAGCGTGGAGCAAGGCCACCCCGCTATGTCCCCTTCATGTTTCACTCTAAGGCTCTGTATCCCGTGAAGTTCTTTCTCTTCTTTTTAGGTCTAGAAATAACTCTGGTGAAAAAGTGAAATAGACCAAACCAAAATGTGACAACATTATACGAAGGACTTTTCTCCATGTAAAGAAATTCTGCACTTCTTATTTCCTATTGCATTGTAGATTTTTAGAATTTTATGATATAGCAATCCCAAATGTCACCTGGGACCATCCCATGAAACAGATGTACGTTTTGGGCAATCTACTCTAGGTGTCCGTCAATTTACTAGTGCATTTTTTGGAAAGAGCTTTACACACACACACACACTTTCTCTATCTCTTTCTCTTTCATACACACACAGACACACACTCACACACAAAACAAAACTGATGATCAATCTTGAAGTATTTCTTAGTTTTTAAAGTGTTTTTTTTAAATTCAGCTAATTTTAATAAAAGAATAGTTTCCTAAAAATCATGTTCGCATATGTTACAAGGCTTAAGTTGTTAAAAATTATGTGTCACAAATTTTTGAGTAGACACAACTCAGGAGGTTTGTCCTTGAGAATACAGACAGATACAGATAAAATAGTAATATCTTTTGGGAAAAGCAGCCCCAACTTTACCATTAGTTGTTGCAGCACACAACACCTGTCTGTGCTCTATGTGTTACCTTATAGTTCCCGAGTTTAGGGCAATGGGCTGGAGGTTGAAACATACAGAAACACACAGACAGACAGATAGACAGACAGACAGAGACACAGACCTCTAGTCACGGGTAAGAAGCCCTTTATTCAATAGCACAATGGAGGCTTATATACCCAACAGTCAGGTGGGCCAACAGGTGAAAACCTTATCCTCTGATCCTCAAGGCCAAGGCAAAACAGGCTCGTGAGCTCGTGAAGCAGAGCTGGTAAACAACTTTGACACAGCCTTTAATAACTCAAATCAGAAGGAAAGTAAAGATCTCCAGCAGGGAAGAGCAGCTGGAGGCCAGGACTCCAAATGGTCCCAACAAGTTGTGAAACTTTGGGGAAATTTCTGTATCTGTATAGTAAAGGAAATGAACTAGGTCTGCAAAATTTTATCGTTGGTTCAAGGAGAGAGCTCAGTGGACTATAGAGCTTTCTGTAAAATTGGAAACCACTGAGTTCAAACCCCCAGTACCCATGTAAAAGTGGAACATGGCTGTATCTGGAACACCAGTGCTGGGAAGTGGAGACAGGAGGATCTCAGGCTGGGCATGGCTGTACCACAGGCGATCTCAGGCCGGGCACGGCTGTACCTGGAACAGCAGTGCCAGGAAGTGGAGATAGGCGGATCGCAGGAGCTGGCTGGTCAGCCAGATTAGCCGAAAGGTAAGCCTTGGGTCCAGGGAGAGAATGAGCCTCAAAAAAAATTTAATAATATGGAGTGATGGAGGAAGATACTGGAATCCTCTTTTGGCCTCTGCATATGTGTTCATGGCTGTGTACGCCTTCATACACATGTGATCATACATCACACATACATGTGCACGCACATGCACACACACACACACACCTGCAATTAAAAGGAGACAGATCATTCGGAGGACAAGCAGGATAAAACAGTCTTGTTTCCTCTTTCTCTCCTTTCCTCCTTCTTGTGCTCCTTTTCTCCCTAACTTCTTTTCAAACTTGATTTTCCTGTTTGCTTAGCTTATGAGTCCTCCCTCTAATGGGAGAATTTATAGTAAATTGACTATGAACAACTTATGCTTACAGGAGATGACAAATATTAACGACAGAATTCAAAGAAGCAGTGACAGTCTGGGATTAGGAAATGGTGTTTGCTGTTGAATAGTTTCATCTTCCTTTTTATTTATTTTTAATTTATTTAACTTTATTTTATTTATTTATTTATTAAAGATTTCTGTCTCTTCCCCACCGCCACCTCCCCTTTCCCTCCCCCTCCCCCAATCAAGTCCCCCTCCCTTGTCAGCCCAAAGAGCAATCAGGGTTCCCTGCCCTGTGGGAAGTCCAAGGACCACCCACCTCCATCCAGCTCTAGTGAGGTGAGCATCGTCTAGCCATCCTTTTTCCACTTTATCTTATTTTTTTTTAAAACATCACACCGTCTTTTCTCATTTTATATACTAATCCCAGTTCCCACTTTCTCCCCTCCTCCCATACTCTCCACTCCCCCCCTCATTTACTTCACAGAAGGGACAAGGTACATTGCTCCAAGGAAGAACCAAGGCCCTTCCTACTATATCTAGGCTGAGCAAGGTATCCCTCCGAAGAGAATGGGTTCCCAAAAGTCAGTACAGGCAGCAGGGACAAATCCTGGTGCCACTGCCAGTGACCTGCCAGTCTGCCCCAGCCACAATTCAGAGGATTTAGCTTGGTCCTATGCTGGTTCTTTCCCTGTCAGGCTGGAGTTGGTGAGCTCCCATTAGCTCAGTAAACTGTTTCAGTGCGTGTACCCATCATGGTCTTGACCTCTTTGCTCATATTCTCATTCCTCACGCTTTTCAACTGGACTTTGGGAGCTCAGCCCAGTGCTCTGCTGTGGGTCTCTGCCTCTGTCTCCATCAGTTGCTGTATGAAAGGTCTATGGTGACATTTAAGATAGTCATCAATCTGACTTACAGGGCAAGGCCAGTTTGGGCACCCGCTCCTCTAATGTTTAGGGTCTTTCTTAGTTGGGGGTCTTCCTTGTGGATTCCTGGGAATTTCTCTAGTGCCAGGTTTCTTACTAGCCCTATAATGGCTTCCTCAATCAAAATACTGTTTTCCTTGTTCTTATCTCTGTCCTTCCCCCATTTCAACTACCCCATTCCCTGAAGTTCTCCTGCCCCTCCCCTCCCTCTTCTCCCCTTCCACACTCCCTTCTCCTCGCACCCCATGTACAGTTAGTATCCACTTATGAGCGAGTATATACCATGTTTGTCTTTCTGGGGTTTAGGTTCCTTCCATCAGGATGGTTTTTTTCTAATCCCACCCATTTAAACTATTGATTAAATACAGTCAGGACTCAGATATGGGACTGTCAAAGGGGTGGAGTCAGGACTTAAAGACATCAGCAGCATTTCCTGAGCTGAGATTGATCACAGGTAGTTATGGTATGCCTTTTAGACTCTTCTTTTTTGGACAATTCATCATGTCTAGGCCACTATTCTCACTGCATAGACCTCCTCTAAGACAATTTCTTGCACAGGCAGGATGTGCTTGTTGAAATTTCCAAGGATGAGGCCCTCTGAAACTCAGGTGGGCTTGGCGGTCCCTCCATGTCTGAGGTTAAGAGCACTTGCTGCTCCTTTAGAGAACCCACTTTGAGATCCCAACGCCCACACAGTGGGTCACAACTGTCTGTAACTCCAGTTCCAGGGGATCTGATGTCTTCTTCTGACCTCCACAGGCTCCTGAGTGCATATGTGTACATAAATGTGTGTTAGGCATATCAACATAACAATGATAAATAAACAAATGTTTCAAAGGTTGGCTAGTAAGTGGCAGTCTCTTAATTGCTTCATAAATATTTTTGTTTCGTTTTAAAATATCTTGTATATTGCAATCCAAGTAAGTAATCTTGGTAATTATTTTTAAACTTTACAGGAAATAGTCAACTTTTTGAAAATCTCCTGTGCATTCATTCATTCACTTATTTATTTACGGTTATTCAAGGTAGGGTTTCTCTGTAGCTTTGGAGCCTGTCCTGGAACTAGCTCTTGTAGACCAGGCTGGCCTTGAACTCACAGAGTTGAACTCACAGAGATCCTCCTGCTTCTGCCTCCTGAGTGCTGGGATTAAAAGCATGTACCACCACTTCCCGGCCTCCTGTGCTTTCTTAATGTATTATTACTAAAACGTCATTATTTTATAGTAGTTATCTAATTTATCTAGTTGTATTTTATGCTTGTTTTAGAAAAATAAATCACCAATATGCTGTTAAGTCTTCTCCAGGGATATAATCATCTAAGGCTTTCATTTTAATTTCAAGGAGTTTCATAAGATTAGTTTTAAATAATGATACCATTAACCAAAATCTTCTATGAAGTATTAAATCCTTAAATTAAAATAAAATTAAGTACAAGGCTTTAATTCTAACTATCTTCGAATTCATTATCTGTGAAAATTTCTCCTTCTCTGAAGCTTTCATAAGGGTAACTCAGCTTTTGCTTACCACATTTTTTTTTATCTCTTTAATACTTACCCATGGGTGATCTTCGGAGTTTAATTTCATCGCCACGTATTCTAGTTTAATTTGTGTTGCTATGATAAAATACTCTGAGGAAAAGCAACTTAGGGGAGGAGAAAACGGTTCATTTCATGTTACACTTCCCAGATTACAATTCATCATTGTGGAGAAGTCAAGACAGAGTCTTCAAAGAGCTAATCATACATAATTAGTCAAAAATCAGAGAGAAATGATCATTTACCTGCTTGTGTTCAGCCATATTCCTTCATTCGTACACGGTTCAGGGCATTCCGCTTAGGGAATGGTACCACCCACATTGGAAAGAATCTTTTCACATCAGTCAATTAAGACAATCCCCAAGACCTGCCCACAGGCTAGTCTTAGGCAGGCAATCCTTCAAGGAGACTCATTGCAGATGATTCCAGGTTGTTCAATTGACAATTAGCGCTAACCATTGTACCATCAAGTTTCTATAAGGCAAGACTTCCTTGCTGAAGAATTTTAAATGGTTTGATCAAAGCAATAGGCAAGTGCCTTACAAAAGAAAGCATTGGCCAAGAGCTTGGTGCTGCTGGGATTTACCTGGAAGGGCCTTAATCACTGTGTGAGTCAAACAACCTGGTTCATTCTAGAGAAAAGCAAAAGGGCCTGCTCGTCAGTAACCACCTCCAAATAGTTCTGATTGGTTGTCATGGAAAAACTCCCAAACTCTCAAACTTGAATTCTTCACAATGAAATACATCTTGAGCAGCTTCCCATTTTAGTCCCTGCCATTATCTAAAAAAATCATAAAGGTATATCAGCCATGGTAATTGGTATCCTTTGCTGTTGGCCTCTTGCTGGCTCCCCCCGCCCCCCCCCCCATAAAATGACTTCCAAAATACTCGCTGGTTCTTAATCTACTGTTAGCTGCCAGAAGTGGTCTCTTCCTCTGTCTCTGAGCTCAAGACTGTTCCACAAATAAAGAATAAGGAAGTCTTAGTGCATAAAGATATGACATACTCTGGCATGCAGAAGTACAGCATGCAATCAGCTTTAAACACATAGAGCAAATATTCTGACAGATGAGTCTGAAAAAAATCAAAGAGCTACGATGGTAAAATTATTATTTTTAAAACTAGCAAATAAAAATTCATCATATTTCCCCATTCCCTGTATCTGTCTAAATTTGATATTGCAAACTTTGCCCCCAAAGAAGCTGGTAACTAAAATGTAAATTGGATGTCTCCCATAATAGGAATTTTAGGTATTCAGGCCTTGGTTGATATTTTATTCATGTACCATGCTGTAGAAATAGGACTGACTTTCTAAGGTACCAGGTGGAGAGAGGTGAAAAATTTACCCAAACACTGAATTGTAAGTCTCTCAGCAGTGGTGACAATCATACCAAACAGTTGATATTTCTTAAACATCAATTTAAGGTCAAAGCAAAGAGCAATATATATAGATGTGCAAAACTTATACAAAATAGCATGAATACATTTCTATTTTTGCAAAATTTCATGAATTAGGCATACTGATAACAAAAAAAGCGGCTTCATTTCTAGGGGCAAAATATTCTCATCCTTGTAGAATGTTTTATGCAGGTGATGATTCTTGGCGCTTTGTGTGAGACTCTCATGTATTCTTTGCAGAAATGGGGAAATAAAGTTTTAAGAAGGTATATACTAGTTAGTCAGGGGCAGAGATTAGATTTGAATTCAGCTCCATTTGCTTTTTTGAATGAGTAATATTGTGTGAGGTAACCGGGAAGTGTTTATGCTTCTGTGAGGAAACAAATCTCTGCACTAAAAAATTCTGAAAACTTTTCCAAGAATAAAGAAAAGCTAAAGTCTGGAGCTCTGAGATTATTGATGAGTAAACCTTTGGGAGTTTGAATATAATCGGACGTCATAATTTCCTAGGGAATGCACTATTAAGAGGTGTGGCTTTTTGGGGGAGTGTATGGCCTTATTGGAGGAAGTGTGTCATTGTGGGGGTGGGCTTTGAGGTTTTTCTATGCCCAAAATACTGCCCTCTGTGTGTGTGTGTGTGTGTGTGTGTGTGTGTGTGTGTGTGTGTGTCTGGTGTATGGTGTGGAGTAGTGGAAGTGGCAGGTATTAAACAATAACATGGAAAACTTTGAGGCTGGGTAATACATATACCTACTGTCTTGACTGTGGTGATGATACGGGTGTACGTGTGTCAAAGCTATTAGATTATACATTTTAACAGGTCACATTTGTTACATGTTAAAGTAAGTAGAGCTACACATTAAAAAAAACATTTACTGCTCTATTTAACATACTGTAAATGCTGAGTTATAAATGTGGGCTGGTCTGACCTGAGCTTCCAGTGTCTTTGGCCACTTCTGCTGCTCTTCTCTAAGAACACTGGGCCAAGGGAGTGAGCTAACCGTATTTCTCCTAATTGTCAATACAAAAACAGCGGTAAATCAACCCAAAATAAGAAAAAGACAAACAAAGCCAAGCCTTGTTCCCTGGGGAAGCTGCTCTTTAAATGTACTGAGTTACTAGCACTCATCTTTAGGCGTTACTAATTCCAAATAACAATTATTTTTAATAATTATGAAACTAAGATAGCAACAAAATAGCACCTCTAGAGGGGCTGTATTTCTTCACTAGTTATCCTCGCAAAACAGGCATCCCATAGCTTCGAACCATTATATACAAATGTCCTTGGGAAAAGACTTTTCAGGGTCAAATTGTGCAATTCAGTTTTGTTTTGTTTCATATTTGTTTTGTCTGAGAGAAAGAACATTGACATCCAAGGCCCATGGGAGCCTAACGTCTACCTCTGATGGGCTAAGTGACCGAGGACAAATTTATCCAATGTCTCTAAGAATTACCAAACTTTTTTTTTTTTTTTTAACATGATTTCTGCTTCCTGCTGTACAAAGACCACAGCATGAAGGGAAAGTTCCACCCTGGGAGCAAGCAACTTGCCTCTGGATTAAAGTGTGTCCATTTCTGCGAGAGACTATTATTGTACATGGCCAAAAAGAAAGCAAGAAGAGAGACTTGCTCATGTTAAAACTGCTTGGTGACATTTGTGTTCCTTGGGACTTCTGAAACACAGAAAACTTACATTTGCGATTGTTTATTTGACATCCATTAAATGTAAAATATCACCCTTGATGGAGCACTACCTACCAGTGCCTAAAACGTATTAACTAGAACCGAGATATTTTGCCAAGGGCCAAGTCTTATTATTGATCCTAATAGGAAGATTCTGAAGAGAAATTGCTCATGGCCAAGAGGACCAATGGTCTCTGTTTACAGTCGGTGCAGTGGGAAGAAGTCTTAGGCTGTGCTTCTCATACCTAAGTGTGTGTAGGCATCAGCCGGGAATCCCGTTAATGCATAAGGTCTGTTTCTATAGGAAGTTTCCACTGAACTGATAGATGCTATTGCTGCTAGCCAGTGGCTCCTATTGTGAGTAGCAAAGTCTTGGCTGGTTTTTGGACCCATGTAACAGGGATGTGACGATTTGTTTTTCTAGCTTACAATAGCACAACAAATTCATAAGCCTAAAATCACGGGTACCAGCCAAGGTGAGGGTTTGCTGTATGTGTCTACTAGTGGCTCAAACACAGTAATTTCTTTCTCGAGGCAAATAGTCTAAGGATGGTAAGCTGCCTCTGTGATGTCAAAGATCTAATCTGTCCTGCTGTCAGGGTCCAAGCTGGCTATTAAGATGACAGATGGTTAGTTTTAACTGATTAAGCAAGAGACAGCCAGGTGCTATGAAGGGGCATACTTTATACCTTTAATGATAATTCCCAGAATTCACATAACTGTTTGCTTATCATCCCATGCCCATGTCCAGCTGAGCAGTGATGAATGTAGTCATCTGAAAACCGGGTTTCTGTTGTAAGATAGGGGAGGCTGGATTCTTGGAGGACACTTGCAGCCTCCACCACAGTCCCCCTGGACTGATTTTGATGACAAGAACTATAGGTCTTAATGTAATTCAAAATATTCAGTCCGTTAATCCGTCATGTCATCCTGGGCTTGACCTTGACTTGACCTTATCCTTCTCCCTTGTAAAATGAGGGGCTTGGGCCAGGATACTGAAGCATCCAGGAAGCTTGTAGGGGAAGGAGTGGGATGAGCAGAAGATGAGGAAGACAAGGGGAATCTTGCTAGGTAAGATAACCTTCTCCTCCCTTAACACAGCAGGCAGCGGTGGCTCCTGTGTGCGATATTTCCTCCTGACGTCTTCCATCCATCTTGTTTGCAATATTCAGCGTGGTTTAATGTGGTAGTTATTCTGCACTTTTGATTGCCTCACTTTTCTCAACATGGTCAATATTTTAAAAATATAGAATAAGAAGCAATGAAAGAAAAGTTTTGAAGTCACCTCTTTTCTTTTGGAGGCCGCTTTGGGTGCTTGCATCCCTGTTTCCAGTTACAGCCATACCTTTTGCGTACAGAGATTGAGCACAGCTCCTAGGAAACTCGGGGAAATGTGTGGGTAGTTTTGTCACGTGGCACTATCTCTCCCAACCAATGAAAAAGCAAGATGGGCTAGCATTGAGAAGTCTCAGTATACTTGGCTTTCGAGGGTTAAGGGAGGGAATATATAAGAATTTAAAATGGGTAAAATATCATTACGGCATAATGTGCATGTTTTGCATTAAGCGTGTGATGTCCCAAAGATGTACAGGAGCTGTATTCCAAGTAGAATGCGGCGGAGCCTAATCCTGCCCGTGCTGCTGTCTTTAGATATGGTGGCTCTGATGGCTCATACAGGACGGATCCCATGGAAGGCGTGTGCTGTAATCTACGGAGGGGTAGGGTCAGCTTTCATCCTTTGGTACAAAGGAAGTGGGAACTAGGAAGTAGTGGGCTTTAAATAGTGGGTCTCCCTTGTTTGCTCGTGAAATTAGAAGCCAAAGCAATATGCCTTTAGATGTCAGGGTTTTGTCATTTAAAGCAAGGGGAAAGACTAAAAAAAAAAAAAAAAAACCATATCAGTTTCCAATCTTCATAAACTACAAACAAAAAGATTAACTTAGTGTAGGGTAAAAGTACACATATTTTTGTCTATTAAAAGAATTACTATATCATTCAAAAATTAGAAATCACAAGATAATCGGAACAAGTGAATTACAAACAAAACCCATGATGTGCCTGGTCTGTCACCTCGCTCCTTGAGATACTGAGGCAGGAGGATCACATCTTCAAGACCTGCCCAAAGCCAGTTAGATCATGGCCAGTCTGAGACCTGGACTCAAAATAAGATTATGGTATATAACGAATATGGCTGGGTTCACAGTTCCTGGCAGGCAGGAGGACTCAGCACTGCAAAAATAAACAACAACAACAACAAAAGGAAATATAGTTAGCGATGTACTGAATAAAACTATGTATAATGTTGAAGCTGGGTGTGTTGGCACACTCCTATCATCTCTGACCTCAGCAGGATGAGGCAGGAGGATTGAGACTATGAGACTTGGGTCACATTAAACGTTCCATACTACCGTAGACTGTAGACAGCCAGGCTGTGTGGAAAAAAAAAAAGAAAAAGAAAACAAATAATCAAACAATCAAGCATAAAACACACACCACCAACACACAAGAATTATAAACTAGTAAGTTGGGGTTCGTTGACAAGCGGTTGATAGAATAGTTAAGAGTGCAAGAACAGGGAGTTCCGGGTTTACTCCGTGGTTCAGGCAAGTGCCCAAGGAAGATGGACACAACAGAGTTCCTTCCTCTTTATCAGGAGTGTGGGAGGCTGCTGCTGGCTGGCTGGGCAAGATTACTGAGGTACAGCTGACGGACAAACAAGAAACCTCTTGCTGGAGTGCCAGAGGAAAGTACTGGAACATGGGCTAGCACTCAGGCACCACTAGGGAGACACTGGGCTGCCGACCAGCCTGCCTGGGATGATGGCTCTGGCACCAGCTTAGCTTTGTGCGATGCTGCCTGGAGGGCTGCTGCTGCAACTTGGCGGGTAATTCAGTACCTAGCACATTCCCTCCTGGCTGACATCGCAGAAGAGAGGCAGGAAAACTGTGTGCAAACAATGGTGGAGGCTTCGGGGCTTCGCCTCCAATGTCTGTCCATCCCCCTCTACTGGCAGAGCTTGGAATTGCACCAGTAGGCTCTGGAGAGAGGCTTTGAGTTAGGGTCACAGGGGAGGGTGGAACTGGACTTGGGAAACAGAAAACTGCTAGCTAGCACAACCACTCAGTCTTCGAAACCAACTCAACTAAAGACAAATGAAAATCGTTAAAATGGAAAAGCCAGCATTTGTGCAGCTCCAAACCCACAGAATAACCATAACCAGCAGTGTTTCAAAAATTAATATTATCCAAACGAATTCGGAGGAACATAGTATAATTTAAAGGTAAAGATCTACAAGATGGAATTAAAACATTCGACTCAAATCAAAACCTTTTAACTTGAGCTACTACTCAGTCTGATTACATCGTTCTAGAAAGCACAGGCAGAATGAAATCCAGGACTTGAATATTCAAGACTACAGAGTTAGCAGAGGAAGGGAAGAGTTTGGCCAGCGAACACTTCCGAAAGGATTGCTGTTGGATGCCAAGTGTGGTCCCAGGCACAAGAATGCACGGTAGCGAACACAAGCGACTGACTAGTCCCTGTGTGCACAGTGCTCACCTTTCTTATTTTCTATTTTATTGCTTTCTGAGGTGGTAGGATTTGAACCCAGGGCCTCACGCATGCTGAGCAAGTGTTCTCCCACTGACGGACACTCTCAGCCAAGGCTTAAATGTCAGTCGGGAGAAGCCAAACAATATACAAAGAAGCAAAGTACTGGGTAGCAATTCAGTCCAGTGCGATGACAGAAAATGCTGGTGGCGTCTGGGGAGGGGGCAGTGGTGTTATTTGAAAAGAGGCAGTCCACTTTTACAATCCAAACTTAATAAGGTTTCTGGTTGCCCTTTGTACGCACACTGGCACTTTTCCTGGACAAGCCTGCATGTGTGTCCCTTTGACAACCAGAGGTTGGCAAACACAGCAGTCTTGTCCGCCCGTCTTATTTTACAGCAATGGTCCATTCGCGATGTAGCGTGTCACAGGGTAACGCTCGAGGAAAGTCAGCAGATGGTTCTTGCAGGGAATTCGTCGCAATGGATGCAAGTCTTTTCCAAAGTCAGAATGACCACGTATTTTGGCAAGTTGCAACTGGTTATAGGGTCTCTGGTTGTTCAGGGAGGGTCCACAGCCTCGGGGCAGTGATGAAAACCATCCAACAGTGATTGGCCCACATAAGAGGACACGTAAGCCCCCAGACATGCCTTAGTTATCTGCGGTCCCGCTGCAAACGGTGAACAGAAGTGGCTAAAACCCCATTAATAATAGCTGCTGAAATTTAGCTTTTTGGAAAGGGGGTGGAGTCGACGGTGAACACGCCAGTAGATATTTTCCAGGCAAACATAGCCGATTGGAAATCCATACACTCGACATTCCTGTCATGCCTGGGGAGCTACATCCCCAGCTGGAAGTGTGGACACAGACGTCCGAGGAAGTTTTCCTGATCATTTTGGAAATGTTGTTAAGTTTTTAACGGATTGCAACCGGAGCTTCTGAAGTACACACTGAAGATGGAGTTGCACCGGTGTCCATCCTCGTAGCTCTTGGCTAGTGGTTCCCAGCTTGTGGGTCTTGACCTCCACAGGGGTCAAGATATCAGATTGCATTACAATTCACAACAGTAGTAAAATTACAGTTACATAGTAGCAATGAAGTAACTTTATGGTTGGGGGGTCACCACTATGTGAGGAGCTGTATTAAAAGGGTCGCAGCATCAGGAAGATTGAGAACCTTAGCAAACAGTTAAACACTGTGAACTGTGGTTCATCAGAATATTATCTTACAGAACTACGATTCCTTTGAAGAGTTTGTGCTAAAATTCTGCATTAGTTACAAGTATTTTCTCGACAAATCATACTTGGATTAAGAAGATCACGCTGAATTCCTCTTTATAGGATAAAGACAAATGAATGCACGTGCTAAATTTAGTCAAAACTGCATAAGGATACAAATATTTAGATGTGTTTATCTCCTTAGTTATATAATTTAGGTAGATATTTTGTCCTTTATTAAACCACATTATATGGAAGGAGATTAAACATTGAGAGAAAATCACATGTTATATGCTAGGAATAATAACATTTAAGCTATTTAATACTTTTGTGCATCTTTTAATACATCTGAACATCAAAACTTGCTTAACTGCATTCCAATGCTTGCTATACAATGATCCAAAAATGAGAAATCATTTTTATGCTTTTTCTTCTGAGGTTAACATATACTTATAGGCCCACAAGATGGATTGGTGGGTAAAGGTCCTGGCGGCCCAGCTTGACAACCTGAGTTTGATCCCCAAAAATAACACGGTGGAGGGAGAGAACCTATTGCTGCAAGAAGAATTCTGGACGCGCCAGGAGCATCACAGCACATGTACAATGACACACACACACACACACACATACACACACATGTAAATAATAAGTAAATAGATGTGAAAATATATTTAAATTGCTAAAAACCAGAGTAAGCTACCAGAGACTCTCCCACCATTATTGTCTGCTATATCTATCTGAACACATCTTCAGCGTTCTGAACAAATCAGGAGCCAAGTAGATGCCTGGAGGCCTCCCCAAACCATCTGACTGCCATCCTCCCAGAGCTCGCAAAGCCCTCTCCCCTCTGCTGTGCGGTGGGAGCAAACACTTGGCCCTGGATTTATGTTGGCAACATAAAGGCAAAAGAAATATTTTGCGATGTGCCATGCACGAAAAGAGACAAAAGTTTGGAGCAAGTTCCTTCTCTCTTTTTACTCCTCAGACACCTTACGCTGAATAGCCAGATCATTTTATTATTGCAAATGCCAGGGCTGTAATCTTTTATTGCTTGCAGTAGAGGCCTACAGCATTAAGTTAGTATAAAATTACATATAGTTTAATATATCTGTACAACACCTTAAACAAGCTTCTGTAGGCAGGAAGGTTATCCGTCTTATAAATCTATTATTCCATTGTACATCTTGATAGGCTAGCATCGCTCCTAGCCATGTTTAAGCATTAAATAGTGCATTATTATTTCACATAAATCAACCAGAGATGTGTGAATTCATAAATTTTGCATTTGCACAGACAGTATTTTAAACGTTTTACTGCTTCGTGGGAACTTGGAGCACAGGGCTGTACACAAATCAGGACCTGTGAAATCTCAATAAAATTTAATATCACAATTACCTCTTCTCAAAGCTGATGCCCGCATGCTTTACAAGTCTTTTAATGGAGTCCAAAAGTAAAAGTAAGATTGGAAGAGCACCCTTTTTTTTTGTTCTTTTTGTTTGTTTGTTGGTGGGAGTTTGGTATAATAAGTTAATAACCATCTTGGGCTTTATTCTTTAAGGCATAGTCATATAAAGAGGCCACATAAGGCCACACCCAAGTGTGAGACGATGGAAAAATACATCATGATCAAAAATATTGGAAAATTTGCACAATTTATTAAAAGTGGCACAGAGAGTAGAATAAGACCCTAGCTTATGCTACAACCACTATTTAGCTTCATAACTGAACCAATAATGAGTAAAAAATTCACAATTCGGGCTCCAAGTTACACTTGAACAGTCAATTTCTAGGACCTTCTAAACCATTTTATTACACGTGGAAAAGATCTATATCTATCTATATCTATCCTATTTCTAAGTATTTTCAAGGATTGATGAAGTTTAGTGTTTTTCTTTAAGTTTTTCTTAATGTCTCTCAGAAAAAAATGTTTGTCTGATGGCTTTTGCTTAGAAAGAAATGTCTGCATAGTTTAGTGAGCACGTGCTGGATACTTGAAGAGATTTCTGCCTTATATCCATGTGGTGGAAATTACATTCCCATTGAAGGAATTTCTAGTGCATAAAATTAACTACACAACTGCTGCAGTAATTTGAAACCTGCACATTTATCACCTAAACAGTGGGGATATAGAAAGGTAATTTACTGTGAACGTAGAACTCACTTCTAATGATAGCCAAATTCTGAAAGCTTAAAGGAGAAAAGAGAAAAGAAAATAATATTCTCATAGATTTTGGGGGGGGGGTGTTGTTCTCAACCGTAATTCTCTCTGTTGCTTGTGGCAGGTAATGCCTGGGATAATGAATTAAGAAAAGTCAGGCAAAATAATATCACACCTCACAGCGTTTTCTTTCTGTGAGGAGAGATGTTTATGAGAACTCCCGTAGCAGGAAGTAGGCTTTCATCTTCCTACAAAAACTTCAGGTATCTGCTCTGCTATTTTGCACCCTGACCTTTTCTCCTTCGTGGACTAAAACGTTCAATCCTAAATCAACAGTGGGCAGAGATTTGTTCTTGTTGTGGTTTAGATATTAATCTCGCTGGCCTGGTAAGAAGAAGAGACTCAGTGAGCCTTTAGAAGTCACAGCGACAGGGAGTAATGACAATATTACTGTACCCAGGGAGGCTGCTCAGTGTTCAAGCAGGATCTACTTATCATCCATAAAAACCACTAATGGATGCTTCCTTCTCTTGCTCTGATGAATGTTGAAAATGGACCAGCTGAAATAAAAAAATCACTTCCCTGATTATGGTGTTTGACTATTTAGCATTCATTGGTTTGGGGTTCATTTAGTTTCTGATGGGGTGGTTATTCCTACGTTTTTTATAGTGTGTGTGTGTGTGTGTGTGTGTGTGTGTGTGTGTAAAATTCCATCTTATTGTCTAGATCTCAACTGGAAAGGATAGAAAGGAAAAATGATTCATTACAGAAATTACATTTCTGAGCTAAGCCAGAAGGCACTATCTTTACTTTAGCTTGTATAAGCAAGACTTAGTGTTATGTATGTATTTTATGTGTATAAAATGTTTACTTAGCGATATATGTATTTATGCCACACAAGTGGCCTATAGTACCGCTATGTAAATCCCTCTCTTTTTCAAAGACCATATGAAAAAAATTGATGGCCAAGGAAGGAGTATGTATAAACAAACATGCTTAAAATTCTCAGTGCATGTCAGCACTATCTAAAGTAGATGATGTATTTTTTTTAACAATACAAACTTTATTCTTAGAAGGGAAATTAAAAGAAAGAGACAGACAGGATGTTGAATTTGGGATCAGAATACATTTTCTTCCTCTTTTAAGAGAATCTGGCTGCAAATCCAAATGTTTCTATTTGAAATGAGAAATATTTTGTTTGAAAACCACACTCCTGGATTTAATTTCTGTTGGGTGAACCACAATTATCCTTTTGTTTTGTTTGAGACTGATCTTACTGTATGTAGCCCAGGCTGGTCCCTGCCTCAGTATCCCCAGGGCTGGCATTGTTAGGGCTCGCTCATTATCATCACACCTGGCTACAATGATAGACTCTTAATGAACATTAGCACAGCTTAGTGAGAACCCTCTTTGCTGTTTCTGTTCTGTTTTTTTTTCTTTTTCTTGCATGTGTGTTAACTTGTTTATTTTGAACAAATGTTCATGTTGAAGAATATGTCAAAACGGTAGGCCAAAAATAATCCAAAAAATTGGCCGATCTCAATTTGCCTATATTTTGCTTTTGTTTTCTTTGACACCCACATTAAAGATGCATTATAAGCTCTTACAGTGAAAAGTGCCGTGTCTGATAGCATTTATCGCCTCATATGTATGTATATCTATATATGTTAGATTTTTATTAAAAATTCAACACAGAATGACAGTACTGTGAGTTTATTTATTTATTTTGCTAAAAACAAAATGCTTTATTGTATAAGTAAACTTGATGGCAGCAGAAATCCATGCGATACTGTTTGTTGTTTTCTCCTGTGGTGCATTGTGACAGACTGCTTGTATCTGCAGAGAGGTAGACAGGGTGAAGTAGGGAGACACAAGCGTTAGCATCTAAGACCCTTGTCTTTCACATGGTAGAGTGATGGCCGGCACATGTGCGCATAGCCTGGTGTCTTAGTTCTTCTCATAGCCGTGACAAAGACCCGACCAAATCAACTATGGTTGGTTTTGGCTTACGGTTTCGGGGCACAGGGCACCCAGGTGGGGAGGGTGTGGCAGTGAGAATAACTCCATAACCCCGATTATGGCAGCAGGGGCGTGAGAAAGCTGGTACTATCGAATGCAGGGAGAGAAATACTCAGGTTCACCCTGTTTTTTCCCTTTTGCTTCAGTTCTGGCTCCCAGCCCAGGTTCTTTGGAAAACAAGTCTGAAGCAAGGATCACCATGCTTGACCTGACTGGAAGAGCACAAACCTGGGACAGGGAGATGAAATCTGTGAGGCGGGGCTAAAATATCCACTTCCGGCTTTACTAATTTTTGATGTTTTCCTTCTTTCTTAATAAATTAAATCGTGTATCAGTTTGTATCGATTATCAGTAAGAAACTAATTTTCTCCTTTTTATCTTTATTTATTTTGTTTTCTATTTCTAATTGGTTTTTAGTAACAACGTTCTAGGTGTAAGATGGCATGCTGGCATTTTTTCAGATTCTCTGGCATCCTGCTCACTGATGAATTCTCTGCTCCCCATCACAAGCTTTTCCTTACCGACATGCAGTGCTTCATACGTCTTCCAGTTTGTAAGCCTTTCCATTTCACTGTGTTTTGAGACGCTCGCTCAAATTTCTGTTTCATTTTTCCATATAAAATTTTATTCCTTCCTTTGGTCCTCGAAAATTTCTTCATATTTCTTGGACCATTGCCTCTCCTTTATTTCTTTATTTTGGTCCTCTGGAATTTTTTTTACTGAATCTATATTGGCTACTACTTTTCTATTTTCTAAATCTATTTACATTTAAAAATGTACGAATCTTATCTTTCTGACCCATCTCTTATTTTATGAGCTGCCTTATATTAGCTGATCTGTTATTGAACCAATATACCGAGTTTTATAGAGAAAAAAAATCTAATCAGCTGAGATAAAATCTAAAGGCAAGAAGGCACATATATTATAAATGTAGAGCTGAAGTGTTTCAAGAAATGTATTCAACCACACAGCTCTTCCCCGGTGTCAGAATATTTTCTCCATTGCAGTAAGTTCTCTGTATTTATTTATAGCAAATTCCCTCTTCTATCTTTTCTAGACAACAGCTTATTTATATCACAATAAATTCATTTTAGTTGCAACATTTTATACAAGTCAAGAGCTTGTATTTTGCTCTTTTTTATTTATTCATTTTCAACTCAATGTAAGATTTTGAGGTTCATTCATATCCTTATTTTTCATTATAAATGCTGGTAATTAATGTTTTAATGATGCATAACACTGAATTAATATTAACGAACTGAAGAATTGGGAAATTTGTGCAGAGCTTCATGCTTGCCTGGCAACTGCCCTGCTGTTGAGCTATATCCTCAACCTATTTAAAATTCTTTATTTTATTATTTTTAATTATGTGGATGAGTATGGGTCTATGTGTGGGTGTGTGGACATGACTTCCAGTGCCTACAGGAACTAGAAGGTGTCAGATCCCCTGGAGCTGGAGTTACCACGTGACCTGGGTGTTGGGGACTCAGTACAGTTGCTTTGGAAGGGCAGTACATGCTTCTTAACATCTAAGCCATTTCTCCAGCTCTATCTGTCCCAGCCCAGTTTTATCTATTGTATTTTGAAACATGAGCTCACCGAGTTACCTAGTTGAGACTTGAGTTCGTGATCCTCTTGTCTCGGCTTTCTGAGATGATGGGACGAGGCTTGAGCCATGAAGCACAACTTCCATTTTGTGCATACACAGTTTGCATGGTAGGAGCCTGATGTTATTTTTCTCCAGATACCCTCCAACCACAATGTACAGTAAAACCAAGAGTGTAATTAAATTACTCATAGCCCATTGTGCTTTTAGAATTATTAGATTGGAACTCACCACAATATCCAAAGGTATGATTGGCAAAGTTCTGGAGAAGGTCTCTCTGTCTGATTCCAAATAAGTAGAAGAGAAGCAGAAGAGGCTTAAAGATTCCATACAAAAGGGTAGATGGACAGAGACATTTGCATCAAGCAAAAACATCCCTTCTAGAAGAAAAGGATGAAGAGTAAGTCTAGATTTTTAACACGGAGCTGGATTTGGTATTTCACTGCATAGGTTACAGGAAGAGGTCTTGGAAGGGACGAAATGGTGCCCTTGGGAAGCATTGCACTTGGGGGAAATCAAATATATATATAGAGATAACAGCGCTCCTAGGAGATGTGGCCGTGGGAGGAAGATGAGACAGTGAGAGGGGAGAACCAAGGATTTGTAAGAAAAGGAAGTGGGAAAAATGCCCAGGATACCCTTTTCTCCCCATAAATATTCTTTAAAATATTTTTGTTTTTTAAGACTAACAGGAGAGGGCACCCTTAAACTGGTAACCCTATGCGTGAATTGAATAGGGAGGGGGCAAGGGAAAGGTGTAAAAAGAGAAGAGAACATGTGAATTAATGTTGCAGCTGCCAAAGACTCTTTAGAAATAATCGCAAGAAAGAATTCTTCAAGCTAAAATAAATGTCCTCCGCAAAGCATTTGGAGTTCTGAAATGTATGCCCGATCCAAATGTTTGAAAATGTAAAAGGTAAATGTGTGTGTGTGTGAGTGTGTGTGTGTGTGTGTGTGTGTGTGAGAGAGAGAGAGAGAGAGAGAGAGAGAGAGAGAGAGAGAGTCACACAGACAGACACAGAAGAGAGACAGAGACAGACAGATTGAAAAAATGTTTATTTCAGGAATTAGAAGAAGAAGAAAGTGAAAAGTCTACAGGGTACACAAAAGGTGAACAGATTCAAATGTTTGTGGTTAAAAAGACTGTTTCCATCATGACACCTGGACTACATACTGGAACCCCACCCTAAGAGTAAAAAGGAAGTGGAAGGATGCTCACAAATTACAAAACTACCACTGTAATACACCACGAATCACCAACTAGAGAACTACCGCTATATTATGCCATGATGAACTTACTAGAGTGTTCATCTATACCATGATGAACTTGATATACCACTATACCATGCCACGATATACCTACTAAAGAACCTAAAACTCATTAAAAAAATTCCTAGCAATGCTCAGTACTGACATGAATGGGGACCAACCATAAATCTCACATGTATTGATGATGCAAAATTATGCAGATGCTTTATAAATATGGTTGTATAAATAAACTAAAATATATGTAAACCTCATTCCAAGTCTGGACATTTGTATATAGGAGAAGAATGTCAACATATACACACAAAACCAAAGATCTGTTCCTGGTATAGACACAATCTAGAGTCTTCTGTTTTATTTGCTTTCCATCACCAGTGTGCCAATCAAACAGTAAAAGCAGTTACATGGGTTGTATTTCATCTGTTTTCCCCTTTAACAATCAAATAGCATTAAAAGAAAAAATTTCCAACCAAGTGTGGCCCTTAATTTTCTTTTTGCTGTTTATGTCTATACGTGTGTTTGTAGAATTTGCTTAAACATGGAATTTTATCTTGATAAGAATATATGAAAATTAAATTGCACTAATTAAAGTATAATGTTACTGATGTTTTTTTCCCTTTAGTTAAAAGTATTATAGGAAATTAACCATTTATGCTCTTTCTGAAATACTCAGTTCCTGTTTATTTTAAATTTATTAAAAATAAATCATGATGAAGTCTAATGTGGCCACTCCTTTGAACAAGTTATTTGCATGCAAAAGACCTGTTTTTGTGATTGTTCTTTTCACTTACTATTGTATAGATTTTTCAAAAAGTATTTTTTCCCCCCTGGGTACTCACACAACCAGCACATTATGACACTAATTGGGATGCAGGGAATGTCCAACCACACCAATGAAGAACTTCTCCAACTGAACCTGCTCCAATCTATTCTCACACTACGAAGAATCTACATTACATATTAAATTAACTTATTTCTATTCATCTGTGTATTGCCATCTGGCAGTGGCCTACCAGATATCTGGCATCTGTCTCCTTTGGCAGCTACATGTCATCTCCCTGACTCTGCCTTCTTTTCTCCTTTAGCTCTGCTTGGAATTCCCACCTTGCTTTATTCTGCCTGTCATAGGCCCAAAGCGGATTCTTTATTAACCAATGGTAATAAAACATATTCCCAATATACAAAGGGAAATCCCACATCAGGAGATAAAACCTGACTGGAAGAAGTGAGCTCCTAGGGAAGGCCTTGAGGGTTTATGACCTTGCCCCTCTTGCTGTTCTCTCTGCTTCTGCGGTACTGGTATAGTGTGACCTGCTGGCCCCCTAATCCTGTGCCTGTGCTGCCCCCTCTTGTGGCAGGCTTTCCCTGCCATGAAACACTGGTTCTCAAAAGGTAAGCAAGAATAAATGTTTCTTCCTGTAACTCAAGTTTTGGTCATGGCAACAAGAAGAGTAACTGATATAGGTGATAAAAAAAAAGTTTGTCAAAAATCGAGACAGCAATAATACATTTCTTCTTTTTGAAGAATTTCTCCATAGAGTAGGCTCTGAATTAGACTGTACCTGGGATGTGGCATGTTGTTCGGTGTCTTCAAAGTAGCTAGCTTTGGCCATTTTTAAAGAGCTAGTGCAATTAGCGTATTGTTGAAAATCTTTTATAATCCTACATACTTTTGTTCTACAATGGAAACAAGCAGGAAGAAAGACAAGTAGCTTCTACTCAAAGACAAAGATGAGATTCAGCTAGCAAGGAACAGTTTCTTGAATATAGTTGTCTGTGTCTCTCTTAGGATAAGTGTTAATTTTTTTTTTTTTTGTAGATTGAATCTATGAAACCTATCTTTTTACAAATATTTTTGGCCTTATAAATTCATAAAACAATAAATAAAACACAAGAAAAAATTGCAAAGAAAATAAAACCCACACAGTACAGCAAACCAGAAATCTCATGAAGTGGGGAACCTTGTTAAGTCTTGTCTCATGCTCTGTTTTTCTGCAGTGCTTAGGATGGAAACTGCCTTTGTACACCAGGCAAGAACTCTCCTTCTTCCTGAGATGTGCATCCATCTTCTTTGGATGCACAAAAATACCTAACTTTTATCTGTTTAAAAACATTTATTCCCTAATTCCAACTTTTCTCTCTCTACCCTTCCAGGACTCAATGTGAACTAATCAATGATATCACGGCAAGGGGGCAATAAGTGGAATCAGACAACCCTAAGCCCAAGATAGCTGCTGGAGGAAGCAATATTAGTAAAGTTTGTCTCTGACAGCACGAAACAGTGATATAGAAATGGAATCTGGGGAAGGACCCAAGAGATACAACCCAGTGCTTCAGTCAGGGCAGAAGCTAGGTCCTCTTTGGGAATCTTCACACTGCTGTGTCTACCAGTATAGCCATGGCCTCAACTTGGAGAACACTCAGGATCTTACTGCATACTGGGTCTTCTTATTTGTGGCCATTTTTTCAGGGTGAGGCACATGGGGGTTGAATTAAATGTCTAGAACTTATAAAGACTCAGCCGGGACACTGGGGATGGTGAAGGGTAGGTATAAAGTAGATTTAAAAAAAAAAAACAACACTTTACAACTTTAAGTGTTTTTCTTGCAAATTTCTGTCCAGACCTTCCCTGCCCCCCAATTTCCCTCCAGGTATAACTTGGCGTACACTTCCAGTATTAAATTAGGCAATTAATCCAGATGAATTTGCATCCAAATGGAGTTTTCAGGATTGTATCCAACTTGGCTTTTAGGTTTTATGACCCATGACTGGTTACATTCAGTACTATATCCTGTGAAATATTGTTGAAAATTATGCATTTCATTTTTGGGTTATATATGGTGTAAAACAAGTCTAGAGGGCACATGAAGTAATTAAATTTAACATTTTTTAATATAAAAGAGACGAATTATTTTGCTTTATTCAATATTCAATATTGAATTTCTAGGTGATTCTAACATAATGAAAAGTTTAATTTCTTAACAATTATTTAATTGTTTTTGATAAAATTTATTAATTTTGTAATATATGGTAGAGGAGTCATTTGTTCCATTGGGTTGTTTGTTGAAGTATGGTGAGTCATTGTAATAGAAAAATGAGAACTATCCATAGCTTTTTCTTAATCATGAAAAGAAAGAAGAAACAAAAGCTGAAATGTAAAAGGCTAAGTAGCAAGCAGTATTCCCGTTACCCAAGATGCTTTAGTCGTAACGCTGGAGCACTTCCATGTAGAGACAATGCTGAAGTCATTAGCTTCACTTCCCACATCACCATGGAAACCAACTTACTGATCACTATGACCTTTATGACCAATGATGCTACTGTACAACACGTCTGCCATGTTTTTCTAGAGTTTTCCAATGAAAAGCCAAGGCCATTGCCATGGGGATGCACTATGACCTAAACTCACCTAGCTTCTCTTTAGTTTTTTTTTTCTTTAAAAATAGAAACTCTCCCAATTGGACTCATTAACTGTGCAGTTCAAATTTAGAACCTTCACATAATTTTTCCCATTTTT
Organism: Alexandromys fortis; assembly: GCF_014885135.2. NCBI lineage: Eukaryota > Metazoa > Chordata > Mammalia > Rodentia > Cricetidae > Alexandromys > Alexandromys fortis. Next base: position 3,828,544 of record NW_026067924.1, on the reverse strand, counting down.
ACAATTAGCTCTTTGAGAATTTTGTACAGTGTTTTGATTATATTCTCTCTTCTTCCTCGGCCCCTCTCACACCCACCCTGCCCCCTTTCCACTCAACTTATTTTGTGTCTTTTTTTTTTCTTGGATCTTCGAGACAGGGTTTCTCTGTGGCTTTGGAGCCTGTCCTGGAACTAGCTCTGTAGACCAGGCTGGTCTCGAACTCACAGAAATCCACCTGCCTCTGCCTCCCAAATGCTGGGATTAAAGGCGTGCGCCACCATTGCCCGGCTTGTGTCTTTTTTTTTTAAAAATTCAACTTCAATTTGTGCCACCCACACATTCATAGGTATATGAATATATGTTATCTATTGAATATCTGTTGTCAATAGTCTTTGGCTAGGATGGGCACTTCTCCCTTCTGCATGCTGAGATTTTGTTTAGCTTGAGTTTACATAGGGTTTGTGTTTGCTGTCACAACCATTATGGATTCACGTGCATGACTGCCCTGTTGTTGTGTGTACAAAACACTGTTTCCTTATAGTCATTCACTGCCTCTTGTTTTAAAAATATCTTAGGTAATTTTTAAGGTCTCATAATTTCAAATAATTTATCTGATGGGAAAAATCTTCAAAAAGAGCCCACCACTCCATCTTGATTTCCTGTGGTTAGGACCTGGCTAGGAAATGACTAAACTTTCCATACCATTCTCTCACACAATTGCCAACCAGATTATCATTTTGTAGAATAAAACATTTATTCTGATTATTTTGGGTTACGTTTGTTTTGGAACAAATTATTCAGATAACCACTCTGGTTCATGTATATTTGGCCAATGATCATACAATCAGCACACGGAAGTTTCTTTCTTTTCTATTTCATTTATTTTACTTCATTGCACTGGAAAATAACCTTGGTGTTCTCCATTACTTGAAATATACTTTAGATTCCAAATTAAACTGAGTTTTGTGTCAGCAAAACACGTCTCTATAGGCTGGTTGAGCATATTGTAAGGAGACCTGATCTTTTTTTTTTCATTCTTTAAATTACAGCTCATTCATTTAAAGGGATGCTTGTCAAAAAAGAGCTTTAAGTAGTGAGCTAAAAAAGCACTGTTAAATAATTGAATTGACTGTGATAAAATTGCCTTAGTTTAAATAGACTAGTCTGGTTAATGAATTGTGCTTTTATGGGGTGAGATAAATCTATGTGAACTCAAGTGGTTATTCCAGGAACACTGAGTGTGGCTAGCATGTAGGAGCGTCAGGAGGAGTTGCTTGCAGTAATGTGGTCATATTTTATTAAAATTATGCTTGGGAAACATTTTTTTCCTACCAGGTTAACAATAACAAAATTAAAATATATTATCAGGCTGGCACACGTATAACACAAGTTTTGATCAAACCCTATTTTTCTCCTCTTTGAGTAGAGCTCATAACTTGATGCTTAATTAAGAACCCAGTACATAATTTCCAGTTCTAGGAGGCCATTCAACTTAATAATCTTCAGCACTGGTTGGAATTATTTTGGCCAGGAGGTTTTGGTAGGAAATTAATTTCGTGTTTTAAAGTAAACTTGGCAGGTTGGCTTTCCTGTTTAGTGTTGCAAAGGTTTTTTTCTTTTCTTTTCTTTTCTTTTTTTATAACCCAGGATTAAGCTACCATGCAGGCAGTTTGTGTAGCAATGATGGTTATCACTTCAAAAGCGAACCTTAACAGGAGTATTCTGTAGCCCTTGATTATACTCCTCCCGCTGCTGAGTGTTGAAATACGTTTTATGTGCTTAAGAACTGGGAGGCAATTTATAGGGGAAAATAATCCCACCGCACAAAGACAAGTACAGGCATAAAGATCTGCGCTCATCAAAAAGGAGCTGCAATGTCGTAAGACTGTGCATCTTGTACTGGGTTGGAGACCTTTCCCCACTTGGTTGGAAGGGGGCAACCATTTCTTGGCTGCATTGATCAAGGCTCGCAGAGGGTGGATAACGGGGAGACAGGATCAGTTTGTGTGCAGCACTGAACCGCTCCACAATTTAAGACCCATGGCATTCATTAGTACTTTGGTGTCCGCTGCTGAGAATAACTCCTTACCTGAAGGCGAGAGTCCTTTTACTACAAGCACAGATGTGATCACGGGTGCTCATATTCTTTGAGGAACTTTGAGGGATGGCAATGAGGTACTGAAAATCAAATTCAGGGGGTTCAGAACACAAACTCAGAAACACAGAGCTGACTTTGAAGTTATGAATTAATTCATAAAGAAACGAAAATGTTGCTGTAGCTAAAATAATTCATGTGTATTACAAAATGTAATTCCTATATTTTTAGGACATTTCAATTAGATTTCTAATTAAAATTCTGACAGTGTGTTTATGGTATGTGTGTGTATGTGTGTGTGTGCTTGTACAGACACATGTATGCTACAACATCTGTAGAGGTCAAAGGGCAACTTTCAGGAGTCAGTTCTTTCTTTCCATGGAGCGTTATGGTGATCCAAATCAAGTTATCAGGCTTGTCTGGAAAGCTTTCGCCTATGGAGCATCTCACCAGCCTTCAATTAGACATNATATATATATTGAGACAGGGTCTCAAAGCCTTGGAACTCTGTAGATCAGAGATCCACTTGCCTTTGCTTCCTGAGTGCTGGGATTAAAGGCGTGTGCTACCACCGCCCATCTAGAACCACTCTTTCTGGTTTTTATTTCTTATTTCAGAAGTTATACATGCTAGCTAGCAAAGTAAATAAGTCCTATAAATCTCTAAAGTCTTTGCTATTCAGAAGCAATTTATTGAGTATCTGATAGGTGCATCACATGCTTATGGAGCTTGTGATCTCTCTCTCTCTCTCTCTCCATACACACACACACACACACACACACACACACACACACATATATCTACCTACCTATTTATAATCTGCCTATCTATCATCAATAATATAGCTCTCTATCTCTATCATCTATCATTTATCTATATTTCTATAATCTATTTGTCCTATCTATCCATCTATCTACCTACCTACCTACCTACCTACCTACCTACCTACCTACCTACCTATTTATCTGTCTGTCTGTCTGTCTCTCTGTCTATTTGATTGTCTATCCAAACATATATGTCGTTAGCTACAATAAATTAGCTGCTATGCAAACAAGGTCCAGGATTCCCTGAGGCTCCACAAAGGGGAACCTGTTTTCACCTGGAGGGACAGGTGGTATATTGTATACTTAGTCTGAAAGAGAATCAAGGGTGCGATGGATACTGAATGAAAGGAGACCATCCTGGCAGTAGAAATGGTCAGGTTCTAAGAAACCATTGGCCCATTCTAGGAAAAGAGGCTAAAATACTGTACAGTAATTAATAAAACAGAGAGTGGCAAGAGCACTTTAGAAGAGGAAGTGAAGAGGGTTTCGTGGAGCCTTTTACATCAAGGTAATGAGCTGCAGAACAGAGATGAACAGTGGTATTTTGAGTAATGAGTTGTTCTTTGCTTTTTCTCTTTCCGAGTTTTAAGAGATTATTCAAGTGTACTATTCACTGCCATAGTCCAGCGTTTTTCAACCTTCCTGATGCTGCAACCCTTTAACACAGCTCCTCATGCTGTGGTGACCCCAACCATAAAATTATTTTCATTGCTACATCATAGCTGTAATTTTGATACTGAGTGCTGTCTCAATTCCTAAAACCATCAGAAATACGTTTTCTGATGGTGGTGTCCCATAGGTTGAGAACCTCTTACATGGTCTGTTTTCTGCTTCTATAACAAAACCGAGAATGGCAATTTCAACACAATGGAAGCTCATTTAGCTCAGGGCTGTAGAGAGCAAGAAGGTCAAGAGTGAGATACCAGCATTATGTAAGGGTTTTTGTGCTGTATCTTAACAGGCCAGAGCACATCACAAGGCATGATAGAAAGTGTGCACCTGTGTGAGTCTCTCTTAAGTTGATAATCCCACCAGAGACGTTCTGGAGCCCCTACCCTGATGACCATATCCAATCAAGTCACCCTCTCAAAACACACCTCTAAGAACCACTAATGTAAGTTTAGTTATTAAGTCTCAGTGTGATTCTGAAGGAGACATTCAAATCATGGCCAATATTTTATACTGGTCATGATAGGTTAATCTTATTTACTTTGTAGCTATTCAATTTAAATGATCTCCTATGACAATTTTGAGGACAATTAATCTGAAGAAGTGGAATTTTTGTAGTCTACTTCACCACACTCTCAATTTGGACCCTTGAGATTTTGTCTTCTTTTAACAAGGTTCAGCAATGATGAGATGATAGGCTTGTAGACACATGCTTTCATGGATCCATGACTGCTAAAAGTTTTAAGAAAAACTTGCAAAGAACAAAGAGAATTGCTCTACCAAGAGATAAGAGCTTTTGAAGCTTTTAATATAAAAATGCCAAACTGCCTTCCAAAAAAAATGCTGAAACAATTATTTCCAGGGTTTTGTGGGAAAAAAAAACATATCTGTGATGGATACATGTTTTTAGCTTAGATGATAAAGATTATTGGGGGTAATTGTCTATGTTTTTGACTGTTGTTTCTATGTGGTTGCCTTTAGTTATGAGACACATGTCCCCTAGGGTATCATTGTTCCACGATCATTACTGTGTAGCCACTGAGTAATAAGACTTCTCACCCATACAGGGAGTGAAAAAAAAATAGACACATGTTGAAAAGAAAAAAAATGTAAGCTTTTAATTAGAGGTGAAGTATTGATGAACATGTGTCTTCTAGACAGGCTTTAAAACTACAGAAGATGATAGAATCAAGCACAGAAAGTGCCAAGGCCAATGAGCACAACTTGAATTTGCAGCCACAGTGAAGCAAGCCTCAGATGCTCCACAGCTCTGTCAAATGATTGGCCATATCTCAGCACTTGGACTGTGTATCCTCACCCTGGGCTTTCTCACTAGTCCCAGTTCTGACTCTTGGCAGCATCCCAGCTTGATCTGCCTCGGGCTCATTGGCGTCTGCATCTGAGTCTTGTTTTCTGTAGTTTTTGCTCATTGATATCCTTAATGATAGTTTTGGCTTCTCTTGACTATCTCAATTTTTTATATATATGTTTTACTTTGTGTGACCTCTGATGAACAGAACTTTCTCACACAAAGTCCCCATTTTACTCCTCTGATGACACTTGGGAGACATCCTCCATTTGCCATTGCTGGGACCTCACTGTCATGTTCTTGTGTTTCAACAGATATTTGGTGAAATAAATAAGTAAATAAATAAATATGTATATATGAAGTTATCAAGTAATTATTTACATTCTCAAAAATCATATATATGTTTATATAAATCTCCTTTTATAAAAATTGTCAAAAAATTTGAGGAGCTGGGGAGATATTTTAACCTGTAATGTGCTTGCCATGCAGTCCTGAGGACTCTGTTACCTAAAACCAATGTAAAAAGTTAGACACAGTGACATTTTTTATAATTTCAGGGCTGGAGAGACAGAGTCAAGGAGGACCCTGGGGCTCACTGGCCTAATGAGGAAGTCTGAGGTTCAGTGAGAGACTCTGTCTCAATAAACAAGGTAGAATAACGACTCCAGAGATTGACTTTTGGCTCCCAAATGCACACACAGTTACATATATACAACAAATGCTAGAGAGGTTTGGGAAGAGCAGCCCCCTAGGCTCATTTATTTAAAAGCTTAGTCATCAGGGAGTGGATCTGTTTGAAAGGATTAAAAGGATTAGGCAGTGTGGACTTGTTGGAGGAAGTGTGCCATTGGAGGTGGGCTTTGATATTGTCCAAGCCCATGCCAGACTTAAGCTGGCTCTGGTTCTCTCTCTCTCTCTCTCTCTCTCTCTCTCTCTCTCTCTCTCTCTCTCTCTCTCTGTGTGTGTGTGTGTGTGTGTGTTTCTCCTTCATCTTGCCGATCAGGATGTAGCTCTCAGCTACTGCTCCAATGCCCTGTGTTCCACCATGCTCCTTACCATGATGATAATGAACTAAACCTCTAACACTGTAAGCAAGCCCCAACTAAATGCTTTCTTTTATATAAAAGTTGCTTTGGTCATGGTTTTTCTTCACAGTGATAGATCACTGACTAAGACAAAAGTGGGTACCAGGGACTGGGGTATTGCTATGACAGGCCTGACAATGCTGTTTGTTGGAGGAATATGGAAGATCTGGGGACTTTGAACTAGGAAGGTAGTTGAATTCTTTAAGCAGGGCTTAATGAGCCATCCTAATAGAGTGATTTTAACTGTGGGTCCCAGATGAAGAAGTTTCAGAAGGGAAGAATATTATTAATTGTCTTAGAGACTATTCTTGTGATATTTTGGCAAAGAATATGGTTTCTTTCTGCACTGGTCCTAACAAATTGCCTGAAACTAAATCAAAGAATTTTGAATTAAGGGTGTCAGCACAGGTGATTTCAAGACAGCCTAGTATTGACTGTGTCACGTGATTACTAGTGGCTACTCGTACGCAGATGTACAGTTAAAAGAAGCAAAGTGGGACAAGGAGAAATAAAAACATGTACAGTTTGAGGGGGAAAGGAGCAGCAGGAAATGTAATCATGCTAAGTCTAGTGCTGGAGGAGATAAAAAGTTTGAAGAAAAACCTGATGCTACATCAAAGAAAGAGAGTGGGGACTTCAGGACAAGACCCCACCCAGCTAAGCTTTCAATCTGGGAAAAGGAATTTTTTAAAAAAAGTTTAAAAGCAATAAAGAAAAACATCAGCCACAGAAAGCTTATGCAAATGTAACTGAACAAGGGTGCTGGGTTCCAGCCCTATCAAGCAACAGAACTTGGTAGTTTTAGTTAAGTGGTCCTGAAGCTGTGAAAGTGAAGGGTGGATTTTATTGGAAACCCCAAGATGATGGAGATGCTAGAGTCATGGGCTACCCGCTAAGGCCAGCTGAAGAGTGGATGTGGAGCCAGCACAAAAGAGAGAAGCATGCTGTAGTCACAAAGCTAAGAGGAGCGGGAGCTCTGAAGAGTCCTTGGACATCAGACATGAAGATGTGGAATTTGGAATCTGCCGAATTGGTGTTGGCTCTTGTTTTAGCCCAGCATTTTTTCACTCTGCTCACTTTGCTCCCTTTTGGAAAGGCAAAGTATATCCTGTGCTATTGTATGTTATAAGTATGTGATCTGAGTTTTAATTTTGATTTTTTGGGGGGGTTACAGTTAAGAGATTTCCTTGAGTCTCATCTCAGAAGAGACTTTGGACTTTGCCCAAGCATCTGTAAGGCTCATGCAATAAGATTTTGGAAAATTATTTTCCATAAGAAACAAATTTAATAGAGAAAATAATGACTCATTCTTTCATTTCTTTGGCTTTTTATTATCCTTTCCTAACCCCCTTCTTCTCCTTTTTTTTTTTGCTATAATTAAAGATTTATCACCTTTTATGGAATCGTCCCATTTTCCTATATATGTCTTACTTAAACATGGACTATATAATAACGGCTTCTTGATTGGTCTGTCTGACACCATCTTCCCATTCCAGTTCATGTAAAATATCATGTATTGTGAATACTGCTTTCATTTCACAACACTTCATTAAGTCTCCTTACGAGTTTTATCACCCAGAAGGTCAGATACTCTAGTCCACCTTAAATATGTTCCTCTAGTGCCCTCTAAGGCTGATCTGACCCACTTACTGTTCACCAAATCGCAGTGAACAATCACACCATTCTCTGTTTAGTTTCCTAGTGTAGACTTCCACTTCAGAATGAATCCTTTATTTTTTAACTAGACAGTACTGTGTAGACCCTGTAGTCCAGCAGAAGTTTATCTACTATCTATCTATCTATCTATCTATCTATCTATCTATCTATCTATCTATCTATCATCCACAAGGCTTATTTCCATCTATCCACAGATAAATTAAAAATCTCGTGACACCGACAGTCTATCATCTTTTATACTTGTTCATATATCTATTTATTTCAACTAAAAGACAAACTCTCTGAAGTCAGAGACGATGTGTTTCCCCCCACTCTTGCTCAGTCTCGTGTTTTCACATAGTAGGACTCAATAGAAGATGCTCATGTTAACAGTGATTGCTATCCAAGAGACCACATTCTTAGAAAGATTAAACTCCAGAGTAATAGGGTGGGGAGTGATGGACTCCGTTTCATTGGTACCTTTTATAAATCTTGTTTCTGTCCAGTAGCAGGAAGAAAAGCAAGCTGGGAGGTAGAAAGCAGAAGTCTTGTTCCACACTCTAACTCCCCAACTTATTCAAATACTTTTAGAAGACGATGCTATTCAGCCGCCGTCATTTGTTTTGATTGTTCAGAAGCTAATATTAAAAAGACCATGTGTCCAATAATCCTCATGCGCCTGCCAGTCCACTAATTGTTTTTCATATATTCACATGATAAATTATGGTCTCCAGTCTCCTGAGCTGAAACTGGAAGCTTATGGATCAATAGCACAGAGCAAGCCTGTGATGGCAAGATGCTAATTCACTTCAGAGCTGAATCACACCCTTCTATTTTTCTCAAAATTCTATCAAGAGGATTTCTCACTACCTCAAAGTAGAATTCAAAGAGCTTCTAAAAAGACAGAAGGAAACTCCATTAGTGAGGAGGAGACTTGTTCCCTTTGGTGGGAACATAACCCCTTCCTTATGCCAGCAAGGAGGACACGGAGAGGCAAGCTGTCCACGGCCAGTCTGAATTTGCTCTTGGTGGAGGGTGGGAAAGGGAGTGCATTGCAGATGTGACATCTGCTGGTACTTGGCCTTCTTCTCCCAGAAAGAAACAGTTCTTATTTCCCTGCCCCTAGCCACATGATTATTGATTTTACAGAGGTGGAAAAGACATAGGGAGTAAATGCCAAAGATTAGAAATACCGGGACCGTTTTAGGAAATTGATGAACCAAAACAATTTTTATTATCTTGCTTCTTCTTATTCTGTCACCACAAACTCTTTTCCCTGTGCGAAAGAATATTTCTTCCCAAGTAGGAAAAAATGATTTTTAAAAGATAAGCCTGAAAAAATTAATTTAAACTTAGCCATATTAGGGTAGCATTAAGGCACTCCCGGGTACATTTTATTGGTCCATTAATATAGGCCCCGAGTGGTTGAAAACACCTAAGGCATGTACTGTATTAATGAACCAATAAAACATGCCCTGAAGTGTCTTAATGATATATTACAACCATTTCTATTACATACATAAATGCACTATTTGCCTGGTGTCTTGCATAGTTTTCAAGAAAATCTTCAATTAACAAAAAATATTGCATCAAGAACTCTTACCCACAATAAAAAAGGCAAGAAAGAATCCTGTAATTAACTTACTCAGGCAAGTTAACTGTGAAGGGACTGTGCAATGGTTTAGTATTTGGAACTTTCTAGAGCTAATATTTTGGAAGAGCTGGCTTGTTGGTATTACAAGGGAATACTTACAGGGAACAGACAAGGGCTGACAACATTTTTTTCTACCTCTCCCTTCAAATACTCTAAACTGAGTGGTGGTTATGAGATTGGTCAGATATTGATGGCTGACCCCAAGTGCCTGCTGTCTGTGACTACTTTAGGAGGCTATCTTAGGTATTTGAGAAATATTCTGCAAAGTGATGAGGAGTCCCACCATCGCACAGGAAATCATGAGAGATTGAAATCAATGTTGGACTACATCGCTGGGGTGTCAGAGGTCAAGGTCTGCCATGACCTGGCAGCTTTATCTTGGTAGCTCGGCAACATGGAGTTCTCTCCCTCCAGTAAAGCTTCCTGTTCTCTGCCTGCCCTTACCTGGAGAATGTCCCTGGGTCTGGAGGACTGACCTTATCTTAAAGCTGTCTTTCAACCAGAGGCCTGATTCATCTTTAGCTTGGCCCTTTGCACAGATCCCTGTTAAAAGGACTTGGGCTGGACCTCTGCTACAGGACTCACTGTTACATACTAAGTCTTGTGCTAGGAGTAAACCACTTAATGCAAATAAGGGTGTGTCTCCAGGCTCCCCAATCCTATATATTCCTTATACTCTGGAATATAGTTGAGCTGATTCACCTAAGTCTGTCTCCCAGAGGCCTCCCTCCCTCTGTGCTCATGGGCCACAGACAAAGCTTTCTGTTTCTCCTTCTGCCTCTTTCCCCTCTCTACGTGGTGGCCCACAGAGAAAGAAGGAAAGAGGACCCCCCCACAAATCAACATGCGGGAACTTGTAAAGTTGTCTTCTGACAGACACTGGTTCCCGTTTGTTTTTGGATTTGTTTTGTTGAGATGGGATTTTCTTTTTTAGCCCAGGCTGGCCTGTATGACAATCCTCTAGCCTTCCCAGTGCTGGTAGCACAGGCATGTGCTACTCTGCCCAGCTAGGTTCTTACTCAAGTCGCTGTTAACCTTGATGTCTTTTGACTAGAGTCATAAAGACTGACACCTTGCTGTGAGTGGAGGAAGTATGAGGAGAGCATCAAACTCCAAAAACGATGCTGCTGGAACTGGGGATGCCTGCAGTTCCAGAAGTTGGGAGGTTTAGACAGGAGGAGAGGCTCTCTGTGAGTTCAAAGCCATCCTGGTCTATATAATTAATTCCAGGACAGCTCGAACTATTTATTAGACCTCAATTCAAAACAGAATTATAATGATAGTGGATATCATTTACAGAGTGATCATTAAATTGCAAGCAGAATTCTAATTCCTTTTGTATTCTTTACCTTTGCAACACTCCTGTGAAGAAGGGACTAGTAGATGAAGTATCGAAGGTCAAAGTAGAAGGAACCTGAACAGTCTGAATCAAAGTTCAGTGTAGCCATTGAGGGAAAGAGTGACGTCAGATTTGGGCTCTTTTGAAAAGCTCTTTCCAAAGTCTCCGCATCACAGCATTGCATTCTCCATTGCACCTTCTCCATCTCTCCTGCGCCATGGCCCCATTAGGGAGAGGGGCATGGTGAGCCTCCATTGTCCTCATGGCAGAGGCTTTGAGGATCCAAACTGGCCTGTATGAGGCAGCTTGTGTGATCCCATGGGAAGAAAGCATTGCATGGTGTGTGGGCACCAAGTAAATAGCACATGGCAGGTGAGACGTGACTGTCTAGCTATGTGGCTCAGAGGAAAGATGACACCTTTATGTCCCCACTGATGCTGTGGCCCCTAAGCCACATTGAAATGGGGATGGCAATGCCTGGGACAATGAGCAAGTAGAGAAAGCCTGTAGTATGCTCATCTTGTGAGATACTGACAAGGTCTTAGTTTGACGACTGGACAGAAGGAAGGCCAAAGAGGTAAACCATCTGTCAAAGGGAAGATCAAGTGAAAACAAACGCTTTTGTGGGCATATGTTTGAGACCTCAGATTTATACCAGAAGCTATTGCTCATATGTAATTGTGCTGACTTGCATTATAAGAGAAAATGGCTCTAAAGGTGTCTAGGAAGGCCACTAAGGGACTCTAGTTATTGTTTCTTACAGGGCTGTAATTTAAGAACTAAAGCATCATAAAAGTTCTCTCTTTTGAATAATGTAGTTAATTAATTTGGTTTTGTGTGCATGTGGCTTTGTATGTGAGACTGCATGTTGGGAACTGTCCACCTTATCTCTCGACACAGGCTCTCTCCTGGATCTGATAGTCACTGATTTGGCTAGTAAGCTCCAAGGATTTTCCTGTATCTGTCTCCCCAGTACTGGGATATCAAGACACTGTGCTGTCTACTTGGGTGCTTGGAACTGTGCTTGGGTTATCAAGCTTCTAAGGCAGGCTTTTACTGACTGAACTATCATGTTGAGCTCTGGGTTTCTTTTGAAAATGAGGAACTTTATTTTAGTTTAGTTATTTTCTTTTTTTTTTTTTTTAACACATCTATCATCACTACCATTGCTGAGAATATTATTTTGTAAACTTATTCTGTGTGAGTTTCCCCAACTGATTTCCCCCACCTGGAGAACAGTTGCTTAAGTATGCTCTGCCTCTGCTTTTTTTTTTTTTTAAAAACTAGGGATTTATGTTTTCCTCACTCATTTATTGTCCATCACCTCCAGTTACAGAAGGTCTTGATGCTGTTAAGCCATTAGAAAAGAAAGAAAAGTGATAAAAAATTTAAAGCTTTGCATATCAAAGAAATCCTAGAATGAACAATTTTACAATTATTTAAAAAGCCTATGTACCCTATTTGTTGATTACATGGCTCCTTTACTTGTACAGTTCCTGAGAATAACTTTTAAAGACTGTCTCATCAGGTCATTTATGATGGAGTGGTCGCTCAACACCAGGTACAGTCAGGAGGTAAACAACCATCGCGGAGGTTCCTTGTAATACAGTGGTTCATTCTCTGGGTCGCATTCACTAAAGGAGCTATGGAACCATCTCTTGTAGAACTTGGGCACACATTATCAAGCAGAACATTGCCAGCACACAGGGGGTAATAGCAATGGTCACATGTGTGCAGCAATACCATAAACATACACCCTCACTGCCCTTTAAATGGTTTTAAACAACAACATTAAACAATTTAATGTTGATTTTGTTGGTGATGATTTCTTCACTGACTTTAATAAGAGCATCTTAGTGCATGTGGGCTTTTAGAAGTTTCTGGAGCTTCTTCACCGGTGGTATTGGGTCACTGGACACATCTGCCAAAGTTTATCATATAAATATGGACTATGCAACTCTTATTTTTAGTTGAAGAAATTATCATTTTCCTGAAGTTATTTATCTTCTTAGTGGGAGACTGACTGAGAGATAGGTCTTTCTATGAGTTAGCGGTCCTCAGTGTTTTTCATCACAAGACCTAACACGAGCATTTTAAAGCATTAAAGCTACCTAATTTTAAATTGCATCAAGCTGGCAATGTTCTACTGCTTCTAGCCTATAAGAACATAATTATCCACTTGGATCAATTTAATAGTAAAATAGAGCCATTGTGTATCTGAGTCAGCAGCTGAGGAGCCTAATGGAAGGAACATCACAGAGGAACAAAAAACAGAACAAAGCAAAAGGGGTAAAAATAATGTACAGCATATTTATTCAGGGCACAGACACATCTTTAATTTTAACATCATAAGATAAACTCAAAATGTTTTTGAGTTAATGCAGGCAATAGATTTGGACTACAACCGAATCTATATATATATAAAAATGGGTCCATGTTTAAAGAGGTAAGATTTGTAAGCCACTGATTTATTCCTAAAATTTTGGAAATCTTGGCATATTGGGCCAATAAATCTTGACTGTAATCATGCAAAATCTTCATAGCAAATACAAGTAATTATTCACAGCAGCCAAAGTAGGGCAGCACCATGGAAGAGGGGACAAGATCCAACATGGTATCTGACATCAAAGTCGTCCAAGAGACTCAGGTTAGTCATTGAACCACTGTGGAAAATGGAGAAAATAATGCTCCTCTTTTAGAAGTGTTAAGAGGATTCATCTGTAGAACATGGCATTATCAGCCCACCAGTGGAGCTGAACATCTCTGCAGACCGTTCCAAACCATACCCAGAAGTTGCTGCTTCATCTCCTGTCCATAACTGGAGACAGCCTTCATCAAGACTTAAATCCTTAAAGCAACCCATAAATTGAAAATGGTTCAGAGCTGTCACTGTATATGAAAAGGGTTTTTCATTGTGAAAAATCTATATAAATATTAGGATTCTGGGATAAAGAGGCAAGGCCCCAAGTAACAATTTCCTGTGAGAGAAAAGCGTATGTCTTTAAGTAGTCTAAATAGGAATTCTATGTGATGATTTGCTTAGTCAGATTTCTATAACACATAAATGGCATCCAATGACAATCACTTTCATTTTTAATGACTTTAAATACAGGAATATCAAACAGTGCTTTTGAACATATTCCATAGACAATAATCTGTCATTTACCAGTCCCTCTCCTTTTGAAATTTTATTATATGTATTTGAGGTCCTCCCATGATTTTTCTTAGATGATGTCATGGAATGCTTTTGTGAAAGATGAGGCAAGTTTTACCTGGTTTTAAGGCGGTAAGTAATCTGTTCCCTTCTACTCTGACTTTTTTTTTGGTTAGCATACTGAGCATACTGGGGATACATCATTCCCACCCAGAACCGGAACTGGGAATTACGAACACTTTGTGAACATTTTTATTTCTCTATCTCAATGGAGACTCTTCAGGAAAAGTACATAGGGAATACAAAGAGAAAGAACTGGCACCAACAACAGTCATTTGAAATGTTTCCAGTTTCTAAAGAATCAGTACAGTAGTGATAAAACAGGCAGGAACCAGGCCAAAGCGCACCTGATCTATAATTTACATGTACAATTGCTTTTTGGACTTAAAGGCATTATTATCTGGAGAAAGTTCGTACACAGGGCTCAGTGGAGAGTGGAATTTAGATTTCCCAGCTTTCTTCTTTCTTTATTCTCCCTGCTCTGTTTGCTTTTCTCTTTCCCTGGTCCTGAGAATGAATCCAGCATCTCGTGGATGCTACTAAACCTAGCACTGAGTTATACTGTTAGGCACCAGAGACATCCCCTTAATGGAAGGAGTCATCAAGTCAAGGTGATTTTACTGGTAGGGAGTTAAGGGAATATACATACTCTTTGCATTCTCCCCCCCCCTTTTTTTTAATTCAGTGTAAGAACTTTTCAATGTTAGGTCTTATCTAGAAACTAGAGGGCCTGAAGGCAAATTGGTGTACCCCTGCAGCCAGCTGTCTGCCACAGTACAAGGTGAACAGTGGAGCTGTCAGAAGAGACAGTTCAGAATAACTGAATTATCCCTCAGCATGTAATTGAATTATGAATTATGTCCCTGTCCTAGTGGTAGAGAATTATCATTTATAAGTGGATTACGAGCAAGCACCAGAAGTATCTGGGACTTTCAGAAAGGTATATACAACATGCTTAAGAAGGCATAAAAATCAAATCACATACTGTCCATGCACACTTAGAACTGAAGGGACAATTGTACAGCACAGCCTTGCGCACACTTTGAGATAAGTTTTATTCTGCTGGTTTGGAGTGGATATTGGGATCTCTGCTGAGCAGAAAGGATGGCATCCAGTGACCAATGCTTTGATGATATAAAAGAGGTGGTACTCCTTTCTCAGAATCCAGACGGAAAATGACTTCTGGAAACAAATCCTCAATATTAACCAAGAATGCTTCCTGGACTTGGAGGGATGCCTGTGAGGAAGCAAGTTTATACAGTCTGAGCACAGTAGCATCTAAGTAGCTGTGCTTCTCCAGGGAAAGTCTACTGTGGATGGAGTGATGCTGCTCAGTAAACCTGGTTTTTTCCACGTCTTCTCCACCCCAAAAACATAAATGGGTCCTGCATGCACATTCAGGTGAATGCTGTAATTTTAATGGAACTTCAGAAAGAAAATCCTGCTTTGAAACTTCAGCAGGGAGCTTTGATAATGAAGGCTACCTCTCCATTTCATTCACCTTCTCAGTAATACTCAGTAGTACTTAGTGCTCATTCCTGCACATTAGTACTTAGTGCTCAGTCCTACATAGTAGTACTTAGTGCTCATTCCTGCACATTAGTACTTAGTGCTCAGTCCTACATAGTAGTACTTAGTGCTCATTCCTGCACATTGGTACTTAGTGCTCAGTCCTGAACAGTAGTACTTAGTGCTCAGTCCTGCACAGTAGTACTTAGTACTCAGTCCTGCACAGCGGTACTTAGTGCTAAGTCCTATAGCACATGGGAAGAAGGGTTTTGCCTTTTGCTTGATTCTTACATGGTCACCGTAAGGACTGACTAACGAGTTCTGTTGGGTCTGGTGCAGAAGGAGAAAGAAAAGAAACAGGAAGAAATGCAGAGGTGGAAACAGCATCAGAAGCAGGGGGAGCTTTGGGGATTTGGAGGATCTGGGATCACATGAGACACACAAGAGGGTGGAAATTCATCCTGTGAACATGGAGAAGGGGAGGAGCTGAGAGGCTAAATGGTTAAACAACTGGTATAAAAATATTTCAACTATTTTTCTCAAATGTGACAGAGAGACAAGTAGGGGACTTTTTTTTTGCCACTTTCTCAAGCACTGGGAAAACTGCACTTCCCCGATTTCCACTTTTTGAAAAATAGTTCAAATTTTTCATATCATGAAATTCAGACCCAGTGGAATTTATCAGTCTGAATACAATACAGGCTACCTTAAGACAGGCAATATAGTGGGCCACTATACAAGCCACCAGAACAAAATTAGGTGGTAGGCACAAGAAACTTTGCTTTTGGAGAAATCATTTTCTTGTGGATAATAAAGACATGAAAAATATCTATTTCCAGAAGCACAGTCAATTGCAGAAGGGTGAGTCCCAGGAGTTAGGCTCACTATTGACTCTTAAACTCTGTGGGCTAAGGGATGTGTCAGTCTTTTTGTTGCGAATTTCTATCATTTATTTTCTTATGAACTTTAAATGTTTTTATTTCAAAATATTCAGTGGTTCTGAAAGTCCAGGCTGCCTTTTCTCATAGGTCCTTTTTTTCTTGAATAATAAAATAATCCAGGGAATGTGTGATGTGGCATCTCACCATTTTCTGTAGAGTTTCAGGGTCAAGTAAGTTCATGTTTTATGTATCTAAGTATTTTTAGAAATACCAATTTCAAAAGACCAATGTTCTCTATTCTAGTTTTTAAAGCCCAGGTTAGGCATTGGTTAATAATATTGAAAGATTTTATAATAATATTCCTCCCACTGTGTTATTCATTGATTATTTAAGCAATTTTTGAGCTAAGGTTATGACGATTCTTGACTTAATGCAAGATCTATCAAAAAATTAAATAAATTGCATTCTGGAAACCTTACTATCATACTGGAGTGATAGATACCCACATAAACTTTCCAGTGGGGTCAATTAATCAGAGTTACAAACTGCATGATATTGATTAAGGTCTTGGAGAGAGCAGGGATACAAGGAAAATACCTAAACATGACAAAGGCAATATACAGCTGTTGAAGGAGGCCGCTTATTTGTTCCTGACTGCTCAGCCCTGAAATAATTACACGGAAATTATATTATTTAAAACACTTCTTGGCCCATTAGCTCTAACTTCTTACTGGCTAACTCTTACATCCTAATTTAGCCCATTTCCATTAATCTGTGCATCACCATGAGGTTGTGGCCTACCAGTAAAGTTTCAGCACATCTGTCTCTGGTGGCTTTATGGCTTCTCCTGACTCTGCCCTCTTTCTCCCAGCATTGTTTAGTTTTCCCCACCTACCTAGGTTCTTCCCTGCTATAGGCCCAAAGCAGTCTTTTAGTAACCAACGGTATTCATAACATACAGAGGGGAATCCCACATCACTTCCCCTTTTCTGTTTAAATGAAAAGGAAGGCTTTATCTTCAACATAGTAAAATTACATATAACAAAACAGGTATCAAATAAGAATTACAGTTACAATATTTATATATACCTTATCTTTTATCATAACTAAGGAAAGCTCTTACTATAACTATAAACTCTTCAACTCCATCAAAGACTCCAGAAGGATATAATATTACCTAAATAACTGGAAGTGCATTGTAGGCAACTTCCAAAACTCTAGAATTGACAGAGATATCTCGCTGCTTGAACAGTCACCCAAAGTTCTTCTGTAGTCTTTGAAAGCTTTGAAGAATCCCTATTCATCTGAAATACATCTCTGTACATCTAGAAAAATCTAACTAACATGACTACAAGCTTGACTATTATAGATGATTATTTATTAACATATATTTATTTATTTATTATACATTACATTTTTAAATGAACTTCATAAACAGAATGCCTCAATAAAGAGCAGAACTATACATGTAACAAAATTGACCTTAAATTTGTATCAACAAACCAAGATCCATACCAATGCAACTCTCTATAGCATATCCAACTTTAAATGTAAACAAACATTTATAAACAAAATTTGGGAATATGGGCATAGTTCTCTAGACTACTTCCTAATGATTGGGGATACTGTTAATCAGTTCTTTCATGATGTATTCTGTGTGCTAGGTTCATCTCAGTCAGCAGTATTTGGGTGAAGTAATTTTTGAGGGGTGTTCAAGGCAACCTTTCAGGGGGTCTTGGTCCATCAAATCATATTAATCTAGAAGAAATCTACAGGTTTTTATCCTCTGTGAAAACAAAAGAAGAACCTCTTTTCCAAACAAACACATCCTCTGACACAAATTCTGAAGTCAAGATACCTTTCATTCTGGTTTAAGTTAGCAGCCCATACAGTAAAATGTCTCTTTGTACTTAGCTTCTTCACAGTCAAAAAATTCAAAGAAAACACAATAATATACATAATACAGACTCTGAATTTTTCATCTCTATGTGGCTTATTTATTTTTATCTTTACTCTTTAGTTAATGACTGTCTGTATTTTGTCTTTTTAAAGACTTTGTTTTACTTTTTTTGTAAACCATTTGCTTAACTTTTTATATTCTTCTCCTTCACTTTCCCAATCCTATGTACATTTTTAAAACACACTGTGACCCATTTAGAGGTCTTTTATGTCTGGATTTGTCTTTATTGCATATATGTAATTATTTTCTGACCAGAAATGCTTCTTAACATGCTAAACCCTTCTTATAAACTTAAGCTGTGTCATTGCTAGGGGAAATATCGCACTGCCTGCTTGCCACACCCAGTTCAGCATGATAGAGCTGTTTGCTACCTCTGTGAGCCATGCTTACAGCCCCATTTTTAGGCACACAGCCAATCTTTGTTGCCATTAAGCAAGTTGTAGCACTATGTTCACAAACTTCATGAAAGAGTCAGAGGTCATGCAGTTTCAAAACAGCATGTCTTTTCCCTGCTACTGTTGAATCACGAAAGCCTCTCTTAAAGGAGCCACAGCATGCTGCCAGCAAGCAAAGCCCATTTGGGGAAAAATGTGGCTAAACTTTGCCTTTTAGTGTCTAGAATCCCTTTCCAAGCCCTCTCAGGTTTTAAGTGGATTTGGTCAGCCCCCCGTTGGCATGGCATTCTGTTGGAGGGAGATGTTTGTTCGTCCCAGCCACCCAGAACCAAAATAATCACACAGAAATTGTATTCATTAAATCACTGCTTGGCCCATTAGCTCTAACTTCTTATGGGCTAACACTTACATTTTAATTTATCCCATCTCCATTAATCTGTGCATCACCACAAGGTTCTGACCTACCAGGAAAGTTTCAGCATGTCTATCTCCAGCAGTGGCTCCATGGCTTCTCTCTGACTTAGCCTCCTTCTTTCTGGCATTCAGTCTAGTTTTCCCTGCTTACCTAAGTTCTGCCCTGCTATAGGCCCAAAGCAGTCCTTTATCAACCAATGTTATTCACAGCATACAGAGGGGAATCCCACATCATACAGCAAGTTAACAACCCATATCAAACTAAATGGAGTGAAACTCAAAGCAATCCCAGTTATATCAGAAACAAAACAAGGTTGTCCACTCTCTCCATATCTAGTCAATATAATACTTGACATTCTAGCTAGAACAATAAGACAGCAAAAGGAGATCAAGAGGATATAAATTTGAAAAGAAGATGTCAAACTCTCACTATTTGCTGATGATATGATAGTTTACATAAGTGTAAACTATCTACACCCAAAAAATTCTAGCAAGGAACATCTACAACTCATATACATCTTCAGTAATGTAGCAGATACAAGATTAACTAAAAAAATCAGTAGCTCTCCTTTATACACATGAATAATGGGCAAAGAAAGAAATCAGAGAAATATCATCCTCTACAATATCCACAAATAACATAAAATATCTTGAAATAACTCTAACCAAACAAGTTGAAGATCTGTATGACAAAAACTTTAGAACGTTGAAGAAAGAAATTGAAGAAGACACCAGAAAAAGCAAAGGTTTCTCATGCTGTTGGGTAGGTAGAATTAACACAATAAAAATGGCAATCTTACCTAAAAGCAATCTACAGTTTCAATGCAATGCACATCAGAATCCCAGCAAAATATTTCAGACCTAGAAAGAATGATACTCAATTTTATATGTATAAGCAGAAAACCCAGGATATCCTGTGCAATAAAGAAACTTCTGGAGGCATCACAATCCCTGTCTTCAGACTCTACTACAGAGATATAGTACTGAATACAGCTAGTATTGGCATAAAAAATGATATGAGGATCAATGGAATATAATCGAAGACCCAGATATCAATCCACACACCTATGAACACTTGATTTATGACAAAGAAGCAATACACACACACACACACACACACATATATGATGGAAAAAATAAAGCATATTCAACAAATGTTGCTGGCATAACTGGATATCAACATGTAAAAGAATGAAAGTAGATCCATATCTATTGCCATTCTTTCTCTTGTCCTGCATAAGCCTCCTTGGTCCTCTGGTGACCTAAAAGTTGTTGTCTTCAGACAGAACAGTGTGTCCTGATGGAAACTTCCTCCAAAGAGACAAAATCTTTAGGTTGGTCCTTTTGGACAGTGTGCCACTGAAAGATGGGAGTGCTCTTCAGAGAAGAGAGGTGTGCGTGTTCTGAGGATCCTGAGAAACAATCAGGGTAGAACATCAAGGTGCTTTGCATTTGTGCTGTTTTTCCTTTCAGCAGCCATCCCCATTTTCCCAGTAACAACTTAAACTCCAGCTCTGTCACACTCAATTTTTTTTCTGGAGTCCACCTAGCTTGAATATGGCTTCGTTCCCCTCTAGCAATGCCTGATTGTGGTGCAGAATAGCCTATTCGGTACTGCCACATTGCTGTGAACGCTGGGGTGGGTTGGGTGCACGTACAAGTGACATTTGCATAGTACCTGATACAGAAACCCTAGTGCCTCAGAATAACTGCTTAATGAAGATGCCGTTTGTTCTATTCAGACCAGCGAGATGAGCTCACATTTCTGGCTCCATTTAATAAATTATCTCCTTGAGGGCATCACACCCTTTTCCCTTGGAAAAGTTCATTCACCTCACATGGGTAAACAAACTGCTTCTCCTTCACAAACCCCGGTGTGTACTCTCAGTCCATAAACAACATAAAGCCCATTGTACACCGTTACCGTTACCAAGAGCTCAGACAGACCTCATTGCCAAGCTGCTGCTATTGCAGGTGGTGGGTCAGCCCAGCTTCAGATTAAGGAAGAAAGGGTGGAACAAATATGTAAGGCTTTCTGTGAAAGGAGTTTAATTGTGGTAACTCTGAAAGCATCCCCATTAATGGAAAGCTTTCAGGTCTGGATAATGTTACCTTTTTGAGGTGCTTTGGATGGTTAAAAAAGAAAATGGCCTGCTTCATTGCTCTTAATGTGTCTGAGTCTTGGAAAGTAGACTAGAAATATATGTACTGGGTCTCTGTCCACTTTGCATGTCTGCTGAATGACTGTCATTTCTGTCCTCAGCGCACAGCTCTTAAACCTTCCAAGGTCTCAATTTCAAGGAAAATGATACAAAAGAGTAAAAGAAAGCCTGTAAAAATGTACATTTATGAAAACCAGTGATAGATTTTGGGCAGCTAAACTTCCTGTTGGTGTTCTTTATTATCATTTTGATATCTTTAAACAGAGAATTCTAACTATTACAGATCAAGCTACTTGGATCAGTGGTTACATTTAAAAATTTATCTAAACTCTATAAGTTATTTGGATTCTTTTCTTTATTGTGGTTTTCCTCCCTTCCTTCATCTCACTCCTGGAGAATTCTTTTTATCTCCACATTTCCTAACCTAAAGTTACATAGTACAGAAAATTTAAACCGCATGTGAAAGTGTGTGGCCTCTTGGAATAGATTGCTGAGTGCGATTCATTTTTGAAGTGTTAGTTTCTCACTAAGGACATTGTAAATAATTTGTGTTGGCCACATGGAGCATGGCTGCTTCTCATGATGCTATGAAGGAAAGTCATAGATGTAGGTCTGGGTGGTAGCTGAGCTGGTCGGTCTGGGTCACTGTGACTGTCCCCCGTCAGGCAAGCGGGCTCTCCTTGGTGCATGTCATTGGGTCCAGCTTTCCCATACCCATGGTGAGGGGGGGGGAATCTCTCTGGAGTGTGGGGCCAGCTCTTCCATGGGGAGTGGTGTAGCAGGCTTTCTTGGACCGCCAGCCCCGATGACACAGAGACTTAGACTTAATTATGAAAACTTGGCCTGTTTCTAATTAGCTCTTATAACGTAAGTTAGCCCAATTCTATTAATCTATGAGCTGCCACGTGGCTCATGGCTTTTACCTCTCCTCTTGCAGGTCCTGCATCTTCTCCAGCTCCTCTGCCATCTCTTCCATACCTAGATTCATCTCCTCTTCTTTTCTCACTGCCTGGAAGTCCCACCTAACCTCTTCTTGCCTAGCTATTGGCCATTCAGCTCTTTATTAAACCAATCAGAAGGTACATGCATTAGCAAAGACACATCTTTATGGTGTACAAAAAGATTATTCCACAAGGCAGGGCCAGCTCTCCTGCTGGAGTGACCACTGAGGAACATGGCCAGCGATCACAAGATCAGGGAGGGATGGGGCCAACTCAGCACAGGTCTTGAATTTCAACACTCATGGTTCCTACGACCCCCCTGTGGCAACATGAGTCATGGACATCATCACTATCACCAGTTGCAGCCGGATCACATATCCAAAGATAGCTCTTGTCAGCAGTTCAGGTCCAGATGACACCATGGCCCCATTGGCAGCACTGGCTACCCAGATAGTATGGTCCCAGCAGCAGTAAGGCCCTCGGACACCAACATCATCTCAGGTGTCAGCCCAGAGCCCATGAAGGAGCCACAAACATCAGCTCAGACCTTGGCTTCATCTGTGCCACAAACACAGACATGGACCCAGGCGGTAGTGCTGTCCCAGATGACACTGTGGCCTCATGCGGCAGCACTGCCCACTTAGATTGGCATGGCCCTAATGACAACATGGCCCTTGAACATGGTCCCAGGTGGCAGGCCAGACTCTTGGCATTGGCATGACTTTAGATGGTATGAGGAGCCACAGACATCAACAGCCCCTGGCTGTGGTAGGGCCATGGACCCAGACATAACCCCCAGCTGCAGACGATGCCCAGATGTCACCACAGCACCTGATCCGTATGGCCCTGGCTACAGTATGACCCTCAGATCTCCACCCAGCCTCAGGTGATGGCCCAGTTTTTGTTTCAGCCTTCTTCCGTCCTCCCTTCTGACCAGTGCTCTTGGAGTTCTGCTAACCCCACACCTCCCTTTGCAGCAGAGACCGTCGTTCAGTTTATACTTCTGCGCGGAGAATGAGAGACTACAGATTTCACTTTTCTTCCCTATCGATAAAAACTTTAATTAGGCGTAGTCACAGCTGCTTGAATGCTTATTTATTTATGACTTAAAATCCACAAAGACAGATTTCCTATCTTTGTGTTCTCATATGGTAATCTAAATGCTTCCATCAAGAAGCACGGCATGCCACCAAATCCAACTGCAGAGGGCCAAGCCTTTGCTCACAGAATTGCTTCAAAGTATATTAAGAATTGTACCGCACAATGATCAGTATGCCACGCTAATCCTTAGGGTGCAGTAGTGGCATGCAGAACTTGGCAATAACTAGCAGCTCTCTAATTAGACTCAAGGCCTACTCAATAAGAGGGGAATCATGCCTGGTACTAAACACCTCGCTAATTTTCCAGGGCTAGTGATGCCATGGATCTTGGAAGAGAATCTTCAACCATTACTTTACTAAACCAGCATAATCCCTCACTACATTCTAAATATTTATCCTTATGCCCACAGGTAAGTCTCATCTTCCCTCATCAAGGAAACTTCTAATGGTAACAGAGACAGTTGCAGAAAATCACAACCAATCAGAACGCAGAGCGGTGAGCCAAGTTCCAGCTAATACATGTACAAACATAACTCCTGCACTTTAGGCTCAGGGGTCATTGTGGGTGAGAGGAGGAAAAACATGTAAGAGCCAGAGGAACAGGAGGTTTGCTCTAAGCCTCCTAGGAATGTCAGAGAAACTTCAGTCATGAAGGGCTCCAACATGGCTTCCTAAATACAACCTGAACAAGGATGAAGTCAACAGATATGCTAATGTAGAAGAGAGAAGGCTCTACAGGCAAAAAAAAAAAAAAAAAAAAATAAAAAAAAAAAATTACAGGCACCAAGGGAATGCTGGGAGATGACCAACTGATTATCTAATAACAAACTTCAGCCTTAAAAACATATACATATAAGAACATTATAGGAACTGAGCAGGTTGCATTTGTATATTTAGTGTATATAGTATATATACTAAGCACACACACATATATATATACATATACATACATACATATATATATATATATATAGCATATACACACACAAAGCAATTAAAGAAAAAGTAGCCATGAATTTGAAAGAAAGCAAAGGGGGTGGTACATAGGAGGTTTTGGAAGGAAGGGGGAGAATGATGTAATTTTATTATGATCTCAAAATATATTTATTTCTATATTCTTTCATAGTATTTGTGCGGGAAGTGCTGCCAGCATCCTTCTGGCCTTCGTTTTTATAGAGGAGAAAATAGAAACGCAGAGAGGGTCACAGTGATGGCTCTGCACTTCCTGTCTGCACAGTTTAAGGTTACAAACGATGATGCCAATGTGCTCAATGTCAATTTTCTTGCTACTGTGACAAAATAGGTGCCACACGTAACTTAAAGGAGGAGGAAGGGTTTGTTCTGGCTCAGGTTTTACGGAAGGATGCAGTGAACCACGGCAGGGAAGGCACAGCTGCACAAGTCTGAGGTGTCTGAGCTCTGTGTCTACAGGCAGGAAGTGGAAAGCAAGGGCAAATAAACCATCAAATCTCAAGGCCTGTCCCCGGGGAGCTCCTCTAGTGAGGTGCCCCTTCTAAAGCTCTCCAGCTCTCAAAACCGTGCCTCCAGCTGGGTACCAAATGCTCAAATTAGTGAGCGATGGGGACTTTTTTGCATTAGAACCATGACACTAATGTCACTCGGTGGTGTAGTTTCTCATATCACTCAGCACTAACTGTAGATAGCCATCAATTAGGAAGTAGCTTTGTTGTGACATCTACTGAGTACAGTTTCAGGTTGACTCAGATGGATGCCAGGATCTGTCATCCAGTCAGAGTATGGACAGACATTGAAGAAGCCAAGTGGGGCACCAGAAAAAATATAGCGATACAACAGGGTGCAGACCTCATTGCCTCTAGAAGTGTCTCAAATGGGGGTGCCTGAGAGAAGATTTAATTCACAGAAAGTAAGATGGTGACTCACACAGACTTTAGGCAGGGGAAAGTATTTTCTGTTTTCTTAAAGTTTGCTCTGAAAGAAAGGTGGAAAGCATACCACACTGAAATACAAAACCAACTCCCCAACCAGAAAGAAAGAAAGAAAAAAAAAACCTCTGCAAGAAAGAGGCCACCCAGAATGTCTAGTCTCTCCACGGTGACCTGAGGGGGAGCTGTTCAACTTTCAAAGTGCCAGGTTAGCTTTGGATGTCCCAACCCATTCATTTTGGCTACAATGATGATCCCAGAATTTTATCAGTTTGAGATGTTGGCTCAATGGTGTGGGAACCTGAAGCAGTTTGACTACTCAGAAGATTTGGGCATGCACACACACATGCATACCCACCCACCCACACACACACGCACCCCTTCCCCCAAAACACACACACACACACATCCATGTTCTGACTTGTTAATATTCTTTGATTTTGACTGCTGGGATTAATGATGGAAATATTAAGACAAATGCAAATTGGAGCAAAATAGCTAAATCCTTTGGAAGAAGATGTCATAAAAAGAAATGAGACATTTAGCTAAGGTTCTGGGGATGTCTTTAGACCAAAGATGTAAATGAAACAAAAGCGATTCTTATTTCTAATAGTCTTTTGAAACAGGTGTTTTTGTCAAATAGAGTATTTACAACCAAGCATTTCAATTTAGAAAGACACAGAAAAACATGCTTATAAGTTTAAGACTGTTTATTTGGTGATTTGGTGCCCCCTCTCCCCGATGTGTGTTGCCTCTCTATTCAGTAAATATATTCCAGAGAAACATAAGTGATCTCCGCTTAGCTCATGGGTTTCATGAAACAGTTGGTGTCTAATAACTTTATCCTCGGCAGAAATAACTTCCTGCTTGAAAAGAAAATAACTTAAAAGTTCTTATAAGGAAGATTCACAAGGCTTCTTGGAAATCAAGCAATTCTTACAAAACATTTTGATGTGTTTAGTACAGAAGAATGAGGAACATATGGGTTGCATTTTCCTTAAAAAGCACATGGTTTTTAAAAATTAAGGAGTAATGTTCTTGGTAAAATAGGTTTTGCCAAACCCAAACTGTTTAAAAAATGGTTCAAGATGTTCAGTAAGGCCAAAAGGCCCCAGGCTTTCACAGTCCTAATAATAGAATCAATCAGGAAAACCAGAATGAAGTCACTAAATTCATTTTAACAGTGTCTTGAAATAACCAACCAAAATAAATCTCAATGTAGTAACAATCACAAGCAATTAGAATATAATAACTTTTATGCCCATACTGAATAAAACCCCAAGCGAGTAGTTAAAACCATTCTAGGAATTCCGGAAAGTTGGCAGCATATTTTGTTTGACTGAAATAATTGATTGCATCTATAAAAGTAATGAAGAGACTAGAAGGGATTGTACAGATAAATTACTTTACCAGAAATAATTGAAGAATTTCACCGTGGCTTCTTAAGGGATGGAAGCGGACACGATTGTTTAAAACCCACGGATTCCTTTGGAAGATGATGTATGTGGATGCAGTGACCATGAAATTTCATTAACCCCGAATGAGCACCACTTGCCTTATCTGGAAAGGAGCCTACTCCATCGATTTGTGGATTTCCTAGAGGTGATTAGATAAAACAGTTGGAGACATCAGACTACAGACTGTATATGCAGGATCAAGCGGACCAGCTTTTAGGATGCAATCAGAAAAGGACTTCAGTGCCTATGCTTGATGAATACATTTCAAAAATACTTCCTTTGAAATGATGTACTAGGCTCACCTACAGTGGGAGTTCATGACATTGCGCTCACTGGATCGTGTGTGAGTCAACTGTGTCACTATAGTACGATACTTGAAACAATTAGCTTCTAACAACAAAAAATTTATCTGTCTCATGGTTGTAGAGGCTCCGTACCAGATGGAGCCCATTGCTTTGATCCTTGGTAAGGATGCTGGGTAGTAGTGGAAGAATGTCCAGAGAAGGAAAAATGCTGGCCTCATGTCTAGAAGCAAAAGAAAGGAAAGGAGTCTGTAGGGACCACAATCCTTTCCAAGAGCACTCATTCAATGTCCTAGGGACCTCCTATTTGGCTCTAGCTAAAAGTTCTACTAACTCCTAATAGCAACACCCTGGGGAGCACATCTTTATTATGTGTGCTTTTGGGGGTCCCTTGCCATGCAAACTAGAGAAGATCTGATTTTCATGAAGACATTTTCACATTCTCTTTTATTGCATGGTGTGTGTGTGTGTGTGTGTGTGTGTGTGTGTAAGTCAGAGGATAGGTTCCAGGAGCCCTTACTCCTTCTACCATACAGGGCTCTGAGACTGAACTCAGGTCATCAGGCCTGGCAGCAAATTCCCTTATGTGCTGAGCCATCTCACTAGCCCTCTTTATAAAGGTCTTAGTTTCTTGGTCTTGTCATGCATGTGGACATTATAAGGAAACCAATAATGTTTCCTGCCTTTAGTCAAATGTTTCAGGTTTGAAGACAAATCACTAAGCAGTATTAAAGTAACATGTTTATTTTAATCCCCCGAATCAGACTCAATATAATAATCATTTACAGCTTAAGGTATAACAAGGCGATCAGCACTAGTTGAGTCAATAGCGATTGGAGTTTGGCCTTTTCCAGTTTCTTCTTTTTCTCTCCAAGTTTGTGGTGCTCCCTCTTGTTGAGCAGAGCTCTAGCTCCTGAGCAACTTGACTGAGGTGGCTCCTGCCTTTCCATGCCTCTTGATCTCTAGCACACTGTATGTTGGTATGGGGAAGTCAATGGAGAATGGGAGGCTGCCTAGTTTGCGTTTTAAGAACTGTAGTTTGGAGAATTATTGAATCTATGCAGGGCAAAGGTGCTATTCTGACTTACATCTAAATTACTCAGTAATGGTGTGGAAAGAAAAGACCACTTTGGAAAGGGAAAGGACAGTACAAAAGAATAGAAGATTAACTTCGACATGTGTTTCAAGAGAAATAGAATCGTTTACTAGACCAAATTTTTCTACTTGGACTTAGCAACATACCCAAAGAAAATTTGTATTTAGAATGCCTTTGTAGGATTATTTTTCAGTCTTCCTGCTCTCTCCCTTACACACATCCAGACAGGTCATTTTCTTACTGTTGGCTCTCACCTTGTCATTTTCCACAAGCCATAGAAACTTGGCCATGTGGTTCTTAGCCCTGATCACGTTTTCTATCTGCATCTTGCAGTATTAGCTTTCTCGTAAGGAACTGCTCCATATCTATCTCTTGCATGACAGTGACCTTAACATCTTTTGTTCATGACCCACAATAAGAAAGACCTGAGACCCAGGAAGTACAAAGAACATACAGACTTGGGCAAAAAACAAAAACTATTAAATTATACCCTTGTGCAATGCATTTGATATTTCCATCCCATTTTATTTTGCTAATCTTGGCCAGATATCACTGAAATAATTTCATGGCCACCACTGGGGATTCATTTGATATTCATAAAACATTTCTTTGCAAAGCCTTCCTTGACAATCCCAGTACACTGTTCCTTCATTTGTCTAAACTCAGACAACTTTTATCACTTTTTCAACTTGCTTGGTTTATACCAATAATGTACATTGTTCATTTAATTTATTTTCCTGTCACCAATTACATTATAAATCACTCAAGGGAGAGAGTGTTGTGTATTTCTTTGTGTTTCTCTCAGGAACTAGCATAGCATCTCAATCAATATTTGTTGAGTGAATTAATTAAATTCGTACATAAAAATATCCACATATAATCCTAATTGAGAGGGACAAGAAAGAATGGGAGAATTTGAAAGTTATGAAAAGTAATTCTTTTGTTGTCTTAGCAATATTTTATCGAAATTCTTTGCATTCAATCCGACCACACTGTCCCTTGACATTCAAGGAAGCCATTCAGCAATCAGCAACTCAGATGTGTGAGTTACATATTTTTTTTTCATTGCCTACAAGTCAATTTAATTTCACTTCAAGCACAAGTTTCAACTCTATAGTACACATGTTTCCCTGCTTGACCTGGTGTTTGTGTGGTCTCAGTTTTCCTTGGAGTTCAATGAAATACTGTATAGTTCAGTGGAGAGAGAGAGAATTCCGTGCAACTCTTGCATCTTCAGGGTTCGTAGTTTATTTTGCTGTTTCTTCTATGCCATGGCAAAGCAGATTCCATGGGAGTGACCACATCCCACTCTCCATTTGGCTTGTTGGATTATTCCTTCTCTGAAATTTTGCCACCTTCTCAGGGTCCTGTCTGGCTGTTGGGATCCCCTTCAGGAGTCAACATATATCTTCTCTCATAATTATACCTTCACCTCAAAAAAAATGAATCTAATTGTTTTATTTGTAATTATAGTAAAATCTAATTTTTCTCAAACACCTTGGTACAAATTTGTGACTCACTGGAGCTAGCTTAACCCCTCTTTTTCTGAGGGTTACTTTTTAAATAAATAGATCAGAGACAGGAAATAAAGTGATGGACCCATATGTTGGCCTAAGCACTTGAGCAGGACCTCTGACACTTGTGAAGGAAAAATTATTAATATTTTCCAAAATGTTTTTCCTCTTATACTTAGGAAAATGAAATAAGGCACTCATATATGCCTTTGTTACTCACAGAAGGTCATAGAGGCAGAAGAACTGCTTTTTCCCAGGGCTTTGAAACAGAAGGAATGCTTGCTTTGAAAACCATCACACTTAAAGGACCCCCTGAGCCCAGGTAGGAGAGAGGAGTGGGATGGGTTAAAAACTGTGAGCACAGGCCTCACGTGAAGTCAACATGCCTGGCTGCTGAGGGAAGACAGGGCAATGATGGAGCAGTGTAGTTGTAAGAATTTTGCTGAAACAAAGGAAGAAATCTACTTTGTAATAAGATCATTATCTAATATTGAGGCTATGGGGCTAGAGATGGGGTTCAGCAGTTAAGAGCACCTGCTGCTCTTGCGGAAGCCACAGCTTTTGCTCCCAGCACCTGTGTGGCTGTGTGGTGGCTCACAACCATCCATAACTCCAGTGCCAGAGCACTTGGCATTCTCTTCTGTGGGCACCCAGCAAGCATGTGGTGCCCATACAGACATGAAGGCAAAGCACCCATACACATACATGTACACAAAATAAAACAAATAACAAGACGGCAATAAGTCATGTAAGTCATGAGTAGATTTTACTTAGTTTAAGTGAGGAAGGTTTAAAGTACTCATTAAAAATTGCATTTGTGTGACACGTAACTTAGGGATTTCCTAATGTATGTATGAATATATGTAAGTAGGCCAAAACATTTGCCAGGTTTCACTAGTTTACTAGAATGGATGGTTTTGTCAATTTGTTGGCAAAGAACTTTTGAGTGGTGAGCATGTATGAGCTAGAGTTTGGGTTTCCAAAACTTGCACCAGCGCAAGCAGAATGCGTCTGTCTCTGACCTCTTCTAATGCCTGTGGTGTTCATTCGTCTTCTTGATTTCTTCTTTCTGAAAACCCCGTAATATTTCAGGAGAGATAACTGACGCCTGGGTTTTGATGCTGGTGGCTACGCGGACAGCACCCTGGATTGATTCCTCTGCAGGAAATTCTGATTTGTGCTTTCTGGCAGCGAATCCAAATGTAAGACCCACTTAAACCACTCTCGTCAGACACTTACCAAGCGCTTGATCCGAACATCTGTTTCTTATTCAGTGGAAAAGGCGTCGTTCTTATTGAGCCATTTTGTAGGGTTGGTGGGCTGAGATCATTTCTAAACTAGAAAGTTATACAAATATTGCTCCACTTTAATATAATTAGTGCATTCCCATAAGCAATACTCATTAGCTAAAATTATTTGAAGCGAGATGAAATCTCCTCCTGAGTGTTATCTGAAGATTTTCTCATATAATTAACGTTGTTGTGATCCCAAACTTGTTTCTTGGAACCATTCAAAATAGAAAAAAGCATGACTCGTGTCATAGCTGCGTTATTAATATTTGTTAAGCTTACAACCTGGCACACTTGGTCTTTGAAAAAGAGTCCTATTAAATCCAGCTTTCTTACAGTTCCCAGGAAGGGATAATTTGTTAATTATACTTCTCCAAATGGCGATGAACTGAGAGGAAAATGTCATAATCTTAAATGTTGGATAATTTACAGCAACAAGACATTTGAGAAGCTGTGGAAGAAATTCACAAAAATGCAATACTAGAATAAAACTTTTTTTAAAAAAATCAGATCTATTAAATAAGCATTCTAAAACTACTTGTTTTAACCATGAACTTAGATACATATGCCTCTGGTCCTTTCTCCAAACACAATTTTATAAAACTAGAGTGCTCAAATTCTCAACCTTCCTGATGTTAAGGTTTGAAGTTCCTGCATCCTGCTAGTTGAATCAAGTGGTTAAATCTCTTGCATCTTTGTGGAGCCAACTTGACAGAATCAGTTTGAACAGGGCAATCTCCTAATGACTTTTTCCAATATAATATTTTAATTAGTTATTTTTTAAGAATAAACTGTTTACAGTTTTTATACTCATGGAAGGGGAGCCATCCACTGGAGTGTGGTCAGCCTACCCGGGACCACATTCTAAGAGGAAACGAAGGCTTCCTTTTTCCGAGAGCCATTGTCTGTTAACTGCTCCTCAGTGAGGGTTGGGACTTGTGAGCCTTTTCTGCCTCAGTGCTGGAAGGTTGACTGCTTTGGTTAGATGCAAACAACTGCAGCGCTGTGAGTTGCTAAGAGCAGAACCCTTCTCAAGTCCAGAAGACCCTGCTTCCCTTAGGCTCTCCCTGACCTCGGGCTCCTACAGGCTGCCCACGCCCTCTTCTACAATGGCTCTTGAGTCTTGCATGGGAGGGTGCTACAGGTGTTCTGGATATGGCTGAGCACTCCACTGTCATTGACTCTTTATACTTTAACCTGTTGTGAGTTTCTGGGTTAACCACCATCCAGTGCACCGAGGAATCGCTCAGATGAGGTCTGAGAGCTGCACTGGCCTGCTGGGCGAAAGATACAGATTTAGAGGGCAGTTTGATACTATGCCCATTTAGTAGACTAATAGGAGTCGGCTTATCTCTGGGGCTTGTGGGCTCCACAACCGTGAGTTGTTTGAAACTTTGTAGTACTACCCATGCATTTTTCCCCTTGTGGAGAGGATCTTAAATCTAAACAGAATGTGCTTGATTATTCCTAAGACATTTGGGTCACTATTCCATTCTAACCTCGCCACTCCCCAGCAGCCTAACATAGCCCCTTACAGTCCTGTGAAAGTCAGCCAGCAGGGAAGAAGCTTCAGGTCAGTACTAACTTGATCTCTCTGGAAAGTGTGTGTTCGATTCCTCAGTGATGTCTCATCCTCAACTGGTGGGTGATCTAGAACAGTCATGATAGCCTGTGTTTGGAGGTTTTGTGGAATTCTGACAACCAGTAATTCAAAAGGAGGTATTTTGCATCTACCACTGGGTTCAGCGAAGAACACTGTCCCTTTTTCAGGGTAACTGCCGTTGAACTCCTATATGAATCTATGTATCTATATATCTATCTGTGTATCTATCATCTAAATATCTGTCTATCATCAAATATTTTCTGCATATTTCATATATATATGTTTATAAAGTAGTAGATTTCCATATGTCCTTTTCAAGCATCTTTAGTGTTATTTTTACTCCCTGTTACTCCTTCTTTGTTCTACCCTCTCTTACCTCTGTTTACCCATGCTAGCCAAGTATGATAAGAAGAAAAATTGTGTGTGTGTGTGTGTGTGTGTGTGTGTGTGTAAAGGATGTTGCTCTCAGAAGACTGTACAGAGAAAAGACAATACTTAGATTGAGAAAAATGTAAGAAATCAGAATTTAAGAGTATACTTGCTTAAACCTCGAATGCTCCCTCCCTCCCTCCCTCCCTCCCTCCTTCCTTCCTTTCTTCCTTCCTTCCTTCCTGGCTCTCTATAGAACATAGCAAAATGATTGCTCTTGTTTCTTACATTCTCAGTTGCCCTAAAAATTTGTACCAGAGGAAGAAAGCCGTGTTCATTGTTCATAGTTGTTCCACTCAGAGCTTTAGCTTTCAGTCATATGGATGGTTCCTCATTTCCTATAATTAAACCACTTTAGACAGAGGGGTGGGATCTACTGGTGAGGTTCGTCACTGGTCTTCTAGAACCAGCAGAGGATGAGAATGAGGATGGAGGATAGAGGAAGTTGTGAAGAAATGGTTTCCATTTCCAGAGCCCCAAGAACTGAGAGATAAGAGGTCAAGGTTCTGTTCTCCTACGGAAGTAAGTCCAGCCAGCTGAACACTACAGAAGCTCACTATGTGTGTGAGAGTGTGTGTGTATTTGTGTATGTGTGAGAGTGTGTGTATGTATGTGTATTTGTGAGTGTGTTTGTGTATGAGTATATATGTTTGTAAGTGTGTGTGAGAGCATGTGTGTATGTGAGTATGTGTGTGTGCATGTCTGTGAAAATTACATTAAAATAATATATTTACATAGAAAGGCCATCTTCACAATCATTTCAGTAAAATTATGTAAGAGGTACTAAAAGATAAAAGAGTAAGTGTGAATGCTATTTTGCTCAGGTTGCTTAGAAACAGAAATATTTTGACATTTGTAAAGGTCTTGTCCATGAAAGTTCTGTGTATAAATGAATTGTTTATTGCTTCTCTGTTGTGGGAGTTCCTTCTGTATATGTGTTGCTTTTTTTTTTATTGAGAATAAGAAAAAAAAAGTATCCGCCTCCTCCCAGCCTCCCATTTCCCTCCCCCTCCCCCCACTCTTCTCCCCCCTCCCCCCACTCTTCTCCCCCCTCCCCCCACTCTTCTCCCCCCCCCCCCCACTCCTCTCCCCCTCCCTCTCCTATCCAAAGAGCAGTCATGGTTCCCTGCCCTGTGGAAAGTCCAAGGTCCTCCCCCCTCCGTCCATGTCTAGGAAGGTGAACATCCAAACTGGCTAGGCTCCCATCAAGCCAGAACATGAAGTAGGATCAAAACCCCTTGCCATTGACCTTGGCTTCTCATCAGTCCTCATTGTTCGCCATGATCAGAGAGTCCGGTTTTATCCCATGCTGTTTCAGTCACAGTCCAGCTGGCTTTGGTGAGCTCCCAATAGATCAGCCCCACTGTCTCAGTTGCTTTTTTTGGTTAATGAATAAAGAAACTGCCTTGGCCTGTTGATAGGGCAGAGTAGAATTAGGTAGGGAAAACTAAACTGAATGCTGGGAGAAAGAAGGCAGAGTCAAGAGAAGCTATATAGTCCCACTGGAAGACAAATGCCAGAACTTTATCCGGTAAGCCACAGCCTTGTGACAATACACAGATTCGTGGAGATGGGTTAATTTAAGAATTAGCTAGAAATACGCTTAAACTATTTGCTAAACAGTATTGTAAATAATATAGTTTCTGTGTGATTATTTCAGGTCTCATCATCAGAAACAAACTAGAGGCCTCCTATTACACTTCTCTGCTATTAATTATTAAATGGCATTGTAATTAATTAACATAATCATAATCAGATATTAATCACTCTCGTGATTGCTTTATAGAAAACATCCTTATACGTGGAACAGAGGAAGTTATTCTCTTATGATGATATCGAAGCATGATGAAATCAAGACCCTGAAAGTACTTAATTGGCTCTTATATGAGTTACTTCTATCATTGCTGACCAAAGCAACGTAAAGAAAGAGGCAAAAGCTTGTTTCAGCTCACAGTTTGGGGCAATATAGTTCCTCAGGGTGGGGAGGCATGGTGGCAGTAGGGTGAGCTATAGTCTCATTAAGTGTGTCACTGGTAGCAGAGCGATGTATGTTGGTGTTCAGGTTGCTTTCTTTAGCCTATGGGATGGAGCCCTCCATACTCAGCGTGGATCTTCCTACCTTTGCTCAGCTTCTCTGGAAATATCCCCTCTTCCCCCCAGACACACCAGACACACCATACCCTAGGAGTCCTAGTTGATTGGAATTCCAGTCAAGTTGACAATGGAGATTAACCGTCACACATGGTAACAAGTCACTGCATAAGCCCTTGTCTTTGAAGTGGTCTCTCATCCTGAGACAGAACCACGTGCAGATGTGCCATTTAATGTTACAAAGTCTATAGGGAGGCATGCATATAAGTGTGTGAAACCGATACAGGGAACATTGTCAAGTTTCAGCAACATGGAGCATATTGTATTTCTGTTAAATTTGGAAAATAAATAGAATGTAGAGATAGTGATGAAAATAAATACATGCTGTGTGATTTTCTGTGACCAGTGTTGTGTCAATTTTTTTGTTTTAATAAAGAGAAAAACTGGCTGTGGTCCCATTCCCATTCTGTCTCTAGTTACTTGTTACCTAGGATTAAGACAATCTCCTCAGGCCTAGTTTCCTCATCTGGAAATGGAAGAAATTTAATTAGATGTTAATGTGAGGCTGCCTCCAGCCCTGCAGTTCTACAATTTATGCAATCATTGGAAATAGCAAGTCATCATATTCAGAGATGGTGCTCTTTGGGAGCGAACTAGTTAAACTGCTTGGAGCAGGAGCACATTATTATAAATGATTTCTTGCCTCTAAATATGGTTACTTGATTCATCTCAATGATTGTGAAGAAAACCAGGTCACCATGTGGGTATTTCTTTGACCTAAATGTTGAAAGCGTTGAATTCTCAGATGGTCCATGAGTACCTATGTGCTTTGGGATGGGAAGTTTAATAGAGATTTTCTTCCTGATGAGTATGCGATTTGTTTTGGTGCTGATGGTGAGGGGCAATATCTGCATCAGCTTCATGTTTTTTCTCAAGCACAAGACTAGATGCCTGGGATTCACTTTATGGCACTGGCCATAAAGAAGTGGTCCACCACTTCCTGATGCCCTGTGTGCCAAAGACCATGCCACCTTTCTTGCCACATTCTTCTTCTCTCCTGCCAGCTGTGCCCCAATTCCTTAATTGTATGTGAATTACAGTACTGCAAAGCTTTGTTCTTTGCCCCCACCCCATCCTAATTGTCTCTACCTGCTGCTCTCCAGACACAGCCTTTTGAAAACATTCCTAACGGGGAAAAAAAAAACCCAATAGGAATGGCTACAAAATATAATTAATTTTTCTGTCTATTAATGCAGGAGGAAAATGTCTAATGGGCTACAGATTTCTTCCTATTTGAATAGCGTGACCGTGACGGATTAGAGAGGAACTCTTCCGTTGAAGCTGCATTTCCTCAGCTCGCCTCCATCAGAGCAAGGCCTGGTCTTGAGTGATGGTTGCCTGGTGTTTTATGCATGGAAAGAGAAATGATGTGTGAACCGGTAAAGGCTTCACTGATGGGAAGGAGAAGGGAGGTCTTTAAACCATTATTAAGGGTACGGCAGCAGGCTTCCACTTGCCTGGTTAAGCGGTAAGTATTTTGGGCTGTCTGCCAGCATGTTTTCAATATTTCTTTGAAGCTCTCTTTTACTTACTACAGTGGGGGTAATTAAAGCGTACCTTGCCATCTGTGCTCAGATACACACGTGCACTCACATGTGCACATACACACTCCGACACACTTGCAGGGTTCATCTTGCTCTTACACAAATGGATTGGGGGAGCCTGAGTTCTCTCCTGAGCCTTCCCCTTGAAATCATGGATATCTAGGGAAGGTGTTGGGAGAGCCAGTAGATATGATTTCCTGGTTTAAGGAGGGTGTTTTATATATCTGAGGAAGTGTCATAGGTGACTGGGAACTGTTCAGATTTTGTGAAGATGCTATGTCTCTTTGAGAATATTTAAAATACAATAATACCAGGCATAGTAGTATTTATTAATCGCAGTACTCAAGGCAGAGGTGAAGAGGCAGGGGCAGGGGCAGGGGCAGGGGCAGAGGCAGAGGCAGAGGCAGAGGCAGGTGTATCTTCCAGTAAATTCAAGGCCAGTTCCAGCCAGGACTACACAGTGAAATCTTTTCTCAAAGAATAAAAATAAAAACATGAAAATGAAATGGACTAATATCTACCTACCCAGTCAGACATACAGTTGCCATTTTTTTTTCTTCCTACTTTGGCATTTTAGCCTTCTAGACATTGTAAGATATTTCTTTTGGGCAAGAACTCAATGAATGAGATACACGTCTAGCCCTTAACCTATTTCTATTGGAGAGCTAAAAATTAAACTTCTTATAAATGACTTTTTATAAAGTAGTTAACACTGCTGGAATATATGTATATTTACTCCAACTTGGGGTTGAAGAGATGGCTAGGCAGTTAAGAGCACCAACTACTCTTCTATATTGGACCTGGTTCAATTTCTTATAGACACACATGCAGGCAAAACTCCAACAAACACTAAATAGACATAAATTATTTCTTAAAAAGAATGGCCCACCTTAAAGGGTGCTCTTTATCATTTTAATTTGAGCTGTTGGGTGCTGCTGTGTGCTCATCCCACTGTGTACCTGGAAACATCCTTTATTGACCTAACATCTGAGGCAAATCGTAGAGTTTGGAGACTTGTACCCTGTGCTTGAACCTGAGCATCGGGGTTGCCAAAGAGGGTTTGTAACTACAAATGCCAGGCTGAGAAGTATTTTACATGTTTAATGCACACTGTAAGCCACCACAGACGCACAGCTTAGCGGCAGAAACTGTGCAGGAGAATTGCTACAAATTAAAGACCAGCTTGAGCGACAAGTGAAACCATTTCTGTTTAAGATCACTTAAAACTATTTTTAACTCCAACAACTATTGAACTCTAATAAATTCTGATCTGAAGTCTGATGCAAACTACTCTTTCAAAGTCATTATCGTTGCTTGTTTGTTTCTGAGTAGGGTCTTCAACTGACTTCTCCTTCCATCTTCTGCATCTCAGGAATCACAGGTATATGACAACTGCCTGGTTTGAAGTTGGCTTGTTGGTCTGAAGTTTCTGTCTCTGTGGCTACCCAGGTGAATGTAGCCAGATTGATTTCACATCTGTCAATTCAACCATGTCAGGGTGAAGGCTGAGAATTAAGCCCTTCATAAACTTGTGACATTGAGAATCAAGTAGATGCACAGATGTGCTGAAAGTGTTTTAAGGGGTTTGCTTTACTTAAGATGGAGATGTGGGGCAGGGGCATTGGCTGTTTTAGAGCAGCTGAAGTATCCAGCCAAATCAAGCAGCCACATCGGATCTCTCTGCACGTCTTGCAGTCACTCTTGTCTACCCATCCAGTCACCAACACTCCCAGCAGGAGCAGCCCATTTGCCACATTCAAGGAAACCATATCGATGTGTCATGACCATCTAAAGTCCATACTGGTGTTACAGTCACTTTGACAGCTGTATATTCTATTTTTGTCACGTGTCTATCCTTACACCATCGTATGGAATAACTTCTTTGTCCTGAAATACTCTGGGCCCTATTGACTTTCTTCCCTAACCCCAACACCAGGCGACCGTTGACCATTTTGTCACCTTTTCATCTTCTTGGCAGTGAAACCCTACAGTCCACTGGCCTTTTCAATTAGCGTATTTTTACTATTTGATGTGCATTTGCAGAGCCTGCCTGCCTTTTCAATGGCCAGATGGCTCTTTTGTCTTTAGCACTGAATAGTATCCTACTGTGTAGATAAGCTATAGTTCATGTACTCTGTTACTGCACATTTGATTCCTTTCTTTGTCTGGCAGTTATGAACACAGGTGCTATAAATATCTATGGGAGGATTCTTGTGAAGATGTACATTTTCAACTCATTTGAGTAAATATATATATAAAAGTTTACTGGGTCATTTGATATCTTTCACCTTTCAGTTCCATGCCATCACTATAGACAAGAAAGATGCCCCCAGGATATGAATCTTGCCAAGAATTCAGGAAGCCTGCAAGGGTCTCCTTCATGTCAATGCTGATTCTTGGAGTGTAGAGGACAACCTCATTAGTTATAGTTTATAATAACTGAGAAGCAGGTGTTCAGAAATGAGACAGCATTGGCCTGGATTCCCAACAATGCTCTGATCCCCAATCAGCATCT
Source organism: Alexandromys fortis (assembly GCF_014885135.2). Classification (NCBI taxonomy): domain Eukaryota; kingdom Metazoa; phylum Chordata; class Mammalia; order Rodentia; family Cricetidae; genus Alexandromys; species Alexandromys fortis. The sequence continues at coordinate 3,789,554 of NW_026067924.1, read as the reverse complement.
CATAGGGAAGGGCATGAGCAATGGGTACTGGTCAGGCCTGAGCTGCTTCACCGGCCTAACAGTCTTTCTGCATTGTAACAATTCACAAGAATATTCTAGAGCGTTTGATATCATGATTTTTTAATCCTTGTATTTAGATATTAAACATAGCAATATGTTACTTGAATAGGGAAAAAGATTTTAATATGAATGCATATGCAAGAAACAAACTTTGCATTAAATGGGAGCCCTTCAAGAGTCATTGATTTTATTAAATCTCATTGAGATGAGTACTTTAAACCATTTTCTAAATAAATTTTTGTAAGTACAAAGATTATTAAGATCATTTCTTTCTGCTAATTCTGCGGCCACCTTGGATTCTGAGATGACTATATGGAACTCAGAAGCAAACAGGCAACAGTGCCTCAGACGTTTTTCCAGGAGGAAGAAGTCTAGAGTAATTCTTACACTTTCTACATATCGCTGCTCCTCTTTTCTTTTATCTTTCCTTCCTCTTCAGGAAAAAAAATATACATTGGAACAAATTAATTTTGTTAAATAGAGCACTGGTCATAGTCTAGCCTGAGGGAAGTGCTAACTTCCCAGACAACAATGACCAAGATGGTCATCTAATTTTACTGAAACAAAGGTGAAATTGTGCACTGCATAGAATCATCACAGAGAGTATTGTAGGTATATTTGTACTCCTGTTTTATCCTCCATGGCACACTAATCTACTAATGCTCCTCTCTCGATTTTTCTCTTTGCAATCTGGAGGAACAGATTTGGCAATGACTGTGTTCATTTATAAAAGCATCCCGAACAAAATTGAACCCCAAGGCTGATAAACCATAAAGATGCTGAACAGAGCTGAACGGAATGGACCATGCTTTGGGGCTTGCTCAGCTGAAGATGGTTCTAGAAGACTGATGGCTTTAAGCACACAATTACAAACACTACAGCTCTGTCAGATGGATGGAAACTTATGAAATATGGGGATTGTCCTTTATTAAGTAAAGAAAGGCATTTTGTAAAATGCCTGTCGAGATTCAGCAATTTTCAGAGGTAATTAAATTCCATTTATTCCTCAGCATAGGTAATAATCAAATAATCTTACAAGCAAAAACAGTTCAATATGATATACACAAGATAGTTCTGCAAAACAAAGAATAATTGATTTTTGATGGGGAAAATGGAAAGAGGTGAATCTTGTCAAATTCATGCAATGGTTAGTCATACAAACAGAAGTCATAATCAATGAGGAAATAGGAATGGATTCTTTCCAGAAATATATATATATATACACACACACACACATATATATATGTAGAGAGAGAGAGAGAGAGAGAGAGAGAGAGAGAGAGAGAGAGAGAGAGAGAGAGAGGAAGTTTTCTGAGACAGTGCACTAAAAACAACTTGGTCTTCAATAGGAGGCTGATGCGTATTTATCAGGGAAGGTGATCATCTGTGAAAGAGCTTGAGTGGTTTTCCTCTTGGTTACTCCACTCTTGCGAGCCTCATGGATTGTTAGACTCATATTACTTCCTTTCATTTATTTTATTTTGAGTGGTCTTGTCTTTTGTGAACAGGATCCTTTCTAATTAGAGCTTGTACTTAACGTATGCTACTAGAAATACTTCCCACCGAATTAAAAATTCAGTTAGTTGACCAAATGCTGAAGTATCTGAAGTTTCCTGAGTTCTGCAGGTTTTCTTTCGCAATCATTCCAGTGATGTTGGGGGAGCGGCCCCACTTACCCTTCCTGCTTGTAGTTGCTCTGTGAAGTCTTTATGCTCAGTTCATCAGCGGGCCTCAGAACTCTCCTGGCTCCTATGACTTCCCATAATCAGCACACTACCTTGAATTCCCACTTACACAGATATACTTTGACAATAGCAACTTGTAGCTAGCCCTGGTGGTACATGTCTGTCATCCCAACATTTGGGAGACTGAGGCAGAAGGTTTGTTGTGACTAAGGCCAATGTGGACTAAGCAGTAAATTCAAGTCAGCTTGAATTATCTAGTGAGACCATGTCACAACATACTAACCAACCAACCAAAACCTAACTTCTTATAGTAAATACTCCTCCTCCTCCACTACCATCACTGCCACTACTACTACAAAGCAGCTATTATTTAAATATTCTAAACAGCAAAATGCCCAAACTTTGGTAATCTCATAAAACAATTTGAATTTTAAGAAAGGGAATGAGATCTATTCTATTACATGTCCATAACCTGACAGTTTTTGAGAGATTAACTTGCTTTTGAGATGTAAAAGGTCAATTTGAGTTTGAATTTTAGATAAGAATATCTAGAACAGGTTGGTTCCAAGTATTTCGAGGTTTCAGGCAGGCACAAACATAAAAAGGGATGCTCACATGGACTGTGTGTAAATCTTTGAAGTTAAATATTGTCACAAGGGTGGAGCCTTCATCCAAATTGATTAGTGTCTTCGTAAGAGGTGGTAATAGATTGTCCAAATGCTCTCCAGTGTTCCTCCCATTGGCTGTGCACACATGTACAGCATTCTGGAAAGATGAATGCCAGCCTGAATCTTAAAACTCTGAGATCTGTGTTGTTCAGAGCTGCCCAGAGGGCTGCATTTTGGGCCCTACCTCTGCTCAGGGTCTCATTTTCTGCTCCTTCCTTTTGCACATCAGAAGTAGCCTCAGTGGTTCAGGTGCCTGTGTGGAGACAGCAGCCTGCATTCTCCCTCCCTCCCTCCCTCCCTCCCTCCCTCTCTCCCTCTCCCTTTTTCTCTCCCCTCTCCCCCTTTCCTCAATTGTTTCTTTTCATATGGTCAGGAACGAAAGTTTACAATAAATCTGTAGTCATGATTTTGATTTCGTGGTAGGAAAATTGATGCCATTTCCTCAATGAAAGTAACATCCCATTCCCTTGTATCTTTGAATCTGTTCTATCACAGGACACGGTAAAGAGAAATTAAGCTGCCATATGCAACCAAGCTTGCTCATTGCTGATCTCAGAATAAGAAAAGCCACCCCATATTATCCAAGTAGACAGGTAAAATAACAGCTGAGAAAGGGAGGCCAATTCAGAATGCACTATCTGAAAAGGCCCTCACCGGGTACGTGAATCCACAACACAGCACGAAACCTTGGCATTTGTGACAATGAGGATGGTTCTGGATGATATTATGTCAAGTGATGCAGCTCTGACTCGGATAAACAGTCTCCACATGATCATGTTCTTATGCAGAGTCTAAGAAACTTGGTCTTATAGAAGATGAGAGTAGAATGCTAATTTCTAGAAAATGGGTTGAGTAGGGGGCAAGGAGGATGGCAAGAAGTGGTTCAACAGGTACAGAGTTGTGACTACAAGAAAAATAAGTTCTGGAGAATATAGTGAACAATGAGAAATGCATTGCACATCAAAAGAGAAGTGTTCAAGTGGAGCCAAGATAAAGAAAAGGGAAGTTGAAGGTGATACATATGCTGATTGCCTCACCTTGATCATTATTCAGAATGTATGAATCAAAGCTTGCTTTGTACTCCATAAGTGTGTTTAAATGTCATATCAATAAAAATGAAATGAATTAACAATTTTATGGAGGTTCTCCAGGTTGGCTGCCGGTGAACAGAGCAATTCCTAACTGGCAGGGGAGTCTAAGACAGTGTTATTTCACTCCCGCGTCCAGAAAGGATTTCCAGGCCCACCAAAAGCTTCATTTTTGTGTTTGAAGACTTCCGGGGAGCCAGGATTTAAGCCACAAAGCTTGTGGCCGTTTGTTCTGTCAGCAAAGGAAAGCTAACGGTGCCCATGATGCTTCTGGAAGCTTCGAATGTTCCCGAAAGTGTCTCTGGATGCACAATGTTTTAGATAACAGTCATTAAAATGAATTCGCAAGCTAAATGCCATCTTCTAGGTAGAAAATTATGTTATGATAGATGTTATGTTAAGATAGTGTCTTTACATATGCAAATGTAGGCCCGCCATCAACTTGGCATCCGTTTAGTTGATGGACATATTAGTTATATTATTTACAGGGATTCATTCTTCCTTAATACATTTTAACGGAAATTTATCCCTTTAATTTAAACTTAGTAGCTTGTCTTGGTGATGCTTGATGAGATGTGAGACTGGAGCTCAGACTCAGAAATGATTGTCCTTCCCTTTCTTGTTTTTAATGACAAAATGATTCCCATTTAATTTGAATCATGACTGCAGAAGGAGGTCACCTGGAGTGTGTGATGAATATATTTCGTAGTTTATTAATTAAAAGATTATGTTCCTGAAGAATGTCCATTCTCTCTGAAAGCTTGGGATTAAATCATACGTATGTATGAGTTTATGTTTGCACACATATTCCATTATTCTGAGAGCTGCAGCGTTCAAAGAGAAAAGTAGAAAAATATCCATATAACTTCCAGTTTCTAATACATCAGTACTATAAGGAGTTCAAAAGTAAGATATTAACTGAAAAATATGAAATTCAAACAAAAACGGGAAGCAAAGAGGTCAAACAGATACTAGACTCCAAACTTCTTTTGAACTGCAGTATAAAATTAGAGGATCTGAGACTCAATGAACTGACTGCTCACCATCAAAGACATTTCCCCAACAGATTTTTTTTTCAAACCCTGGCAACTTTCCCTTCCCACCCTCCCACTTTCTTCTCCTTCCTTCCTGTCTTCTTTTAATCAAGTCTAAGGGAACTGATATGGAGTTCTCTAATAGCAAAGTATAATGGGGCCTCCGACACTGCTGTATGGAGAGGGCTGTCTAGTCTATTTTTAAAGTCTCCAGGGAGGGAGCGTCTACAACTTCCTTGTGAATCTCTGACTCTGTACCTGGCAATCTTCCCCTCCCAAGGTCCCCAGGCTGGCCTTCCTCCCTTGCTTAAGAATTTATTATAGATCAAATTATTTTAGGGTTCTGAATATATTGTTATATTTAAACGATATATTCCCCCAAAGGGGCTCAATTAAAAGAGTACAGGATGTCTGTGCAGTACATGCTGTCCTTAAAGACAGGTGTTCAATTAATACACCAGGGTTAATCCAGGTGACAAGAACACAACAGATCCTGCCACACCGATACCTCCCGACTATTTGGAAGCAAATGGGATGAGGTTTACCATTTCTCGGCTCTTTCTGGAACTACATGCTTTGATCCCAACCCTAAGTCCATGGAACAGAATCTTGGCTATAGCATTTTTGGGACAGAAGTGATGTTGCTGGTAACCCATTTCATACCGTATGGGCGATAACTAACGTCTTATGGCTTTTTTAATGATGTTGAAATGTTGAACCTGTCTTAGGTACCACAAGGGCCTGATGCTGGTACCTTTTTTTTTTTTTTTTTGAGCCCTTGGCCTCCAGCATGTTAGGCAAGTGCTCTACCACTAAACTACACTGTCATCCTTCATGTTGCTGGTTCTTACGGTAGTATCTCTACTGCTCAGTAACTATTCCACAAAATTGCTGGGGAGATAATGAGGGTCTACTCTTGCCTATAATCATGGTTAACATTCAGAAAGTGAAAGTAATCTACCTTTAACGTTTTTCTGTCTATTGTACCATGTTGCTTTTATGCTTTCGTTCCATTTCAGGAGAAGAAAGCATTACAATATAAACTGAAAACATATTTACAGTGAATAAGCATTGGTGAGGTTTTCTAATTTAAATAGTGAAAACATTATATTATATGCTTATGTTGATTATTTGTTATTTGTTTAATCTGATGTTGGGAAGGGACATACTCTCATTGCATTTAATAATTATAATTGAGTTTTTATTTTTTCTCATTAGAAATACCAATTTATTTTTTTGTGTGTGTATTTGAACTTTTTCCTTAGAATGAAAAAAAAGTGAAATGACTACTTGGGAAAGTTTCTCTCCCTTCCTTCTAAAGATAAAAGGAAAGCTGTCTTTGTGAAGAAAAGCTCATTTTTGTCTATTGCTACATTGAGATAAAACAATAGTTTATTTCTATAAGTTCAGCAGCTCCCCCTTTATTTCTCACTTCTACAGGGCAAGGCTTTGGAGGCCTGAGTGACTACATGGGATTATTGCACACGTTAGTTCTGTGGGAATAGAGAGCTTTGCTGGGTGGCCTGTCTCTACACCCTTTCCCTGCCTGAAGTGTTCCTTCAAGGGCCTTAGCACACAGTGGTTACAGGTGTGGCATTGAGGCAACAGTTGTCCCCTCTTGTCTTATCTACAATCATACTTTCCAAGACCTTCAGAAAACATCTAAAGCTGTGAATAGCACCACACTCTACCAATATCATGCTATTTTCTTTCTCTCTATATATAGCTGTAACAAATTCTATTGTACAAATTAGGCACCATAACAAATGAACAACAAACAGTACAAAAGAAAAAACACAGCAGTAGATTATATTAAAAGTTATGTGAATTAACACAACACTGCTAGATCCAACAGACAAGATCAGTAAGAGACTAATGGACAGGTGAAGACACACTGCACAAAAGAGATGGTCCATGTCCTGAGCAGGATGGAACAAGTTGGCACCAGGTTTTCCCCCATTTCTGAGAATGCTGCAGAATTTAAACCTTATAAAAATTTATTTCTGGAAACTTCCATGCTATCCTTTTAGAGCATGGCTACTTTGAGGTAAACTAAAGCTGCAGACAAAGAAATAGTAGGTAAGAGAGAGGCTATGGCCTCAGGAAAAAAATAAAAATAAAAAAAAGAGCCTTTGTTGTAGTTCTCTGCCAGTTCTAGATTAAAATCATGGCAGAGCAATGATTCTGATTTGTAAAGGAAAGATTATCCAGATAATTGTTTCTGTTCATCCTTTATGTGAAGAGCAGCTTCCCTCAGGCTGCTGGCTGCAGTTATAAAAGTTTCCATCCATTTGCATGCAAAATTCAAGAAGTCCTTGTTTTTTGCTGCTGAGTAGTACTCTAATATGTATATATTCCATACTTTCTCACCAAGACCAGCTGGCCTGGGTATGAAAAAGCCTGGGATAAAACCGGACTCGCTGAATATAGCGGACAATGAGGACTACTGGGAACTCAAGAACAATGGCAATGGGTTTTTGATCCTACTGCACGTACTGGCTTTGTGGGAGCCTAGGCAATTTGGATCCTCACCTTACTAGACCTGGATGGAGGTGGGAGGTCCTTGGACTTCCCACAGGGCAGGGAACCCTGATTGCTCTTTGGGCTTATGAGGGAGGGGGACCTGATTGGGGGAGGGGGAAGGAAATGGGAGGCGGTGGCAGGGAAGAGACAGAAATCTTTAATAAATAAATAAATTAAAAAAAATAAAAGTTTCAAGATTTCTAGAGCTGTCTGCTGGTCCGTCTGCTCCTCATCTGCTCTAGACGGTGGAGTGGAGAATAGGAGAGTGCCTTCTCCCTCTTGGGTTTCCGATGTCTCAGGATGGGAGAGTATTAGCACTAATATTACATTGCTTAAGTAGAATGGAAGTGTTCATTGCACCAAGCAAGTTTACCGACTGTTCCCTAACTATGTGTAGGGTCTAATATGGCTCTCATTTTCTTTAACAAAGGACAATTCCAAATATTTGAAATAATTTGATTCTTAACTGAAGTGTAGCATTCATACATGAACTCTTCTTACTGTTCATGTGGCCAAGCCATTTTTTGTCTCTGGTTTTCTCTCAGTAACAATTGATCCAGCATATCTATTTTTTTTAATTGAAAATAGATTCTTCTCTCATACGATACATCCTAACCAAGTTTCCCTTCCCACTTCTCCTCCCAGTCCCTCCCTCCACCACCACCCTTCTGCCCATTCTCATCCACTCTTCCTCTGTTACTATTCAGAAAAGGACAGGCCTCCCATGCAATCAACAAAACATGACATATCAAGTTATAGTAAGACTAAACACCTAACCTTATATTAAAGCTGGCCAAGGTGACCCAGTATGAGGAATAGGGTTCCAAAAACCAGGAAAAGGGCTAGAGACAGCCCCTACTCCCACTATCGTGAGTTCCACAAGAAGACCAACCTACACAACTGTGCCATATAGAGATTTTAGTGGAGGGTTGGGGGAGGTAGGTAGAGAGTTTATGTTTTCTGTTATTCTATTCAGTATAATTTGCTTATGCCGTGTGTGTGTATATGCTTGTGTAGTGTGTGTGAGTGTGTTTGTGTGCATATATCTATATTTCTTTATGTGTATGTCTTTCTGTGTACATCTTTTTTAAATATTCATTTATTTATTATGTATACAATATTCTGTCTGTGTGTATGCCTGCAGGTCAGAAGAGGGCACCCCATTGCAGATGGTTGTGAGCCACCATGTGGTTGCTGGGAATTGAACTCAGGACCTTTGGAAGAGCAGGCAATGCTCTTAACCACTTAGCCATCTCTCCAGACCCCTGTGTACATCTTTCTGTCTCTCTGTCTCTCTGTCTCTGTCTCTGTCTCTGTCTCTGTCTCTCTCTCTCTCTCTCTCTCTCTGTATGTGTGTCTATGTTGAGATTATGCTATTTAAAATTACATTGCTCCATACTGAAATCTCAAGTCTCAGTCAATTATTAATTAGACAAAGAACAAGAGATATATTATTTTTTCTTTACCATCAAGATAGCGTCAAAACATATTCTTAGTTTCCATAATTTTAAAATGAGAACATTATTTGATTTGCAATCATGCTGCCATTCTATATCATGACTCTATCATCAAGTGCTACATTTTGTAGTGGGGGTGAACCCCAGTAATTATATGTATGGCAAAGAAATCCCTCATAATCTTCATTATGAGTCAAAGCCATTTTAAACTTCATTTCTGTGTCTAAAATAAATAGACACAGAGAATATGGATTCAGGACAAAGGACCTGAACTTGCTTTTGGGAAGCATCATGCAGATGTGTGGGAGGAACAGGGATGTCTGGCTGACTCCATTTGAAGGTGAGCAGAGGTGAGCTGCCTTGCATTGTTACTGCCTGAAAGTGTCTTGAGGGAACTGGTATAAACACTTAAAAAAAAAAAAAAAAACAGAAAGCGACTTCTAAATGTTGGGGTTAGAAAACCCACTCAACATTTTTAACTGCTCTAGCTTTAATTCATAATTACAAGCTTATTCCAATCTCTGCATAATGAAACCACATTTTAGACCAACAGCTGTTATCTGCTTTTGCTCGTAGCCTTGGGGTATGACTATTTTAATATTCATTTTCTATGTGCAGATAAACTAAATACTTCCTACTGGAAGTCTATCAAATTAATCACAAAAACCTTAGTTGCTGTTCTTTCTTCCATGTAACTCATTTTTAAAACACTGTTCACTTTATGTTCCAGTTTCTAGAGGAGAGTATGTGGGGGCTGAGGGTGGTGGCAACCAGATCACAGAACGTAGCCATGTTGTAGTGATCTGCCGTTGGTTCCTTTCAATTTTAGGCAAAGTCAGTTTACGGCTTAGTATTTTGCTTGAGGAGATGATTTAATAGCTCTCTTCTCCTCTCCTCTCCTCCTCTTCTCTTCTCTTCTCTTCTCTTCTCTTCTCTTCTCTTCTCTTCTCTTCTCTTCTCTTCTCTTCTCTTCTCTTCTCTTCTCTTCTCTTCTCTTCCCTTCCCTTCCCTTCCCTTCCCTTCCCTTCCCTTCCCTTCTCTCTCTCTTCTTTTTCCTTTTCTGTTTTTTTCTTTTTTCTTTGCCAGAAGGCTTCGATTTTCACTTATTTAAGTGGTATTTGGTCCTCATACACAGATGATATGGCCTATAGGTAGAAAATTTCTTCCATTCTTCCAGGCACAATGTGACAAATGCCACTGTATCAAATGTGTGGGCAAGTTTCCTTCATGGATTGCAATAGACATAAAAATAAAAGTTCTGTAGCCCAATTAAATCTAACAGTATTTACTGTGAGGTAGATAGAAAGTCAATAGAAATACTCTCAAATTACATGGAAATAGGTGAGTTTGTAGTTAAGGTTGATTGATGTTAATATTGTTAGGCATGGTTCACATGAATTCTTTACATTGCTAGGGATTCTATGGGAAAATGACTAACCCCACTCAATGAAATAATACTGTATAAATTGTTGAAATAGGGACGGCAGGGCTGCGTCCCCGGCACCCGGCCGCCCGCATGGCTAGCTTATGCCCAGAAATAATTACACGGAAACTGTATTCTTTCAAACACTGCCTAGCCCGGCTAGTTCCAGTTCCTTATTGGCTAGCTCTTACATATTGTTCTAACCCATTTCTAATATTCTGTGTAGCCCACGAGCTGGCTTACCAGGGAGGATCTTAACCTGCGTCTGTCTGGAGCAGGAGAACCATGGCGACTCCTCACTCAGCTTCTTTTTCCCAGCATTCTCTTCTGTATACTCCGCCTACCTAATTTTCTATCCAATAAAATGGGCCAAGGCAGTTTCTTTATTAATAAGAAACTATTCCCACATCAATAAATGACACAATAATCAGCATTTTCATAACCAATGATCTCTGCAGAAATCCTTATTCAATCAGCAACAGTTGAAACATCAATATTCAGTATTAATAATCAATATAATAATCTAGACCACCAACTGGTCATGACCAAAATCTCATAGATGTTAAATCATGACTATTTAGATGTGGTTGATAGATCTGAGACTGAGGATGGACAATAATGATAGAAAAAAAATGTATGTCAACACAGTGTTTTCTATTTATGAGAATCAGATTTCTGCAAAGGCTTCTCTTGCCCTAGTGAGTACACCTGTGGCCATACCTGTCAGGATCTTTTAACTGACTGTATTCTTGTTCTTAGTTCAGGTAAGACCAAAGCACAGAACCCAGGCTCTGTGTTTTTGAGAACTGGATGGCATTCCTCTTTGGTGAAGTTGGGATGGTGAATAGGTCTGGATAGTGAGAGCAGACAGAAACACTCAATTCTCTTTACTGCCCGTGACTGCTGAAATACTCGTGCCCACGTCTTCTTTGTGAATTCTCCACCCTTTTGGACTTTCCCCTTTGTTTCTCACACTTCTTTTGATTGATACTTACAAAGTCCATGTTTGATATTAGGGAAATTCCATTTATCTTAAGATTAATTCTCATCCTATTTTTCTCTCATGTGTCTTGATAAAATGTTTCTTAATTGAAATAGAATTGCATCATTTTCTCTCTTTTCCTCCATCCAGTTTTTTTTCAGTTACTCTCCTTTGAACTCCTCCCATGCCCCCCCCCAAGTTGACAGCTTTTTTTCTTTGATTATTGTAACATAATATATACTTGCAATTATATTCACGAACGTATATAAATACAACCTGCTGAGTCTGTTTTTGTTGTTTATGGGTATAAGATTTCAGTTGCCCTCATGTCTTAACACTTAATTTTCCCATGGAGTCCCAACCCTCTGATATCATATTCATCGTATTTGATCTTTTTATAATAAAACCTTCCCCATTTCTTACCTTCCAGAGTCTGCCCAGCCAGTAACTTTTATGTGGCCTTTCTAAATTCTGAGTGGTACCCTGGGTTCCTCCCTATATTTGACTTTTATAATCTGAAGAGTAGTCTGTGCAGTTCACTGGGGGCATTCTTTAGTGCCAATTCTGTGTTTAGCACTCTGCTTGGTTTTCTCCACTTTTTTGGTTAAAATCTTCTAAGAGGTACTTATATGATGCTTTCATTCTTGAATGGAACATGACTTTAAGGTCATATACTTTAAATTTACAGGTGTTTTCTGTGTAAATTTATGGCAACTTACATAGAATTTACACAAAGTTTACTCAGTCATTAAATATATCATTTGATCCTTACAATTTATGGTATGTTCTGTTGCAAACTGAGAAGCCAAGGCTCAGAATGATCATGCCCGTAGTTGCCAACAGTTAACAGCTGAATTAAGAACAGGAGCCAAGTTTATTGACTCAATTTGATCTTTTAAAAAGAAATCGTATATCTGGTAGGGAGAACGTCAGCTTTCATCACTGGAATGATACTGGGTTTATCAACTGCATTCAGGGCAGGCCCCATGCTCAGTAATCAGCACAAACTGGATCCCATGTTTCATTTCTCTGTATATTTTTTAAGAGAGAAAGAACATGAAGTTGGTAGACAGGAAGAGGAGGATCTAGAAGTTAGAGAGGAAAAGGAATATGGTCAAAATATATTTACAAAATTCTCAAAAATAAATAAAAACATCAAATATAAAATAAAATCACCTCCCTGTTCCCACACTCTGCCTGCTTGCTTTTATGGTTTGTTTTTCTGCAGCAGCGAACAATGTGCTAGGTCAGGTAGATTTTGTGCATTTGAAATAAAATTTTCCATAACCTTTCTGATCACGGATGTCCAAGTTGGTTTTCTGACTCTTGTACATAACCCCCCATTTTACTCGGGATAGTTTAACACAGACTCTTAACTTTCTCCTCCACTCTCTTACTTTTCTTGATTTACATTAACTAGTCAAGAAGCTGACAGGAATTCTAACTAGTTCATGTGACTCTGAAGCAAAAACAAAAACCGTAAAAAGAGGGTTCACTTGGGTCAGTTAGTACCTGTGTTTCTTACAAAGCATCACAACCATAGGAGAAGATTAGCACTGGTTTCCTTTCAGAAGTTTGGGGAATGATTCTCTTGTAGGGTTTTGGTGACTGTGGGGCTCAGCCCTGCTCCCCTTCAGTTCTCGCACTTGATTATGGTTTTTAATTCCTTTTGTGTTTTTTTCATTGAACAAGTGCCATAACACCCCCCCCCCCCGATTAATGATGGGCACCCAATAGGCGATGGCAGAGGACTTGAGGACTGGAGATTGGCTGTGATGGCGGATGGCAAAGGAGCAGAATGGTGGGGAGGAAAGGGCGGGGTGTCTTCGTTAGGGTTTGCTGTTGCTGTGAGGAGACACTGTGACCATAGCAACTTTTATAAAGACATTTAATTGAGGGGTCTCGCTTACAGTTCGAAGGTTAAGCCCATCATGTGGGGGGCATGGCAGCATGCAGGCAGGCACAGTACTGGAGAAATAGTTGAGTGTCTTACATCTTGAAGGCAGCAGGAAATCAGCTGACAGTCATGTCAAGGATAGCTTGAGAAAAAGACAGCAAAGTCCGCCCCCACAGTGACACACTTCCTCCAGAAAGACCACACCTACTCTAATAAGGCCACTCCCTATGAGTTTCTGGGGGCCAAATCCATTCAAACTACCACACAGGTGTAAGGAATATAGCACTGCAAAGCCTCCTGGGAAATGAGAGCTAAGTAACAGAGGTGTTCACTGTTGTAGAATTAATGAGAATGGGCTGAAGTCTGAAGTGAACGCCCACCATAGGACTGTGATGACAGGTTCCATTCCCATGAGAGACCCTGAATTTTAACTTGCCTTCAGGTGGAAGGGGTGTGCTGTGTCTCAACCTATGATTCAGCCTCATCAACTGTGGAAGAACTGCTGTGTTCAGGCCTTAAGATCCCGGGGCCTCCATTTCTTGTCTTTGGGCTATCAGCTAATATCCACTCCCCATATTGAGAAGAAGTGATAGGATTCTTTTCCAGGCTCCCAGGTGAGGGCCCAGCTGACGGCCAGTATAAAGCACCAGGTAGACGTGTGGGTGAGACAGAATGTAATTTCAGTCATCCGGTTAGCTGACTTTTCTGATCATGAATATCATCTTAAAGTCCCCTGTTAAAAGGGGGGCACGATTGATATTTGTTGTGTTTATAAGTTTGGATCTCATGGGAGGTCTTTGGGTGTTTAGACACACCCTTGAAACGATTTGGAGAGACAAGCTAGACAGGTTCTCTTTTCTACACGTCTCATTGTTTCTGTCTCTCTGTGTGTCTCTGTCTTTCTCTCTGTGAGTCTCACACTTTCATGAAGCATTGGAGCAAGTGGTTTGCTGCCACCTGTTCCCACACCGGCTGCCTTGACAGAAGCACAAAAGCAATGGAGAAAAAAAAAATCCCTCAAGGCCGAAAACTTAAGAACCATAAGATTCAAACTAGATTTCTAGTTTTAAGTTGGTTATCTCAGATATTTTTGTAGTTATTAAAGGTTGGCTAACACACCCATACTGTTCAGGTTCCCAGGCAGACATTGTGGAAGACACAAACCGCTCTTGAAATATTCTTTCTGAAACCCTAACTTACATACAAGAACACAACAGATAGATATTTTATTTGCTAAGCAGGAAGTGGTGTGTTTGTGCTCATCTGTGTGTCTGTGTTTATCAAAATAACTAGAAAACCATTATCAGGCTTAAATATATAACTATAGTATGGAATAAAACCAGACTCTCTTAAGCAATATTTATCATATGAGTATACAAGTAGAATGGCTGGATGTTTTGGAAAAAAACAAATTCCCTTTGGGTCCCCACACGACTGTCCTAAAACTCATATTGTATTTCTTTCTTCACAAGTAAACAGAGAAATACTTTGCAAGTGTGAGTAGATTTCTTTGATAGTTCCCTGTGATTTTCGCAATTTGGATCACATGCTTTTGCTCTCCTAAACATGTTCGATAAGGGACATTTTAAAATCAGTGGATTGAAGCTTGTGGCTGAGGTCCCCAGGTAGCTTCGCCAGCCGGCTTTGAACTCCTTTATTATTGCACAGTTGAAAGAAATTGCTCAGCTTCTTACCAGAAAGGCCTTCTGCCAATTGTCACGTGCACATTTCTAAATCACTTACATATTTTAAAGGATTAAAATTAAAGATCAGATTAAAAACTTTCCTCTCAGCTTCAAAGAGAGAATCAAAACCTCCACGGAGCCTTAATGACAGCCTTCTTTGCTGTTTGGAAAAAGGAAGGAAAAAAAAAAACCGCTCAGAGTATTTCTTCAGTTCTTACTGCTTCTCTTTCCAACCCGTGTTGTTCTGAAGTAAACACGGGACCGGTGAGATAAACTGCGCTGTTTACCTTGGCGCTACTCAACCCTACAGTGATACTTCAGAAACTGCTTCTCAATACTTGCCTGTTTCTGAACTTGGCGTGGAACCCAGTCCTAAGGAAGGTTGTTAATTTGACATGTTATGGCAGAATTAAGTCTGTTGCCATAACAGTAACTTCTCTCTAATAAATTTCCCTCTCTGGAGATTTCAACACTTCAAAAGACGATACAGCATACCTTTTGCAAACCAGAAAATGATAAGGTTTCACGCTGGCCATTGAGCCAATGATTACCGCTGTACCCCAAACGTGTAATTACAGAGCGCTTGCTGGTGGCAGCTCCGAGTGTGGGGAGAAATGTCAGGTTGGGGTTGGGGTTCAAAGTTAGGAGCAGGTTCCTCGCTCTGCAGCTGCTATAATTACACAGCTCGGTACATGGGAGCCATTTATCTTCCGCCAACCTTGGTAATTAATTTTGTCTTCAGTCAGTGGAAGGGGGATTGATCTTCTCTTTATGAAGAGGTTTCTCACGCAAATGCTTTCCAGTGTTGAAATGTCAAATGGCTTTTGCCCTGTTTTGCAGGTATTTACTGGAATCTGAGCTCGGGATTCTTTGACTCCACGACTAATACAAGTCCGAACCAAGTTTATTGGTGACATCCAGTTTCTTCCTCGGATCAAAGTTTATGTTAAAAGTATATGCTGATGAGAAAGAAGTCTTAAATTAGCGGGAAGTTTATTTGCATGCAATGAAAGCAGCGCCACCCATGGAGGTGAGGGCCTGTTCATTACTCTCACATCTACTTTTGAAATCTTCTTGAAAATTTTTATCCATCAGAATTCTTTGACCAAAGGCATCCCAGCAGGCTTGTAAAGTTAAGTGACAGTTTTCAGACTTGTTGCTGTTCAATGTTACAGGAATTGCCAGATAATGGGGGCCTTGCCCTCTGACACCTTCTCTGTTGAAGTATCTATTGTAAGTGCCTTTGGATGTAAAACTTTCTCTCCAGAGTTTAGAGACATCATACCCTATTTTTTAAAATTTTTTATTTAGTTTTAGATGTATGTGTATGTGTGTGTAAGTGAAAACATGTGCACCACATGTGTGTAAGTACTCATGGAGGCCAGAAGAAGGTGCCCTATCCCCTGGAACCATTTGCTGTGAGTTAGCCCTATATGGATTCTGGGAGGAGAAGCTGAGCACTCTACAAGAGTCTTGAGCCAGTGAGCCACCTCTCCAGCCCCTTTCTTTTCTTTCTAAAAGAGGACATTTTCATAAGACATGAGAACAACGTTCATGAACCAAATTAGAATCTGTAGGTAGGTATTTTTATAGTAATTTATAGACAACAAGTAATTTTCATTTAATTTACTTCTTGTGTCTTCAAAGCCCTTGAGCCCTTCCCTTGTCAGTCTGTTTTGGTTGATGTTACAAGAGAGCACAGGTTGAGCAATTAATAAACAGTAAATGTTGGATATTTCTTTTTTATTTGGAGGCTTGGAAGTTCAGGACCAATGGGGGAAGATATTTGGTCCTGGGTCACGGCTGCTTTCTGGTTCTTAAGTCATGCCTTTGCGCTTTATCCTCAGGTGTTGGAAGGGACAAACTCCCTTGGACCAATTTCACAAGGTCACTACACCCAGTCATAAGGGATTTGCTGTCATATCCTGGTCACTTTACAAAGGCGCCCTAGAGACCCACAGTGGGTAAGACTTAAGTATATACATTTGTAAGACTTCGGGGGAACGTAAACATTTAAACTTCAGCAGCTTGTAAGGGATCACAGTGGTTGAACGAAAGTATAATTTATCAGTGAATTTACTGGAGGAAATCAGATAAGCAGTATGTGTGATAGACAAAATACGATTACGCTTGAAGTTCAAAAACAATATTGGAGGCTGCTGGGGATTCGATAGTAGTGAGAAGGCCAACGTGAGCAAGCCCTCAATTTTACATTTCTCCTCCTAAAAGTTCCCGCTGATTTTCATGTCTCCTATCTTCTCTGGAATTGTCTGTTTTAGACCAGGAAGGGAAGTTCTGCTTCCATTTGCACTTATTAAATTCAAAGTGAGTTTGAAGACCCAGGTATGCTTCTTGGTAAAATGCCAGTCCCTGCGGAGGGAAGGGGGCAGGGCTCCTTCCTTCAAGTGCCCTAGATCTACGGACTCAGCACTCATTTCTGTTTTAGAGAAGAGCATAGAAGGGGTGGGAGGAAATGGTTTTGCTGAGGTCACGCAGCTGGTTAGTGATGCGGAGGTGAGGGGCTCCTAGAGCTGGGAACCCAGCCCAGCATTTTCTATAAGGCATTGGTTTTCTAGTCTTCTTCGGGCAGAAAGCTACCAAAACACCATGGAGCACATTGCAAAAAGAGCCTGAAACATGTCACATTAAAGTAACTCCTCAGCTTAGTGCAAAACCAAATTGTCTCTTATACTGGATTCTAGCCGCTGAAGTTTAATTTCATGCAATGTGCGCATCCTTGATTTAATTTCAGCAATGAAGATGTTGGTTAGCTCAAGAATGATCCAGATTTTACGTGACCCAAAGCTTGAATAATTTGTAGAATTTTTTAAAAACAGTGTTCCAATTTACAAACAAAAACTGATGTGAAATTCAATATTTATATCAGATAATATTAGAGTGGAGAAATGGAGACCCATGTCCTATCTTCCACACCATTGAGGTCTTTTAGCAGAAAGACAAAGGATGCTTCCTGACTGTAACCTGACTTCCCCACCTAGCATGGCTCCCTTCCCAGGGCTCATGAATTGAATGCTTGAGCTCCAGATGGAGACACTATTGTGGGAAGTTCTGGAAATTTTGGGGAGACAGGCATAGTTGGAGGAAGTAAGTTAAGGGAGTTGGCCTTTGGGGGGTATTGCTAATCTTCACTCTTCTTCCTGAATTGAATGCTTCTTCTCCACTGAGCCCTTATAATCACGATGGCCTAAAAACTTGAAAATTGTGAGCTAAAAAAGGCTTCCTTCCACCCTTAGCTCTTTTTTAGCAGTTATTTCATGAAGATGCAAAAGTAAGAAACACCCCACCCATGGTCTTACAAAAGCTTACATCAGTGTTTTGAGACTCAGGATTCCTAAGTTTTGAGTTTTATTAGGTTTATCTGCCAGTCTTTAGTGAAGTTAAGAACAAAAGTATTTCCATAAAGCAGACATTCTATAGGTCACTGTTGCCTGGCTATAGTGGCAAAGTAGTTCCTTTGACACCTTTGTACCCATTTTATGAAGGTGACAGCCAATTTGCTTCTTATTTTTCAAGAGATTATTTCTCTCAAGACTCAAATCCAGAAATAGTACAATGAAAGACCTTGTGTGTGTGTGTGTGCATGCACGTGCGGATTGCTCAGCTTTCCCATCCACTGAAAAACCAAGAAAGCAAAATCTGTCCAAGATAATGATGTTTTGGAATTCCTTTGGTGAAGTTCTAGCATCTCCCCTGTATCCTTTTATCACATCTGGAATGTTCAGACACTAGATACCAGCTGTATACGTTTGCCATTATCTGGACAATCTGAATCCTGGATACCCAGCTGCATCCTTTTATCATCATGTGGAGCATAATGATTACAACCCAGCTCTTGATTCATTGTTAATGTGCAATGCCTTCAGTCAACAGAAGATTTATGAGACTACCTAGAACTCTCTAGTCAACCCAACAAATAGGAATATGCAGCCATAAATGCATCTGAGTCCATATTCACGAATCCCATGGCTCTCGACTCTTCTTAGAAATGCATACTCTAAATTTAAAACAATGTCAAGCTTTTTTAATACATAAAACATTTTTTTCAAAAAACTCTTGCTATGTGTTATTTTAATATGCTAGACAACCCCCCTTACACTGCAAGTTAGTACAATGTCAACGCAACAAATAGAATTAAGCTAAACTTAACAGACAACATAATGCATATTAAAAACTGTCTGAGAGCCAAAGTTAAGAACATTATACATTTATTTGGAACTGACTTCATATGGTGAATCATAACACATCTCAAGTCATTAATCTTGTCCATTTGTATTTATTTAACTAGTATATATAGTTTTGCAGTATCCATTGTTTATGCTGATTATTGTAGATGCTATTTTGTATATGTCTAAAATTGGTTTACATATCAGGATGATTTATTTGAACTAGATCAACACCCAAATTCATATGTGCTACGGAAATCAGATCTGATTTTCTTTGTGGCCAAGTTGGAAAAAAAATTGGCAAAATCGTTTAGTCTCAGAATTTGCTTTATGAGTGATTTTCTCTGGGAAAAGAAGAGGACCTTCTGCTAAATTGGGGACCGGGGTAACCAAGCATCTCTGGGAGGAACAAAGGAAAAGAACAGAGGGGCTAATTGTTTAATTAGTAAATGTCTGCTTGGTTAATGACATATTAATGAGTTTTTAAGACCGTCATATCATTTACCATAAAAGACCCATGTGCCTATCCCTGGATGTACTGTATAATTAAGTAATGTGGCCCACAGGAGTTCGTCATTTAAAACCTTGTCATCTTTCTCAAGTTTGCAGAGAGAAAAAGCCAGCACAGAAGGCACCTGCCAGGTACGGTCAGGGTAGCATATCATTCTGAACTAAATTGTCTCTCTGCAATGGTTGCACAGTCAGGTGTCTGACTGGAAGCTGGGGGCTTTTTTTTTTTTTTTTTTTTTTTTTTGACAACTGAAGGAGTTGCTGAGATTCCACCTTCCACTATTTGCTCCTTGGCAGTCAGTTGCTAGCAGGAGGTTGTGAATTTGCAGTGCCTGGCCCGGAAGCTGCTTTAGAGTACTTAAAGGAGTATGGCAGGATTCGAGAACTGTGCTAAGGAATATGGCAGTCACTTGCCACATGAAGCTATTTCAATTAATTAAAATGAAATACAATTAATGATGGCTGAGTATTTTACTTACCCCAGCCATGTGGCAGGCGCTCAGTGGACATGGCTGTCTAGTGACCATCTTTCCGACAGCACTGATGGAAGGAGAACATTATCATGGCTTGAGTCGTAGTCACTGGACATCGCTACTCACCTGGTTATCTCTGCATCTGCCTTGCATAGGCCAAAGAAAGAAGATGTTTGCCCAATCTTAGGCCAACCCAGTCTAAAGGCCAAAACTCATATTCATTTTTAATATACGCCATGCTTCACACCAGAATGTTGGCAATTTTTTGTTTAGACAGGAGAGTGGACAGTCACCTTAGTGCAAGGTACACAATTTGGGGGCAAATTATATGATTCTTGATGAAATAGAGGGATTGATACCACAAACCTCTGCATCTGATTTTAGACTCTCCAAACCGAATTAGACACAGAAAATGCAGTTTCCCAGCTCCCGTGTGGATCAGCATGGCTAATTTTTCACGGATGCAAATTCTGTGTCCAAAAATTAAATGCTTTCATTTTCTTGGATAGTCTGCCAAAGTAAGTTCTCTAAGTGTGTTATTTTTTAAAAATATATTCACATTTTTCTCTTTCTTGAGCTCTACCCTTTGGTCTGGTGGATTTTAATATTTCCTGTGTTTTCCCTCTTCTCCATCTCTCTGGACCCCCACAATGGCTAGCTTTGCTTGTAACTTGGGATAAGGGAACCCCACCTGAGGAATTGCTTCTATCAGATTGACCTGTGTGCATGTCTGTGGGGCCTCTTCCTGATGATTGGTTGATGAACAAGGGACAGTTAAATTGCCTTCCACAAGTGTTCATTTTTTCTTATGCATTCATAGGTGATAGTGAGGGAATATTTCTGTCTTGCATGACTACGACTTGCCTCTTGCTGGTGGTGTGTTGTCCCCTACTTTGATCCAGGGCTTGGATATGAGTTTTAATTTGAAGTTAGTAGACATAATTCAAACAGAGGTATCAACCGTGCTTGCCCTGTTGGACTTGCGTGTTTGGTCTCCTACTTTATATTCATGAAGGAGCCTACCTCATGTTGCTGGTTCCAGAGGTTGAGACACACGCTAGGTAGAACATCATGCCCCAAACCCAACATGGAATAGCTAAAACTTAGAACCTGCATGAGAAATACATGTTCATTTCTGTGTGAAACTGAGCTTTTGATCTGTCACTTGAAAATGAACCATCTGCTGCTAGATAGAAAATCTGATAATTCATTTTCAAAGACGCTCAAGCCAGCTTAGGTTGAGCTATGAATGCATTGAAAACACTGCACCCCTGTGAATGCCCATACAACTATGCCAACCTCTACCCTAGAACTAGAAATTTAAGAGTAGAAATTTATTAACAGTCAAACTTGCCTGTAAGGTTATAAGTCTGCTAATCTTTAGAATAAACAGAATATAAGGTGGGGATAAAATTCCATGCATTTTTTTGAAAAAATGTAAGAACTAGATGGGCTTGGGAGATGGCACCTCTAATTATTCAGATAATGGGAAATGGGAGAAAGGGTCATGAGTTCAAGGTTAGGAAGATTGTTCTCTGCCTCAATCAGTATGTATTCCATTCAAGAAGGATGGCCAACTTTCCAAAGTCATTAGCAACCCACTTCACTTTTGCTCCTCTGTGTCTCCATTGCTCTGACTGTGGAATTCAGAGCACGATTTCTCATATCAGCTAAAGCCTCCCTTTGAATTCTCAGTAAAGCAGTGTGGGCTTTGCTGGAGCAGATCCATATGGCTTTTGGTTTGAATTGGCAAGGTTGTCTGGTCTTTTTGGGTTTAGTTATTAATAGAAATGTGACATCTGGAGCCAGAGAAAGAGAACTTTGCCTCCTCTCCTAGCTGAGGAGAGGGCCTAGGAAATCAGGTCTAAAATAAATAATAAGTAATCAAGTGGTTGCTAAGGTAACAAGTGATAGTCATAAAAAAATCCTGCAAATATGCTGGTCCTTCTTTTTTCAGAGTAGTGGTGCTTGAAATGTTTCCGTTGTCCTTGCAGTTATCGTTGACTGGTGAGTTAGCTTGGACCATGAAGAATAGTGGCAGGTGATGTGCTATACACTGTTTCTGGATAGAAGTCCTAAACCCTTCAGCTTGTATTTTCATTCCTCTTGATGTCGAATCTGATTGCTTTCTAGATAACATAATACAAGAGCCAAGTCCACGTGGCAATAGGTAGAATACACATTTGCCATCACAGCTCACTGAAGATGGTTCTATTGTACCCATACCTAACCTAGCCTGACTCTTACCATTCTTCATGTACAAGATGATTGAAATCTAATAGATACTGATCAGACCCAAGACAACATGAGAATAGCATCAAACAAAGGATGCAAAATCACCTTTTTGGAATCCTGAAAAGAGGAGACATTGTTTTTGACCAGAGTGATCTAAAAAGATGCCATCAAGGTTGAATAACATAATAAATGTCTAAATAGAAAAAGATTTTGAAAGGCAGATTATTGGGTAAGAAATGAGAGGAGAATGGAGATGAGACCCGCAGAGATGTTTCAGAAATGGAATATTGATCAACCCACTAGTAGACAGTGGAATAGGATCATTTGAGTGAAGAACCTTATGCTATGGGCTGGTATAAGTCAGTGGCAGAAAGAAGACACATGGATGTAAGCAGGAGAAGATCTTAAGAATGAACAATATTTGATCAGTGATATCAAGACTATAAAAGTCATTAGAGTTTTATTTGCGAAACAAGTGTTAGAGAAAAGCAATACTGTCCAGTTGTAGTGACAGACACCTGTAATCCTAGAATTTGGAAGGTAACAGCAGGAAGATAATCTGAGCTATGGAGCTAATGAAGCTAGCCTGGGCTATATAAGATTTGTCTAAAAAAAAAAAAAGAAACCCTTAAAAACAGCAAAGTGGAATGGGGGAGATGAAGAGGAGGAGGAGAGGAGGAAAAGAAGGAGAGGAAGTAGGAGGTTATTCTGGAAGGGTCTATATGATAAACCAGGATGGCAGCAAGCTGTTTCTAAATTCTAGAATATCCCTTCCCTCTTGATCTTGCTAGAAACTCTTCTAGTAGTTAGTCAAGTGATCTGAAGCAAGACTTGGGAGTTGATAATCAAAAGGAGAAAACAGCAGTTATTACTAGAAGGAACTAGGTGTCTTGTGGTTGTCAGGCTCCAAGTTTTGCTTACGGATGTGTGTGTGTGTGTGTGTGTGTGTGTGTGTGTGTGTGTGTGTGTGTAATCCTAGGAAAATGACCACAAAGCCTCTCAGAGCATCCATTCCTTTTCAGCAACATGGTGGTAATACCAGACATGTTTCCTAGCCATCTGGAGTGGTGGAAACGATAATCCACTTGTTCTAGCAACTTCCTAGGCTACCTAGAACACCAAGTCATTTGTTTTCAGCCAAAGATATGGTTACCCTCCAGCTCCTACTGAGCATTCAGCTAGCTGTTTCTATGCAAAGCTTTCATGTAGAAGGCAGACATTGACAAAATGTTAAGCTGTCAAAAATAAAAAGAGGAAATTGTTGAGTTCTCTTTCATTTCAACCGTTCTGTTTCATTGGCCCACAACCTCCATGGAGGTGCTGTCAGCTCCACTTTGAGAAGTTTGACTCCTCCTTAAGACCTCAAAGGAGGTTGGTAGGAATGGGCACCGAATGAGGATGCACCCAAAATCAATTTGTGGGAATCCCCAGAACAATTTTTGTTTGCGTAAGCAAAACTTTTCTAAAAGCTTGACCTGTTTCTTGCTGACTCCAAATTCAAGTAACTATCCTTGGGTTCCTGTCCTAAAAGGTAAAATAAATGTTCCAAAGGCAAATAGGTGTTTTAAATATGACATGGAACTGATCGCTTTCTGTAGGGCAAGGACTGTCAGCACACAGAAAAAAGCTATGCTTCCAGATTGAAATGAAAATCAGCCTGTTATAGCTATAACTGCATGCCTCATTCTGACAGAATCCATCATGTCAGAATCTAGCAAATCCTTAAGAATTTTCGGTCACCTGATGGAAACCAATCTCATTCCCTACTCAGATTATTTCCAGTCTCTTGCTGTCTCCTCTTGTTTCTCCTCCTGACCTCACGTCTATCCCCACATGGACAGCCTCTGCCACTTTTCTTAGAACCACTCACTTTGAAAGAGAGTGTACATCTTGTGTAGCTTTAGAGACCCTCGGCCTTTATCTGCCACTTATATCCTGGCACCATTAACTCTCTGATCTCACTTCTAATTGTCTTTGCCCTTTGTCCTGAGGCCCTGAGAGCTCACCATTAGCAGCATAGGAACTACAGTTGCCGGGATCTCCCAGTATCATGACCTCCTCTCTGAACTTCTTAACATTCATCCTCCATATCACCTCCTTCATGAAGTTCCCTCAACACGCTCTTAGGCAAAGTTGTAACCCACTACCACGTACCTAATTCCGTCTCTTCTCTCCCCATCTAACAAATGCAGATTTTATATGCTCACCTCACCTGTTGTCTGTCTTCCTCCTGTAGCAGATGAACTCCACGAGGGAGGGAGGCCTATTTATTGGTCTATGTCTGCATCCCCGATATCAATTACGATACCTGCCATGCGTAACTTCCTACTAATGTTTATTGAGAACCTAACAGAGCACAAACAAGTACAGCTGGGGCAACTGCTTTCACAGGTGAGCCTGTGTTTCCTCAAATGGGAAACCAAGAGAAAACGTTGAGCTTCTTGGTAGCCTTGTGTGGGAAATACTATTGTACAAGGCAAACGCCAATTAATATTAAATGTTATAATCTAGGGAGAGTCTATGAAAATCCCAGAAGTTCAGGAGACTTCACCACCATAAAGACTAGAAACAGATGTAAAATACCAAACCACAGGCCAGACAGGTGAGCCCTTTTAGGAAAAATTAAATGACAGGGTTAAGGCAGATCTTTTTTTTTTCTTTCTTAAATTCTTAGTAGTCTCTTTACTTCTTTCTGATGAGATAAACTTTGCAGTCTCATCAGTAAAACACTAATAAAGAAGCTCTTTCAATGAGGCTCTGATACTTTTTGAAGATTGTCCTAGCTGAAACTCTTCTTAGTAATTTACCCAGTGGCTTAGGAAAAACCTCAATCATCTGGGTTATTGTCTTAGCCGCCATCCGTCTTGTCATTGTGATAGAATGCCTGCATCAGCAGCTTAAAGGATTAAAGATTCACTTTGGTTCACTGCTGCAGAAGCCCCAGGCTATGGTCACTTAGCTCACGCTCTTGGGAAGAGCATCAGGCCAGCAGGAATACACAGCGGAGGAGCAGCTCATTGTCAGGTCAGTGAGGACACACAGAGAAAAGAAAGTTGATTAACTTCTCCTTTCCCGCTTTCTTGTGTGGCACCCAGCCCACGGTAAGACATCACTTGCCTTTGGGGCAGGTCTTCTCCCTCAGTTGACCCTTTCCATAAATGCCTTCCCTTCCTGTTCCACACAGAGATGTGCCTCACCAGTCTCCTAGGTTATTCTAAATCCAGGAAAGCTGCTGAAGATGTTGCCACACTCATATCACAGTGGAGCTTACGCTGAGATTAGATATAATCATGAGCCGATCCAGCTCTTCAGGATGACACCACTTAGTAATTCTCCTTCTCTCAGCTTTGTCTTCCTCATGATTTGACTTCAGTCTCATACTTCATCATAGTGTCAAGATAGCTTCAGAATAAGCCTTAGCTACAGTTAAGTCAACATCAAAGAGGTACAGGGGCTTCCCGAGGCACAGCTTAGAGTTCTTCGATTAGCTTGACTGGCTTGCCATTTTGATTTCTATCTAGGCATGGATGTGTCAGGAAACAGTAGGCTGTTGTGTTGATGGCTTATAGATTCAGATGTTTTTGTTCATGGTCTGTTGCTCTGTTCTTCTCTCACCCACAACAAGGCAGAAACGTTATAGTGGAAGGACAAAGGAAAGGAAAGAGACTTGCTTCATGGTGGCCAGAAAGCACACAGGGTAGGAGGTCTGAGGACAAGTCTCTCAGTACCTGTCCCAGTTCCCAGTGCACTATTCTGTCTAACTAGGTCACACCTCATCGTTTCTTCGACCTCCCCCAATACCATCTAATGAGATATTCTTCAATGGGTTGACCCAGCAATCATGTCCCAGTCCTTCCCCGCAAACCATATGTGTGAACACTGCAACAGGCTCAAAGCTTTTAACACATGGCTTTCCTGAGACATTGCATCTCTAATTGGTCACAGTGGGCACTCTGTATCATGCAAGCTCTTGTTTTCTTTGGGAAGGCCCTTGAGCTGGTGAGATGGTTCAGTGGGTAATGGTACTTGACATCTAACCTGAGAACCTGAGTTTGAATCTCCAAGTCTACATGGTTGGAGGTGAGAACTTCATCCTCAAGTCATTCTCCAGCTTCCATATGAAAGCTGTGGCATGATATCCCCTAATAATAACTGTAGTAACTATAAATAAATAACTATACAAATTTATTTTAAAACATTTTTTGGAGTTCATTATTCTTAGCAATGTGTTAGAAGCCAATAATTAATAATTTTTATATGAAAGTGCATGAAGTGACAGTATCCATGACTCATTTACACTCAGTTCTGCCAGATTTTAAGAAAACTACTGAAGTGTAGATATTCTGAATTTCCAAATACACCTATCTGGAACCCAAGCATTGAAGAGATAAAGGCAAGAATACTACTCCAAGTTCTAGGCCAGCCCAGTCATCTTAGAGGGCTCTGTCTCAGCAAACAAGCAAGCAGGCCATTCAAGAAACTGGGGACACTGCCCATTGTGGGCAAAATATTTTATTATCATCATCTCTTCTCTCCAGAGTACAAACTCATGAGAAGGAAGTTTTAGGATTATTCCTAAACTGTAGGAATCAAGCAGATAATTCCATCAGAGGTGACGATTGTCCCTTGTAGGAGCCAATGCAGCCACTTCTGGTGGTCATACAAAGGGAGTATGTTTGCATAACTTATCTTTCAAGCAGCTTCTATCCTTTGCAGGCGCTATGGGTTTCCAAGTGGTCCTGCTGATTAGAGCTCTGGGTAAAATCTGTGCTCGCTGATAACCTGCCTACCTTGGCTTTCCGCTGTACTAAGCCCCTTTGGTTGGCTCTCTTTGCCAGTATACTTTCCTGCCTTCAGAAGCCAAGTTTCCCTGCCAAAAGTATGTTCTCAGGCTATCATCAGAAATGTTCTATGTTCACAGTTCACACTGGCAATATTTTAACCAGAAGTGCTTTTTGAGAATCCAGATTTTCATTAAACTATTTCATACTGCATGCCTTTGTGGTTAAATTTCTCAATACTTTAGTGAGTGTTTAATACATATATGTCATCATGATCTTAACATATTCAAGGTGGCTTACTTCATTTTCTTATCCCCCCCCTCCCCAAGGCATGACATCTTCCTATGTCCTTCAAGATTGGAAGGTGCGGTAGAACAGAAAAATTCTAGTGTATAACATGTTGGAGAAATGCTTGTAGAGTCATTGGTGTCTTAAAATATCATTTAAAATATCTGTTATCATTTGTCTACAGAGCCTCCTCTAGTCATGACAGCCCTTAACATTCCTCAAACTTAATTTCCAAATAGCATGCGTTGCAAAATGCTAATATAATGGATGCGTATGTGAGACAGTCCTAGTCCTATTGGGGGACACTGTGTCTGTCATTGTACAGTACAAGTATAGGCTTGTACTGAGGGCTTCAGGATTATCAAGGCAATATAAATGTAGGCCTTTGATCTGCTCCAGAGTCTCAGGAATGTTTTTCTTTGGCAGTAAACAGTTTGGGCTATATGGGCCTTACTATCTTTGTCAAAATGACTCAGTCTTGTCCTTGTGACACGGGAGCAGATGAAGAAAATATGGGAACAAAAGTATTACTAGGTTCCAATAAAACGTTATTTATTGCCAAGAAAGATTTCCCTTCTTTTGATATGCTTCCAGCATTTTAAAAGAGGAGATTGGGGCTGTGGGATCTTTAGCAGGTAAAAGGATTTGCAACACAAGTTTGATGGCTTGAGTTTGATTCTTGGCAGCCTCTCAGAAAAGAGAAAACTGAGTCCCGAGAGTTATTTCCTGAGCTTCACATATCTGCTATGGCATTCTCACATACACAACACAACACACACACACACATATGCATATCACACACACAACTGCTTTCTTGAAAAAGAATTTATAAAAGTAGGAAAATGAACAGTCCAATTAGTAGGAGATAAAAATGCCAAGCATTGGAACACATTTGGTTCATGGACCACATGGGTCAAACCTAGTTCTAAGTGATGCTTGGTGTGGTGGCTTGAAAGAAAATGCCCTCAATGGGAGTGGCACTATTAGTAAGCGTGACTTTGTTGGAGTGGGTGTGGCCTTGTTGGTGAAAGTGTCACTGTGGAGGTGGGCTTTGAGGTTTTATATATGTTCAAGGCACGCCCCATGAGACAGACCACTTCCAGTTACCTGCAAGTCAAGGTATAGGATGCTAGGCTACTTCTCCACCACCACATCTGCCTTGCATGCCACCATATCCCACCATGATGATAATGGCCTAAACCTCTGAAAATGTAAGCCGCCTCTCTTAAATGTCTTTTCCTTATAAGAGTTGCTGTGGTCGTGTAGAAATCCTCTCTAAGCTGGTTGGTAGAGTCAGTGATGCTCATGGCTATGTCTGTGGTAGATGCAGACACACTCTTCTTTATCTTTTGTGATTTTGTGAAAATTCCAAGGACTAAAACTTACTCAGTCTTCCCGATCCTCAACACAAGTTGATAATGATGGTTAGACTTCCTTTTTGCCTTTGTTTCTGATTATAAAGTCTTCCCATCCTTTTAGAAAAATGCACATCTGGGCCACGGCACTGATATTTACTCTCTGCTCTTTGAGAAATGCTTGCATTTTTGCTGAATGTATTTTTTTAAAGTAGTGTCTTCTAGTTCCCAGATTTTAAAAAGGGGTTTTAGGATTATAATCTAATTATATTTTCTCTCCTTCCCATTCCATTTCCTTCTCCAAATGCTCCCAATGTCATCTTCAAATTCATGACCTCTTGATCTATAATTGTTGTTATGTCTGTCTGTCTGTCTATCTATCTATCTATCTATCTATCTATCATCAATCATCTATCTATATATGTCATAGACATGTTTATGTATTCATAAATACACATATAATAAATCCAAACTCCTCAGTCTGTGTAACGTTAATGTAATGTATACATGTCTTCAGGGCTGGCCATTTGGTATTGGTATGCTCTTCCCTACTGTTATGCTCTTCCTTACTGCAGTCTGCTGCCTAAACACGACCTGATCAAGGATGACAGCAGCAGACAAGTTAACATGAATAGGGGCGATATCAGAAGGCCTCAAACCTAGACAAAGTTTCCAGCCTTCTGAAAAGCCCTTTGTAGGATACCTGGCTGGCCTGTGTGAGTACATGGGACATTCCTGAGACAAATCACCTGGCATTTGGGCATGTGCTAAGAAATTGATCAGTTTATGTGCCAGGAAAACAGGCAATCTATAAATCAGATATGATATTGTGGTAATTGTAAATTTAGACTCAGCGCTTGTCTTTATATTTAGTAGCTAATGGCCCAGTAAGTAATCCTTGCGTCACTGTGGGCAGTGTCGTTGTGGGGTATTGAGGATTCTAATCCTTCCTTCTTTCTCTCCTTGAGTCCCTGTGAGCAGCTGTGCAGTGTCCTTCCCTTCTACAGTGATGCCTCATTTTCCCAAAGGCTTAGAACAGTTGACTCATGGTATGGGAAGCCCTTCTGTAATTGTGTTGCTTTTATTGGTTAATGAGCTGCCTTGGCCTATTAGCTCAGGCTTCTGATTAACTAACTCTTACATCTTAAATTGACCCATTTCTAGTATTTTATATTTTACCACAAGGCTCGTGGTTTACCGATGAGGTTCCATCTAGCATCCGTTTCCTTTGGCGGCTACATGGCAACTCCCTGACTCTGCCTTCTTTCTCTCAGCATTCAGTTTATATTTCCCCATCTAGCTCTATTCTGCCCTGCCACGGGCCAAAGCAGTTTCTTTATTAACTAATGATACTAAAACATATTCACAGCATACAGAGGGAAATCCCACATGACTTCCCACACCAGAATCAAATCAACACCTGAAGTGCAAGCCCAAATAAAATGTTAGTTTAGAAGTGAATAATTATCTCAAATATTGTCATGGTGTCAAAAAGTTGGCTGTCAGTAATATTAGAAAAATATTTGAGAAATTACTACTGATCCTTTCTCTTATATGTGCTAGACAAACAAAGTTAATAAAGATTTATTCTGATAAGAGTTCCTTTGATAGGTCATTCCATCAGTCATTGTTTGGTTTTTCTGTTTGAAAATTTAAACAAAATAATTTCTGTATCATCATAAATTATACTTCATCATATACTATACTCTGCTGCAAAGTCAAGAAAAGATGATGAACTAAAGCGATTTGAAGAAGCGTCCCCTGTTTCATTCAACCTGTGTTTCTCGAGAGCTTTCTATATTGGGTAACTCGCCTTACTTATTGACTAAGTAGTGCCTTATTGGATATAGTTATTTATACCATTTATTTTCATGAGAAGGTTTCCAAAGAAAACTCTTAACACATCCAGTTTGGGCCTTTCCACGTGGAAAAGTGCCAAGCAGTTAACCTGACTGCAAATGTATCACTACAGTGTTTGGCTTCTGGCATAAAGCAGGGACTCTGTATAAACACATCATAAAAACAGATAAAACAAGAGCAGAGAGCCCAGAAGGGTAGAGCTGTCTTTTAGATAGCACTGCCAGAGGACCAGGCCCACTGAACCAGACTTCAAGACAACAGACATTTATTGAACTCCAGTTCTGCATCAGGCATTGGGATGTTGCTTTTGGGGATACAAGAGTGAGACGCTTTTTCTGCCCTCAAAGAGTTGATGAGAGGAGACTGAGACTCGCAGGGCTGCCAGACAAGACAGGATGCATTATACATTCAAAGAGAGAAAAGAGCTTAGGGAAGTCAAGGGAGAGAGTGGCTATGTTGGACCATAAACATTGGGAACTCTACATGCAAAGGATGGGGCTTGAAGTACTTCTGCAGCTTTTGATAAGAAAGTAAGAGGAGCTGTGTGGTGGTGACACATGCCTTTAATCCCAGCAATCAGGAGGCAGAGGCAGGTGTATCTCTGTGAGTTCAAGGCCAGCCTGGTCCACCAGAGCTAGTTCCAGGACAGGCTCCAAAGCTACAGAGAAACCCCGTCTTGAAAAAAAAAAAAGAAAAAAGAAAGAGGACGACTTAAAGGACAGGATAGAGCAAAGAGTACATATGAACAATCGTTCACCCCCACCTATGTGTTGCCATGGTAAATGGCTTCGCTCTTTATCATTTACTCAAGAAATGCATTGTGACCCTGAAGAAGTTTCTGTAACCTTCTTATTAAGTTTGTTGCTAAGTGTGTATATATAACAACTTCGGTGAGCAAAGATGCTAGAGGGAATTGGAATAAAAAAATTAGAGCAGAAAAAAATACAACAAAGAATTAGAGAGTTCGAACTGGAGAACTGAGAACTGGAAATAAAAAGCCCGATGATGTCATCCTGCGTGTTGGCCGCTTCCGCTTCTGGCCCACGGGTGCGGTTCCGCAGCATTTTATTCCCAGAACAGAAGTTCTACTTTAGGTGGCTCCAAGACTTAGAGACAAAGGAACAAACAAGGGAGTTCAGAAGGTGATTCCAATGTGACCACTCACATAAATGAGAGAGAGAGAGAGAGAGAGAGAGAGAGAGCGAGAGAGAGAGAGAGAGAGAGAGAATGCTAAGTGAAATCTGAAAAGTTGACACTAACAGAAGAAGGTCTGTGTTGTGTGTGTGTGTGTGTGTGTGTGTGTGTGTGTGTTGCAGGAGGTGAGATTAAACCCTCAGGGGCTGTAATCCTGAGCAGTCATTTTCCTGCTTTAGAACCAGTATGCTGTCGGTTTCCAAGAGCTTGGTGAAAGATGCAAGAGTCTGATTTTAAATCTCAGAGTTGGGATGCACTGGTCTTGGGATAAACTAATATAACTACCGATACTTTCTGGTCAGACAGCACATTCTGAAGGGGCTTTAGATGAAAGATCTTTTTTTGATAGAACTGCTATGTGTCCTTTTTATGGACAGCCCAGGTTTTTGATGTGTAAGATGAGATGAAATAAAAATTGTGGCAGCAAATTTATAGACATGTGAAATAATACTCCACAGTAGGGCATTCTTTATAATTATCAGCATAAGTAGCACTATCCACCGACCTTAAATCACCACCAGTGCCATTTTTACTGTAGAGGATAAGAGTTATGGTTCGTGGACTCTGTAAATTTCGTGTCTTGACAAAGGTGATCTACCTTCTAGCCTGCCTGTCTCAGTGATCCATAATCACCGCTACTCTGGTGCTGGAAGGATGTGATAGAGGGCTCCTAAAAGGCTCTCGGTAGGAGCAAAGTGTTGTTCACATCTAACAGGATCCCTGTGGGATTTGAAAGTGTGAGGATGCTAGTTTGAGGCATTCGGAGCCTAATCCAACTGACGGCACCTCTTATGTAGCAAGCGTCACTATCTTGGTTCCTGCAGTTTCTAATTAAGATATTTGAAAGTTAATAGACATATGCATATCCTAGCACCACTGGCTTATTTATGATCATGTTACTGACTGAAACCAAGCCCCCCATGAATGCTCTGCTACTGAGTTGCACTGCTAGCTCATAGCTGACCTCTCAATATTGTTCTTTGTCAGTACAGTAAGGTCCTCATCCAGTTTCACTGGGATTCCAAAATAGGTCCTCAGGTACACAGTGCATGACTCACAAAGGAGCGACTTATCCTTCTGCCACGATCTACTCAGCTGTAAAGTCAATTCATTTCTTCTTTCCCTGGTCACTTTCCTGCAGCTGGTATCCAGCTAAAACACTTGGCAAACACCTGCTGTTTGTGAGATTTTTCATATTAGATATGGTATGAGCTTAATGAAAGGAAGATGTCTGGAAAGGAAGCCACTGTTTTAGCTTACAGTGTCTTTATATCCTAAAGCTGTTTCTGCTATTAGCGCCATCTAGGGCTGTTATTAATAACATGGACATCCATGGATGTTATTAGTGACACCAATGTCCAGGGCTGTTATTAGTGACACCACTGTCCATGGCTGCTATTAGTAGTAAGACAATCTACAGATGTTGTTAGTGACATCACCATCCATGGTTGTTATTAGTGACACCATCATCCATGCCTGCTGTTAGTGACATCACCATCCATGGCTGTTATTATTGACACTATCATCCATGACTGCAATTAGTGACACATCATCCATGACTACTATTAGTGAAATCGCCATCCATACATACTATTGGCGACATCACCATCCATGGCTACATCTTCCTAGCTGGCCTGCTGGAAACCAGCTCCAGCTTTATACCTTGTTCTGTCAAAGTAAAAGTATGGATTCCTTCTCTAACAATTATCTGCTATCCTAGGCTCTCTTTAGTGCCTGAGTTTCTTTGGGCTTTTGTGTTTTTTTTTTTTTTTTTTTTTTTTTTTTTTTTTTTTTTTTTTTTTTTTTTTTTTTTTTTTTTTTTTTTTTTTTTTTGCTATCTCCTAACATTCTGGACCCTACTGGCACCAGCTAAGGTCAGTGGCATCATTTTAGAGGCATCAATGCTTCTGTAATATTTTTCTTCTCCACTAAGCTAATTGACTCAGGAGCCAACTGTTTAGCAGAAGACAACTGGCTCATCTCTCTCTGGCCCAATGTGGATCCTGTTCTTGAGACGCATTCAGAAGAGTTGAGTATTATCTTTCAGGGGTGCGCAGGGAGGGAGGTGAATGGGAAGCCAGGCACACGCTCCACTACAAAGTTTGCGTTTGTTGAAGTAGAGCCCGGGTGTGGCTTTATGGGACAGATCTGCTGAGCTGTTACCCTAGTGTCCAGAAAGAAGAGACAGATGAGTGATGAGGTACGCATTCCTATGGCATCCGCGAGGCTCCTTTCCAGCCACACATGCATGCTTTGGGTTTCCGTGGCTACCATCCTTTTGAAAGTGGACAAATAAGAATCATTTACACTTATGATACACATCCCCCAGTGGTTCCACAGATGTAAGTGTTGTGAAGCTGCTAAATGAACATGATTAAGGTGTGCATATTACACGGCACAATATAGCTAATTCTTTTTGTGGGGAACGTACTTAACCGCTACCCTCAACAGTTTGTCAGCTTCTATTCACTGACTGCAGTCACCATGCTGTACATTAGATTTCTGAATTTATTCTTCCTCTCTCATTGGAACCTAGTGTTGTCAATGAGAGGAACTCGTGTTTTTAGGCTGAATGAATCGTGTTCCATCATATACATTTAGCATCAACAGTACTTTCTTATCGTTCGTTTACTATGGACACTTGGATTTTTTTTTTTAACCCTTAACTACATCATTTGTCAGGTAAGTACACTGTACACCAGGCACAACAGAAAACTCTAAAATTATAAAGATAACTAAATTAGGACTGATTTACGTCTGTTACTAAGGTTATTTTGAAGTAATCTGAAGCATAAAAGTAGATTACTATTATAGATTTTTCTAGATCAATAAGATATGTTTTAGTCAAATTATATATTTTTATTAATGAAATGTTACCATTAAATTACTAATTAATTCACTCAATGAGTATTCCTATAGCTTCTTCTGGTTTTGGAAACAGGGTTTCTAAATGTTGCCCTGTCTGTCCTGGAACTCACTCTGTAGGCCAGGCTGTCCTCAGACAAACTTGCTGCCTGTTTCCCAAGTGCTGGAATTAAAGGTATGTGTCAATGAGTACTTCTTGTATTCTTCTTGCCTTTAGATACTGTCAAAGGCACTAAACACAGGCCTGTCAATAAAATGTCCTGACCCTACTATCACGGAACTCCAGTGGGATGAATTCAGTTAATACTTCAGATAGTACTGGTCATTTTTTCCCTTCGGAATTTTTTATGGGTGAGCAATCATTGTATTTTAGGATTTTGTACATTATATCTAAGAGTTACATTTTATTTTTGAAAACACTTGCTTTTAGAATACATAATAGATTATTAGTCTCGATTATTTCTGATAGGCTTTGTGGCATAAACAATCAATTTAGACACTTGGCTTTCATTTTTGAATTAGGATTGCTCTACCTTATATCCTGATTTATACTTCTGAAAACATTGAATTTGTTCTAACATTTACAGCGTCTGGAATAAAGGTATTTCAGAAGACCAAACAGGAGAGATGAAATCCAGAGACTTTAATGGTGAGTGGGAAAGACACACTGAGTTCAAAGTTGCTTTTCTGGCTTCCTATGCATCTGAAGAAGAAGACCAGCAGTGTTTCTTATATCATTCTATCAGTTTTAATTTTTATATCCCCCTTCTTCTCTCTTTTTTCCCTTCTCTTTTTGTCATCCCTCTCTCTCTCCCTTCCTTTCTTTCTTCCTTTTGACATAAGGTGTCATGGGGCTTGAAGTGGGTTTGAACACACTCAAGGATGACTTCAAGGTCACTCAAGTATGACATTGAATAATTTGTGAAGTGGTAGGGATGGCCCCAGGGTCTTGTATAAACTAGATAAACACCTTACCAACTAAGCCATATGCAGCCCTATTTTAATCTTTGTGAAGAAAATGCTGAATATTATGTAGCTCTTGAGGTATGTAACAAAGTTAGAGGTTTTAACTCCCCCTTTGAGGAGAAGAAAAAACATAGGTTTTTATTTTTTTCTTTCTTCTTACTTTATTTAACTCTTGATTAAAATATTGTCTGCAGGGTATATGCATGTATATAGACTACGTGTGCTGTTTCAAAAGATGAAATACATGTTTATTCTAGGTCCAGAGTGGCCAACTTTGTCAAAACACTGGACCGTGCAATGCTTTGCCCAGTACAGCTTTAGAATTCTTTCTGAGCCTGCTGCTGCCTCTGATCTCGGTCCGCAGTTTGCAACAACAAAGACGCAGCTTGAGAGATTTCCCTTCAAATCCACATCAGCTCAATGTGGATCAAATCCTGCAAGCTGCTTTGATGTTTCGCAGTCAATAAACATGCCTGGTAAATTTGGCTGCTTCTCCCAGCATTAACCAACTGGTCTGTTTTGGACTGACTGAAAGTTCAGTTTCCAAGGGAGTCCCTGTGCTCACACATGCCAGGCAGTGCACAGCATTTGAGCAATATTTATCCCTTGAAACAGATACATGCCTGTGGTCATCTCACTGGTCACTTCTGCATTAAACTTGACCATTTCCCTTTGTGGGGTGACAATACCTCAAATTAATATTAGACCTAAGAGCGTTCCAGAAAGGTATTTACCTGCACTAATGACAGCTTTACTATAAAACTTTGACTTTTTTCTGCAAGATAATCAAGACCTTTGACTGGCTGGGGTAAGAGCTTTGGCAAATGACCGAATCAAGTCATTTATCACATTTGATGTGCACACACATAATATATTCTTGTGATAAATACACTTAAATTCCATACTCTTCAGCATTTTAAGGTATATAATATATCAACTAGAGTTTTTATATTGTACACTGGATATCTTGAGTTTTCTCCCTGCTCAACTGAATCTTCATGACCTTTGACCTATGACTTTATCTATACCCCTCTTTGCAGACCCATGTGCAACCATTCTACATAGTAGTGAATATGACTACTATCAATGCTTCATATAAGTGGAATTTGAATGCTATAATATGCAGATATTGATGTAGTCTTTCTTTCCCAAGTACAGGTCAAGAAGGTTATCTCATGGGAAGACATTTCCCAAAATAAGGTAGAGAAATATTTGCAGCCATTTTCTTAAAAAAAAAAACCTCTTAAACTATCTTAGCTCTTTCTGGGCAGTGGTGGTGCACACCTTTAATCCCAGAACTTGGGAGGCAAAGGCAGGTGGAGCTCTGTGAGTTTGAGGCCAGCCTGGTCTACTAGAGCTAGTTCCAGGACAGCTAGGACTGTTATACAAAGAACCCTGTATCAAAAACCAAAATCAAAAAACGTCTTAGTTCTTAAAAAGCACCTTTTTTTTGGCCATTGACTTTCAGTCAGTGATCACTGTAGTAATTTAAGGAGTTATACATGTGTGACAATGGTTTTCTCTATGTCCTCAGGAATGCGAGGAATATTAGGTATTATATATCATTAGAGCAATTACTTGTATACCTTCAATAGAAAGCGACTCAATGGATAGGATTTCGTGAAACAATTGTTTGGTATAGAACAGATTTAATTACACTTCTTAAATTGTCCAGAAATACACCTGCGACACTATACAAATTAGAAACAATGAAGCGAGCTAGGTCTGAGTTGAGAAACTCCCATAACAGGGTGCAGGTCAGTTGTCAAGAAGAGAGCTGTAATAGTAGATAAGTAAGCAAATCACTGTGGAATCCTTGTCCAAGGAGCATAACTCATTAGGGAAAGTGGATTCCAGAAAGAGCTACCAACAGAGAATTGAAAGATGGGAGAACATTTCTTTCTCTTTAATTCCATAAATAATAGCTTTAATGAACTGAAAGAAAGCAAATCCCATGAGCCATAGGAGCTTTGTAAATAAAGAAACCAGCCTTCCCGGGAGAACAAGGTTAGGATCTAGTTTTAGGTTGGCAGGTTTCCTGGGAATAATGTTTGACTTCCAAAGTTAGCATGTTTGGACTCACTGTGCTTCATTTTTTTTCAAAGTGGTCACCAGATAATGCCTTAAATACCTCATTGACTGGAAGGTGTTCCATCAAATATTTATTTGAATCTCCAAGAAAATATGGCCTAAGGGGTAAAAATAGACAAATGTGTCATTTACCTTAATGGAAATAAATTTAGTATGTTCTGATGCTATCCAACTGAGCTACAAGAAAGGAATGGAAATTATGTGGGGAATAGACAGGGAAGAGTAAGACATCAGAGAAGAAGAGGGAGTCCTCATGGTTCCACCCTAAGGTCACAAATGGGGAAGCTAGGAGATTTAGGAGGAGTACATGAAGTGGAGCCTGGATGAGTCTATGTTAATAAGTATGTTACTAACTGGGCCCACTTGGAGGGCTGATATATTCCCCTTTGTCTGCTATAGTCTGTGTGCATGGAAGCCCTCCTCAGACTTTCTTCTGGAAGACTCAATACCTAACGCAATGGTATTTTGGAGTGATGTTTTGGATGTTGATGGATGAGTCCCCATGCATAGAATAAGCATTCTTGTAAGACACTTGAGTGAGATGGAACTCCTTTCTCTACCCTGTGAAGTCATAGCAAGAATAAAGTCATGTGTGGATGACAGTGTGACTCCATCCATCCCAGATTCCTAGGACTGTGACATCCTTGTCTTGATTTTCCCAACTTCTAGAACTTAGGGAACTATATTTCTGGTATTTATGCAACTCAGCCTATGATATTCTGTTATGGAATACCTATATCAACAAAGAGTCCTTTTCAGTGTAGCTATGGTTAAATTATTTCTTTGATCACTTCTCATCCCCTCTATCATACTCATTTCCCTATCATTGCAATATTACACGTTGATATATATTTTGGGGTTGGAGGATATGATGGCTAATTTTGATTGTCAGTATGAAACAGAATAGAATAAACTGAAAAGTGCTTCAATGAGGGTCTAGATCAGATTGACATGTCGGCATGTCTGCAGGGGATATCTTTATTACAATAATCGAAGTGAGAAGACCTGTCTATTATGGGTGGTACCATTTCATAAGATGATGTGGGATTCCTGTCTGTATGCTATGAATATAATTTTTCACCATTGTCTAATAAAAAAGCTGCTTTGGCCTATGGCAGGGCAGAATAAAGCCAGTCAGGAAATCCAAACAGAGATGTATAGAGAGAATAGGTGGAGTAAAAGAGACACCGTGTAGCTGCCAAAGGAGAAAGATGCCAGAATCTTACCAGTAGGTCACAGTGTTGTGATGATACACAGATTAATAGAAATGGGTTAAATAAGATGTAAGAGCTAGCTAGAAATACACCTGAGCCATTGGTCAAACAGTGTTGTAATTAATATAGTTTCTGTGTGATTATTTGGGTCTGGATGGCTGAGAAACCAACGTGCAGTCTCTGATTTCAATAAGCAGAGGATCCTGAACTTTATTGGTGAAGAAAGTGAGCTGAGCACAAACATAAATTAATTCTCTCTCTCTCTCTCTCTCTCTCTCTCTCTCTCTCTCTCTCTCTCTCTCTCTCTCTCTCTCCCCCTATGGACATATTATGAGTAGGTGCTTTAAGTTTGTGCTGCCTTAACCTCTCTACAGTGATGGACTACAACTTGGAATTATGAACAAAATAAAACTTTTCTCCATGAAAGTACTTTTGTCAGTGTAGTTTATCACAACAACAGGAAACAAGTAAGTATAGCATGAATTCTAATAGAAACCTGGAGTCAGCTATCTGGGGTTAAAAGCAGAGAAGCAGAGCAGCCAGCCACTAGTTCTTACCTCTATGAAATACTCAGACCAAATGGGGTATCCTGTCTCTGCAAGTCCTAAGCCTGAATGCCATGAACTCCTGTCTCCTCCTGCCTTATACTCCTCTCTCCACCCAGTCATATTCCTTCCTGTCTCTACGTCCCTAGAGCTGGGATCAAAGGCCTGTGACTCCCAAGTACTAGGATTAAAAAGGTGTGAGCCACTCCTGCTGGGCTCTGATTCTCTTTTAGACTGGATCGATCTTGTGTAGACCAGGCTGGCCTTGAACTCACAGAGATCCCTCTGCCTCTCTCTGCCTCCCAAGTGCTGGGATTAATGGTGTCTGCCACCACTGCCTGGCCTCTATGGCTAACTAGTGGCTAGCTCCACACTCTGATCTTCAGACAAGCTTTATTTGTTAAAGCACAAACAAAATATCACCACAAGTAAGACAGAGGGCTTCTTACTGTAATCATGACATGAGATAAGCAAAAGGAATGTGCTGATAAATTTTATATCACATTGACTATGGATGTTGTATTGGTTTGCTTTTGTTTAATGAATATCTGAACATGCTGCTTTGTAAATACAAGAGGTTTATTTCATAATATCATGTGGAGTATACATCCATAATCAGTATTCTTACTATTTTGTCCTTTTTATGATGGCCCCAAGTAGATGGCATGCAGTGAGAGCAAGTATAGGAAAGAGAGACGACACTGAAAAAGCCAAGGATTCTACTACTCCTTTCAAGGTAATCTTCTCAACTGAACTAAGGACCTTACACTAGGCCTTGTTTCTTAAAAGTTACCAGATCACCACCCCATCACTACCCCCTGGGGGACCAAGATTACAACACAGAGAAGAAGTATGAATAAGCAGCCAGAACAATCATTGGACAGACCCAACTCACACACTGCTGCATCTGTGCATTCAGCATCCATGCTCCATCTCCTGAAAGATGAAGAAAATCCACAAGGTTGTTCAGCTTGATAATTCTGCTATTTTCATTCCATTTCCTGAAAGTCAGGGCTGGCCTGTGAAAAGCTGTTGAACAACATCCTCAGTGTGAAATGTCAGCCCCTACTCTAACCTTCTCCCCCTTTTCAGAGCATCAAGTGAAGACTCACCTGGAGGTTCATTCTTGACTGCCCAGACCAGAAATAATTACACAGAAATTATATTATTTAAAACACTGCTTGGCCAATAGCTTAAGCCTATTGCTAGCTAGCTCTTTTATCTTAAATTAACCCATTTCCATTATTTTATATTTTACCTCAAGGCTCTTGGTTTATTGGTAAAGTTCCCAGGCATCTGTCTCCTTAGGCAGCAACTACATGGCTTTTCTCTGACTTCACCTACTCTCTCTCTCTCTCCATCTCTATTTGCATTTCCTGCCTGGCTTTACTTTGTTAAGCCATTGGCTGAAATCAGCTTTATTCATTAACCAATAAAAGCAATACATATACAGAAGAACTTCCCATACCAATCATCAGGTTGTACAGTGGCTTTCTGACTTTGGTAGTTGATACAAGAAGGGCATTTGTATACTATTAATAATTGTCTGCCCAAGTCCTGCCTGGAAAACCATGATTGTTTATGGAAAGTATCTTTAATAAAGATGATACAGTTTGGCTTGGAAAAAGAGATTATAGGACATAAATGTCTAGGGTACAAACCATAATGGATTCTGATCAATGTTCATAAAAGACTATTGGTTTTCTGAATACTCATATATAGAGAGTGGGAATAAATTTATTTTTTGTAGTTGAAGGCCTAGTTTTATCCTAAAATACAGTGTTTGGCATTAGACACCTTTGAACCAAGCCCAGGGAACTTCTACAGTGGGGACATGGTACCTGACACATTCTAAACATTTGTGACGTTTTCTCATTCATTTCTGTCCCTAACACTTATATTTTTCCATTTTGAAAGCAAAATCTTGTGTTTGTGTAGAGGGTTGTTAGAAAAAAATGAAAATTATAGTGTTGAACACCAACCCTGTAACAAGAGAACCACCCACCTATGATACTGAAAAATATAGTATTTTTCATTTTTAATTGGTTTTATTGAGCTATACATTTTTCTCTGCTCCCCTCCCTGCCTTTCCTCTCCCCTTCAACTCTCTCCCATGGTCCCCATGCTCCAAATTTACTCAGGAAATCTTGTCTTTTTCTACTTACCATGTAGATTACATCCATATATGTCTCTCTTAGGGTCCTCATTATTGTCTAGCTTCTCTCAGATTGTGATTTGAGGGTGGTTTTCTTTGCTTTATGTTTAAAAACCATTTATGAGTGTGTACATTGATAACTGTCTTTCTGGGTCTGGTTTACCTCACTCAAGATGATGTTTTCTAGCTCCATCCATTTTCCTGCAAATTTCAAGATGCCATTATTTTTCTTTGCTGTGTAGTACTCCATTGTGTACTTTTTTTTAAAAATCCATTCTTCCATTGAGGGACATTTAGGTTGTTTCTAGGTTCTGGCTATGACAGACAGTGCTGCTATGAATACAGTTGAGCACATGTCCTTGTGGTATGATTGAGTATCCTTTGGATATATACCCAGAAGTGGTAGTGCTGGGTGATTGAAGAAGGCTGTTTCCTAATTTTCTGAGAAATCATC
Source organism: Alexandromys fortis (assembly GCF_014885135.2). NCBI lineage: Eukaryota > Metazoa > Chordata > Mammalia > Rodentia > Cricetidae > Alexandromys > Alexandromys fortis. The sequence goes on along the minus strand of NW_026067924.1, from coordinate 3,747,882 downwards.
ATACAGATATTCAAAGGGGATGTACTAGTTTGTACTCCCACAAGCAACGCAGGAGTGTTCCCTTTACCCCACAACCTCTCCAGCATAAGTTGTCATCAGTGTTTTTGATCTTGGCCATTCTTACAGGTGTAAAATGGAATCTCAGAGTTGTTTTGATATTTATTTCCCTGATGGATAAGGATGTTGAGCATTTCCTTAAGTATTTTCAGCCATTTTAGATTACTTTGTTGAAAATATAGAATATTTTTGTTCCACAGTAAACAGAAAAATAAGTCAAGACTCAGAATGAAAAAACTAATCCAAGATGTAACCCTGAGAGTCTGGGAGATTGAATTCTGTTATCATACACTTTTCCCATTATGTTCGGTGGTCGCCTTCTCTCTCCACAAGAATTTACAATCTTCATGATACAAGCTAGTATAAAAGAACATTTGATGTTTATAATTGTGAAGAAATGCATTAACTGAAGGACAAGTCTAACTATGAGATAAGTAAAATGTTCTAATAAATATTTCTGAAAATCTAAAGCTATCAAAGGATCCCATTATTACCTTTAGACCTACGTATCATAATTTTTTGGTGATTTCTTTTTTCATGATTATATTTTAAGATATGACTAAGAATTAAAGTGACTCCCTTTTCAAAACAGTGATTCCAATTTTTTCCTCTTGCTCATATATAGATATTAGGGGAACAAAGTTCTGTGCTTAGAAAACTGATTTTACTTGTTTTCAGTACAGTACTAAAAACATTGGAAGAACAGTGTCAGCCTAAGTGAAAAATGTCTAATTATCCATGTCACATTTCTGCCTCTTTGAACTTTTCAGTTTTCATTTTTGGGCAAATTACAATATGTGACAATCCAGCATTGCTTAAATTCTGTAAGAACCATGAACGATACATCGGAGGGTAAGCAATACACTCCTACCATTAAGTTCCACATTAATCAGGATAATCACAAAGTCAAACACATGAAACCAAGATTCTGCTTTATTGTTTAGGCAATTGCAGTGAACAGGTCATAAAAGGAAAAGCAGTGACCTATTGGAGAAGGCAGATTCTGACAATGTTCCATTTAAAAGTTCTTTGTCTTCCTGACGTTGGCAGTTGGGGCTTTCTGATATGGTCACTGATGTTAAAACTGATGGGGAAATCCGGCATTTTATTGCCATAACTTGTTTCATTTGGAAGATTTCTTCTTTCAATGGCCTGCTGATGCTATGAAGTGTTCATGTCCTTTCTGTTCTCAGATTAATTCTTGGAGGAAAGTTGAATTTGTAAGTGTTGCCCAATGATGTGCCTTACACAAAGTGTCTTTATTATTTCACAAGTTAGACAATAGGCAGGGCAACGGAACCCAGTGAATAACTTCTTTGTTGTTTCTCAAACTGAATAAAAAGCCTTGACCTTCAAGAAATGCACACCTGGGGGTGTTAATGAGACAGAGTAGAATGACCTGAGGTTGGGGAGATCAGGGGTCTGTCCCCCAACTAGCTCATGGTTTTGGAAGGAAATCTCTTCTTTTCTCTTGTTTCCCAAAGTACTTTTCCTATATGAAAATGAGAAATAAAGCAAGAAATGAAGATATTCTTTCTAGTCCCATAGAGCTAGTGCCATACATAGTAGGCACATAGGGAAATAATTTTTAGCCTCTGAGGGTGTTAATAAAATTTCGATCAAAGTTGAGAAGCAGCAACATGGTAAGGAATCATATTTATTCTTTCTGACAGACAGATCACTCTCTGCTGTCTTATCATGAATTACTCTGAATTGAAAGTTGCATTTTGAGGTAGAGAAGCTGATGTTTAAATAAATATTAGTGTTGCATGGTGGTTCTAAGTGTGGACTCTGGAGGTGAATATTGCTGGGGTCTGGATCCCAGCATCTCTTTTCTGGCAGGTCATCCTGTGACCATTCTCATGCACTGCAAATAAAGAGACTTCTTTGCCTTGTAGAGAATTGGTAGCTTGAAGGTAGCAGCAAATTCACAAAGAACAGAATTCCAGTTCTTTCTGGGTTCTGCATCTAAGGCAGACATGCTCACACTTGATTGCTTTCTGACTAGAATTTAGGGTGTTTGACAAATCCCTCCACGGTACCAATAACGAGAACATATTATGTCATCCCTGAACAAATTCTTGTACCACCCACCTGTCTACACACCTTCTCAGCGGTTGTGTTCCCTCCTCAGCTTGAGGCTTTTAAGGATCAACACTGTAGAACTGGGTTCACAGCAGCCATGCAATTAGCAAGCTTTCTGAAAAACTACCTCCATTTGTGGCTGCTAATGTATTTGCTATAGATTTTAGTGACAGAAATAGTGATATTAATGTTGTCAACAGCTATGTCACTGCTTGCAGGCATCATGTAAACCAAAAGGTTACATTTTAAATTATGAAAGGCTAGGTTTTTAAAAAAAAGTCCTTCATTTTTCTGACTTGTCACAGTAGAGTTTAAGATTATATTATAGGTACTCAGAATTAATCATAACATGTTAGGCTAGGTGGATATGAAATATACTGTGGGAGGACTATGCAGTGTATTTGAAGTATTTCCATTTGTTATGCTATCAGTTAAAAACATATTTTATAAATAGTCCCAACATTTACCCAGATGTCTGTTTTTCCTATCAAGTATATCTATTTTTTCTACACATCTTTGCTTTGAAATTCTATATTAAGAGTGCAAGTGAAGTAGAACAACTATTTTCAATTGCTGCTAGCGACACACACACACACACATGTATGCACACACACAATGCACTCACACACATGTACGCATATATATACACACACACACTGCATGTGGGAAGTATTGTATACTGTTAGGAGCCTGGATATTTAACATTGCCCAACCTTATAGTGTTGCCACTATGCCCACTTTATAAATTGAAACCTAGAGATTGAGCAACTTGTTCAAGACCACTGGAAGGCAGAGCAGTGTCACCAGGGTAAAATGAAGTGGGTTTGACTTTTAAAATCAACACTTCACCTATCATTTACACCACATCCATTACCATGCCCACCGCTATAAATCATAGCTACTATTTCTGTGTTTTTGACTCCAGTTTTCTTCTTAAGACCAAAATGAATGTTTTTTTTTCTTTTCTCTGGAGAACATGAGAAAGTAGTGCAGATGAATCCGTGGGTGCTCTGTGACCTGGGGGAGCAGTAACAGGAATTTACTCTGGGAATTAACAGGCTGAAATCCCTTCTCTTGGCTTTTGAGACTTGATGCTGCTTTCAAAAGGTTTGTGTGTTGGTAAAATTCTAAAATTTACCCTCCGAAGTCTGGGCCCAGTCTGCTGCGTGAGATGCTTTCTTTCTTACATGCCTTTGGTCAGTCAACTTCCCTTCTCACATTCAACATGGATGTGCACTGGGAGAACATGGTTGGAAGGACATGGAATTTGAGTAAGCCTCCCATCACTTCAGGATGAAGACGGCTAACCAAAATGTTTGCACAGTGACTTGCTTTGTGTGCTTATGCATGTATCAGATGTCTCCCAGGTACTTTCTGCGTACAAGCCAGTCTTCCTGCCAGAGGCTGAAAGTAAATAGGACGATAAACAAAGACTTTCAGGAGGCCATCTTGATGCCTGCTGCCGCCCGGGAGTTTAGAATTGACTTCTGGGCTGTTTCACACAGAAGGGTGTCATTATCCTTGGGCCGAAACCCAAATCACATGAAGAATTGTGTTTTGATGCATCATTACAGTGTTACTCAGTTTCTGCTGATAGGTTCACCTCTCACCGCATGATAGAATCTGGGAGGATGTATTCTATCAGAATCTCAAGTTCTTTGGTTGTTTGCATTGTAAAGCTTTAAGCTCAGACCAAAGATGAATTTTCAACTATCCATAAGAAACCAGAAATGATTTTGTAGTTCGGGGGCGATTGCTTTGAGTATTTGTTTCAAGTAAAGCTTGCTGAATGATGCATGCTAGCTATTTAAGCATCTTATTAGGTTCTTGCACTGACTATGGTTTGTTCTTGGTGAGACTGATTATGGCTTAGAATGAGGAGATCTTGGTCTTTAGAGGGTGAAGTATTTGAATTCTGTTTATCCTATTGTTATATTAGGGAATTCAGCTATTAAAAGAATACACGAAACTTTGCACTGTAATCAGTCCATATTTGGAGAAAATTCATTTGCAGCACACTTTAAATTCCAGTGCCATTAGTTTATTCCAGCTACACTGAAGACAAGTAAGAGGAAATGAATGCTATTGTGTCTGTAGATGGAATGCTAAGATTCCTGGGTATGAACAAGAAATTCTTGACGAATTATGGATTACTTCCTGAAGTCAGTTAGACAATAATGGTGATTGTAGATTTCATTACATAAATGGTATTAACTTCTGACCTTTGCACTAATTTCCCTAAATTGAAAGATTTTTTTTTTTAATAGAGAACCTGCCAGCAAAAATTTGCACAGTAGAAAGAAAGTAGTCATGGAATTTGTTTATTGTTGTTTCATTCCTTTTGGTCATAGAATAAGTTTATAAATGCAGAGGTTTGGTTTTGGATGGGGTTCATTTGGTTATAGCACAGGAATGGCTTTAGTTGTAGGCTGCCTAAATTTCAAAGAATTCAGCCTCATTGCTCTTCATTGATTTATACTCAAATTTGGGATTTGGTGATCTACAAAGCCAGACCAATAACTTCACCTAGTTAACTACCTGGAGTTTTTAAATTCATGGATCTTGGAGAAGGACCAACAACTGCCACTTTACTAAAGCAGCTTAATTCTTAGCTGCATTTTAAGTATTTATCCTTATATGCACAGATAAGTGTGGCTCTCATCCCTCATGAAAGAAGCTTCTGTTTGCAACAGACAGAGATCATTACAGAAAATCTCAACCAATCAAAATATAAAGAACAAATGATCTGGTGGTGCCCAGCCCCAGCTGATAGCTACATCTACAACACAACTCCTACAACTGACGTTCCGGGAACATCACAGAAGCGAGGGTAGATTGTAAGGGCCAGTGCAATGGGAAATCTGCTAAGAGACTGCATTTCCTAGAAATGTCAGGGACACTACTATGTCTCAACAATATGGCTGCCTAAACAAGACCCGAAGAGAGATTACACCAAGAGTCACATTAACAAGGAAAGGGAACATCTCACTAGATCCCAGCCCTAGACAAATAAGTGCAGACAACTAAGAAATGCTGGGGGTGGGAGAAATAGTCTTCCCCAGGGGAGAGCACACCAATAGCCTATCCAACATTAAACAGTGAGCCCTGAAAACATACATACAAATAACACTATACAGACTGAGCGGGCTGTGCTTTTGTGCTTAGGAATATGTATATATATGTGTGTATAATATAATAGCAATTAATGAAAAATTAGGCCATGAATTTGAAAGGGTACAAGGGGAGGTACATGGCAAGGTTTGAAGTTTGCAAAGGGAAGAGGTAAATAATAGATGATATGAATATAATATCAAAACCAGAAATATTTTCTCCACATTCCAAGGGCTTTGAAGTTCCCAAAGTTCAGATAAACTTAATCCTCAGCAAAGTTACTCAATTGTCTAATAAGTACTGAGGATTTTTTGTTTTTTACTCTTTACAGTATAATTAATTTTACATTTTACGTCTTTGTGATTGTTTCCCGTCACCTCTAATTAAATCCCTTGCCTTAATGCCCATGTTAAGAATGAGGCAGGTGCGATCTAACCTTTGGATTTTATAAGTAACTTTAAAAAATGACAGCAATTTTTTTTAGTTACACTGACTGACCCTTAAATCTTTTTAAAAAGATTCTTTTGATTTCAGAAGTAGACTAAAAAAAAAAATCCCAAGATATCCATGTGAACAAGCACTCATGTGTGTCTGTCTGTCTGTCTGTACGCATGTAGGTGTTCTTGCCCCTGGAAGATAGAAGTTGACACTGGGATGTCTACCTCAAGTTTTATCCACCTAATTTTTTTCTGCGAGAGCCTTTCACTGATTCTGGTGCTCATAGTTTGATTAGCTTAGCCGGAGTGCGACACCCATGGATTTGTCTCTGGATCCCCAGTAGCAGAGTGATAGGCGTGTGATACCAAGCTCTGAATTTACATATGATCTGGGGATCCGAACTCATGTCTGAATACTTCAACAGCAAATGCCTTAACCACTGAGATATCTCTCTAGCCCAATGCTTTCTCTACCCTGCGTTTTAGAAAAACTTCTTGCTTTCACTAGATTTGTTATTATACTTTGGATATCACTGTGAGTAAAAAAGGAAAACTTGTTTGAATTCAAAGCCATTTTCTTTTCTTTTACTATTAATATTACCAACTTACATGTATATAGTAGGGATTAGGCTACTTTGTTAAGCACATCCTCTACCGCTGAATTACTCCCCAATTTACATCCATCTTAGAGAGATAGAAGTAGCAAGCATAATCAAGTCAAACCAACTGCAAGTTTCACAAAATGAATCAGCTGAGAGTTACACCATATTGAGTCACACCATATGGAGGAGTCACACCATATGGAGGAGTTACACCATACGGAGTTACACCATGTGGAGACTGAGTCCACTGGCATCTTGGAAGCTCTTGGGTCCCCATAGGATTGCAGAGAAGAGAAACCAGAGAAACTCCAGAATAGAGGGAAAGGTAGTGACCATAGGACCATGAATGAGCCAGATCTCATCAGAATGGAAGGAGAGAAGAGCCCAAGATTTCAAAGGGGATCAAAAGACAGACTGACAGACAGGGAACATGAGGCTCATCTCTTTCCAATTTGCATGCTTACGTCCCCAGCTCTGCCTGGAATATTTTCTGCCTTTACCATCACAGTTACTAGAAATTGGAAAAGCAATGAAGGCAAACCCATCAAGTGCGGAAGGGCAGCTGGGTTTGCAACGTCCTTGTTTCCAACGGAACTGAGTAAGCAAGCATCGCTCTTCCTTCTGCCTCTGTAACAGAACAGCCATGCTCATTTGAGCAGGAGCCGTGTGTGATGACTTCCGAGGGCCTGGGAATTCCCGGGGTAGGCCGGAATGCTCCAGATTTCAGTGATTCAGAACTCCAGTGCGTTGCTCTCAACCCTCTCACCCTCAATTTGTCTTCCAATAATAAATAATGTAAATAATGCTAAAATTAAATGAAAGACCATTTCACAAGAAAATAAACAAAACCCTAAACATTAAAATGACAGAGGGGTCCCGAAACAGAGTGGGAAGCCCTGGAGTGGTGGCCTTACTGTGGTAAAACTAAATCATCAGTACCAACAGGGTCTAATAAACCATTCAGCGTGATGAAAGGGTACTATTCCGTTATGAAGCCCAGAAGGCTCTGCCTCTGCTAATACCATGAAGAGAATAGGTTAAAAGACTTTAAATGGGATTGCCAGGGCCTTCTGCAAAAAAATAAAAAAAAGAAGAAAGGAAGGAAGGAAGCAAGGAGGAGAGGAAGAGAGAAAATGCAGGTTACAGGTAATTTGCCTTTATTAATGTATACAATGGGATAGTAGTAAAAATGAGAAGTATCTGTGATAGTAAACAATTGAGTTAATGAATTAAAATTATGGTATTGAATGACAGGTTAGGGATAAAAGGAGCTGACCCACTGATGTTATACTTAATACGCATTTTAGAGCAACAATGAGTTAAACCCAGGGCAGATGCTTGTCCTGCTCCCTATTTACAAAGCAGCGTGCTCTATATCTGGTGCAGTTCTGCGAAGGTGGGTATTGTGTCATTCACGTTATCGGCGTAAAAATCCACGGAACGCTTCCCAGGAAAAATGCTACTCTTTCAATTCATTATTTTGACATTTGTCTCCTCGTGTGAGTCTACATAGTCTCTGACCTGTAAATGTTACCTAATGAACTGATTTAGTAACAGTACTTGAAAGTGAACTTTTTTTTTTTAAGATGTGAAATTAGCTACTTTTAAATATAATCTTTTGGCAATAGTTCCCTGACACTGTAGCCTCGTATGTTTTCAATTACATTGAATGAAGTTTAATGGAAAATGATCCCTTATTCCCATGGTACCCTTTTCTATTGTTCCTTTGCTAGTGCTCAAGAATAAAGATGCAGCGTTGAACGGAAAAAAAAAGTTATTTATGGTATTGTCCTCTTTTCTCTGTGCCTCTCAAGTAGTATAAAGATAAATGCTGCGGGTTCTCCATCTGGGCATGTTTTAGTAGATGAGAAGTAGTTAATCATGATGACAGACTTTCCTGGTGCGACTCCAAATACTGCCAAGTTTCTCTTATGGCAAAAGTTGGCGCAAGTCACTACTTCCCTGAAGGGCATTGTGACATTTTTTTTTTTCTCTTGGGGCATCCTAAAGGGCTTGGGTTTTGCAATGGATTGAATGTGTTAATGATTCTGGCCTCGTTTTCTGAATCTGTGATTAAGTCTATACTAATTTGTTTTCTCAAATAATAGTGTTTCTGGGCACAACTGTGTAACTCTGTGAATGTGCTGTTATTGGAGTGGAGAAGCACTAACCAGCTTTCAGTTCTTTCTCAGAACCAACAGATATTGATGTCGCTGATATGAGGTGATAGGCAAGAGTGATTTTTGAAAACATGTGAAGAAAACCTCCAGGGAAAAAATATTTCTATTCCCTTAATCAGAAACCTTTAACTTTGTGGGTTTGACTGATCATTGAATAAGATGCCTACTGCTCTCAGAGCCAATGCTGTACACAACAACAGCAATTGTATTCAGTCTTTGCAAAATGCTGTGCATATGTATTGTCACAGCACGGTTTTTGTAGTTTTATGTAGTTGAATTCAAAACGTAAAGCTTTTCATGTGTAATTGGATATTTGTGGGATATGAGTATTTCTGTATTTAATCAGCCCTACTAAGATCCTTGATGCTGAAGAAAATGATAAGTCAGCCACAGTCCTGTCTCAGCATTGGTCCATCTAGCCACGACATCTTTCTTTTACAAAACATCTTCCTCATTGCGTGTTTAAGGTATATTAGCTCCTGTTGATCAGAATGTTTCCATGAATTATGAAACCATCAAACAAAAGGATGATGTATCTAATCTGTATGTGTAATGGACTTGTGATCTTGGATGAATGTTGGAGTTTGATTTGTGTACTTTCAACATGAAATATTGAATTTTGTATCCCCATGGAGACATGGTGTCTTAGGTAGAGATTCTATTGCTGTGAATAGGCACCATGGCAACTTGTATGAAGAAAAAAATTATTTGGAGATAGTTTACAATTTCAACCCATTACCATCATGACAGACATGTGCTGTAAAAGGAGATGAGAATTTGACATCCTGATCCTCAGGCACCAGGAAGTGAACTATGTGCCACATGAAGCATAGCTTGAGCATAGAAGACCTCAAAGCCTATCCCAACTCTGACACACTTCCTCTAGCAAGGCCACACTTATTTCACCAAATTCTTACCTCCTAATAGTGCTACTCCCTGTGGTGTCATTAAACCAAGTTGAAATGAAATCATAGGGAGAGATGGTATAATCTGTTCAAGCTGATGTCCACATGAAAAGAGGAAGTGTATAGTTCAAAACAATAAGTTTTGTATAATATATATATGTATATATATACTCATGCATGTATGTATATATATATTTGTATAATGTTCATTTGTACTCATAATAGATATGGAAATAGCTGGTGTGTGTAAACTAATGAATAGATAAAAACAAGTGGTACATATTGACTATGGAATGTTACTCAGTGAGTGAAGGATGAAGCAGTATTGCTACTAACAAAATGAGTTGAATTGGAGACTATTATGTTAAATTAGACTTGGCATAAAAAGATAAGTAGTTGATGATCTTACCTGTATTGAATCTAAAACCCTTGATCTGGAACTTGAAAGTTGAAGGGTAATTACCAGATGCTGGAGAGACTAGCAGGGAGGAAGACAATGGCTATTGGGCTACAGTATGCTATAAGCAAGAGGTTTGGATGTGGTACAATATGGTAGAGTCACTGTAGGGAGACTAGTGAGTTGGATGCTGTCCAGAGATAAAAGAAAGGATTTGGAAGGATTTTGTCATAAAGGGTTGGTGAATGTTTGAAGAGATGCGTTGGTTTAACTTAGATAGCTTAGATATTATACCATGTATACATGTATATACATGTGTCAAATGTTCCATTAATGTGTGTATTTTTAAAGTTTTCATGTCAGTTAAGATTAAAAAAAAAATAGAAGCTGAGCCTGGTCGTTCATACCTGTAATCACAGAATTCGGGAGGCTAAGGTAGGAGGGTTACCACAAATTCAAAGGCAGCTGGGTTATACTGTGTGCTCAAAGATAGCCTGGACTGTTAATCAATCAATACATTTGTTTCTAAGAAGAGAAAAAGACACACTGAAGTGGGTACTCAAACCTTAAGCAAACACCTTGGGATGGTTATAAGAGACCCTAAAAAGGAGAACTTCACCTGAAAGCCAGGTGTTGGACTCTCATCAGCGACTGAATGGGAAGCACCTTGACCTTGAGTATCGCTCCTAAGGAACTTTGAATGAGTCCACTTCCTTTGTTTAAGACAGTCTGAGGTGTTTTGTCAAGGCAGCCCGAACAGACTGTGCTCATCATTAGTATCTTTGCTAGGGCATTTGGAATCTTAACTTCATTTGCCTCAGATGTATCTGAAGTCTCCAGGCCACGTATCTTGAATAAGATCACTGTTCTTGTGTTTGGAGCATGCTGCCGTGTGATGTCCGCCATGCTTTAAATTATGAAGCAGTGTGTAGTTAATTGAGTGTGCAACGGTATACAGAGTGGAGTGAAACTCTCCTCACTTTGGGATGCTGAGTTCCTTTCTTTGGATTCCTCTTGTGCTTGATGAAACTTGTGATTTCTTTGTTATGAGTATCTTAGAAGGATCAAGTGAGCTTCTTATGTATGTGGAACTGCTTTAAAGACCCCCCCAATGCTGTAGAAAATCCTACAGCCAGTAGCCTTTAAGTTACCCGCCCACAGGGGCATGGCCTCTTATACTATTTATGCCAATGTAAAGCTGCGTCCGGCTGCTGATTCAGTTGCTGTTGCTGTTGTCTGTTCCAGCAGAGGATTCTGATTTGTGAGTCTACCCCTAAATAAACAACCATTTATTATTCTCAGTTCTGAAGTAGTGTGGAATTTTTTTAAGCATCCTTCATCACCCCAAATTCTATATAAATTTTATAGAAAGTTCTACTCATAGTCCTGAAAAGGGAAAGGTACCAGTTAAGTAGAGAAAGAATCATCAAAAGGTATGGACTATCTGTTCTGTCATCCCCTCCCACCCCACAGCACTGTGGACAATCTCTGAGATAGAAGAGACATGCTCACCACAGTCCTAATTCCTCCTTATGCTGGTGATAGGGGCACCTGGGAGCTTTAGTTCAAAGAGTTGGAGCCTCCTTTCAGGTCCTGCCTGAACTTCTGCCCCAGGCCCATCTGGAGCTGACCGTTCAGAAGTACGCGATTATAAGGAAGCACAATAGCATAATGGGGTTAACGTTTTTCCGTGGATGTGTGACATCAGGTGTGACATTTGTCTGCCCTTTTCCTGCTTGCCGAGCTCTACCAGTGTTATAGCAGGCCTTCTTGTGAACTTGGATAAAACCTAACATATCAGCGAGGCGATCTGGGCCTCAGTTTCCTCAAATGAGGAAGTGAGAAAATATTCTTCAGAGTCTGGAAAGATGTTCTCAGCAGTTGAAAGCATGTACTACTCTCACGGAGGACTTGAGTTTGATTTTCGGGCACATCATAGCTGCCTGCAACTCCAGCTCCAGGGTATATATCCTAAGCCTTTTCTGGCATTCATGGCTACCTCCACTCATCTACACAAGCCTACACACAGACATGCTCATATACACAAATTAAAAATAAAATAAATCTTTAAAAAAGATTGTATGATTTGAAGCTCTGTACAGATTTGAGTGATACTATCTGTACTATGTGAACTTTGGGCTAAATTGTATTTCTGCTGAAACGTTGCCCTAGTTATTAATTTCTAAAGCATCACTTATAAAATTCATCCACAAGCCAGGCGTATTGGTTTTCTAAGATTTCCTCATTACTCTTGCTTAGAAACCGCCTTTCCTGCTCTAAAGGTCTTCAGTGGACTTTCTTATTGATTGTATTTCCCCTGTGCATGACGTAAGCCCCCTCTTATTTTCACTTCTTGATTGCATAATTAGTATTGAGAATTTTAGTGTACAGATTTTCAAGTTTATCAGGTGTCCTTCTACCTATTTCTTCTTTAACTTGAAAGATAAAATGACTTTTTATACTCTCTGCTTAATTCATATTTTCATTTTCATGTTCTACTTACTATGTTTTATGCTCATGTTTTAAATACTTTATAGCAAAGCTATCATATGGAACAAATTATTGTAACACATTCAAAATTTGCGATTTCGACGGGTGAACTTGAAAATTTCAACTTAGGTTGGCTACTAGGATTGATATTTCTTGAATCAAATTACCACATAATCAAAAAAGGTTTTAAGCGGGTAACTTTGTTTTAATTTAGACCGGCATAAGGGAGCCTGCAAGCTGGACTACCAGTCACCGCCTATTTCTTCCTCTCAGAGAAACCCCAAGAGGTCACTTCATAAACAAGTAATTATTGAACACACCCAAGAGGATCTGGATCTTATTCCCAGATCTGCCATTAAGCAAATTGCTTAATACCCTTGTCTTCCTTGGCACAAGGTTGTGCTGAGGATAGAGTTAGAGAGAACAGATGCCTCAATACCCTCGAAAGCCAGCGTGCTCTGTGACTCCAGCTCCTCACGACTATCCGTAATAAACACATTACATAATGCCTATGGTGTGTGCCTTTTCCAGCCCCCAACAAAATCATGCTTCCATTGTGAAAACGCTCTATGAAACCAAAGCCTCATTGTTTTATATATAATGGAGGCTTTATGATTTAGCAACCAGTCTCGTAATACAGTCAGTTTATTTTAGGTAAGGTTGGGTTTAAAGAAGCCATGTTGTCTCCTGCTTATATGGCAGATGAAGACTACACTGCCAGAGTACAGTTTTTTTTTTTTTTTGATTTGGTTTTGATAGAATTACAAATTAGAAGACACAAATGAAAGCGGGATCACATTTCTCAACTGTGTGATCTTGGGTAAAAATGATATTGACTTGGGTTAGCATTGCTGTTCCTATTTTCTCAGCCCCTGGCCTTCTCACAGGCCCCTTGAGTACCACAGTGGTGCTCTTGGCCTTGTCATCAAGGGTTCTCGAGGCTGGTCTCACCTCACTACTGCTCCCTCAGTTCTTCCAGGAAACATAGTCTTTTGGCGCACAGAGAGGCATGCAAACAGTTCCCTAGATAGTCTGCTCACTCTCACCTTCTGCTGTACTAGGAGATTATGAGAAGGTCATCCAATAGAGTCTTGATGGAAGCATAGGAGATGATGCTGCCGGAGGCATGCTCTGTGTGAACCACTTTGCTTGGGGAAATCACTTCTCCTTGCTAAAGAAAATGTTTTCTTCATCAAAAAATTTCATTTACCTACAGATATATGCACATGCCTATTCATACACATATGATTCATACCCCTCTCTCTCTCTCTCTCTCTCTCTCTCTCTCACACACACACACACACACACACACACACACACACACACACACTTTTCTCCTAACAAACATACAGAACTCAAAAACCCTCAACAACCCACTCTGGTATTGTGTTCATCCAATCACTCATTCCTGTGATACTTTCAAAATGTGGGCTGATCTGAACTGGTAGACATAGTCTCCCAATTTGTGCATAAGCCTCAGGACACAGGCTTCCAAGTACATGTCATAGTCTGCAACTGTTTATGTCAGAGAGAAGCTTTCTCAAAAGATTGCAGAGATCCTAAGAGCATGGGAGAAACTCTGGAAAGTACCTTATAATGAACATCAAGTTCCCAGGAATACGTTATGGAACGAGACTGGAACGGTGGTTCTAGGACTCACCACTAACGCAGTGACAGATATGTAATAGACACGTAGTATGGTACTTGTGCCCTAACAAGGTTGCTCTTTTTTATAGCACATTGCTGTACTGGAACAGGGAGCAACCTGAAGCTGGGAAGATGAGTTGGAAGCCTGGCAGTCACTCAGGTGAGAGGTAATGTCATTCTGAGCTAGGAAAATTCAGTGGGTTTGAAGAGAAATGGAAAGAGTTGCGAGGCACAAGTTGGTAAAGCAGGAATCCGCTGTTTAACTGTGTATAAAAAAGTTAATGAGACGTCTGAAGGAGCTAAGAGTATTTCCTGATAGAATTCGTTTGTGTGAACATGGGAGACACTTCTGAGAACAAGAAAGACAAAAGAGTAAGATTAGAGAGAAGCGAGACGGGCACGAGAGCTCAGACCCACACTTACCCGGTTTGAGGGACTCATGGGAAGCCCAGCAGGGATTACAAAGTGGCTGATTACATACAGGCTGGATGTTCAGGAGTCAGATCTGACCTAGAGTATAACCCGTGGGCTTCCATCGGTTGCATGGGAGTCTTCTGAGCAGTTAGCTGCTCAAGGAGAATGGGATCAACTAGAAGATGGCATTGAAAAGGCTCTGAGCAGCTGGAGAAATGTCTCGTTCATCATCCCCAACAGGCTTCTCTACACACAGTGGAGCCATTCAGGACTTTTCATGGAAATCTTGCGGAGAGTGAACAGACTCAGTAGAGATTAACTTCTCAAAGAAAGATGCAGCAAAAACAGTCACTAACTTTAAAACCCCTTGTTCCATCAGATGCTGTAACGTGCTTATTTCACACAGTGAACGTAGCATGCACAGGTCCTAGAGAAGGGACGCTTAGAAGTCAGAGGGTGGTGGTGCTGAGTCTGAGATTTGTCTCTCATTTACTCTTGTCTTTGAATTCAACCAAGGAACCCCAGTGTAGTCTTATAAGGGTCTGCATCAACAAATTTAAAACAGGCACCTTTCTTGATAGCGTACAATGGGTGGAGATACATTCACCAAGGGACAAGGCTTCACAAAATAGGCAATATTGAGGCTAGATGCAAGACCGCAGAATCAGACTTCTCTGGGTGAGTCAAAGAAGGAAACACACCCATTCATCTTGATCTTTCAAATCTTTTAATTTATTTCTAGTCACATGATGAAGACAATCTATATTTGTTCAAGAGAATCACTGTTAATAACTCAGAGAGTGACAATGCTGCATCTAATATTCATATTCCGGTAACTTGTCTCTTTGAGAGCAATAAAGAAAGCCCATTGCAGGCTTCCCATGCAAGAAGCTCTTTAAAACAGGTGGGCATCCCATACAAGGGTTATTTCTTTCAGCAGACAGCCAGAAAACTCCATTATACTTTTCTGTAGTCATATTCTGTTTCTCCAGGAAATGAAACCCATGACTTTGCAACACTTATGGTTAAATGAAGGCTTCTTACTCTTAAACGAAAGGTGGTTGGCAACGCTCATGTGGATCCTTCCGATTGCACAGTTCCAACATCACACAGACTATTTCTTCCCCATGTTTTCAAAGCAAGTCTGCATGAAAGCAGTTCAATCCTTGGCAGACAGACCATAGAAGATAAATGGAAATGGAATTCACATACAGTATTGTACCTCTGCTGTTTTCTCCCTTGAATAATTTTAAATGTAGGAATCATAGTATCTTACCACCCTGTATTTTAAATGACATTTTCTAGTGTTTTCAACTTCTCTCTATTTATGAAGAATTATAGCAACACTTAAAAGCATTGCAAGGTGGGATATGAGAATACATGAAGATAATCCCATTAATTACACTCTCTCTCTCTCTCTGTATAAAGAATGTGTGTGTGTGTGTGTGTGTGTGTGTGTAAAAGCTGTGGGATAATGCTCTTGTACCCTTTAAAGGTTTGTTACTTGTATTAGTTTAATAAAATGGTGATTGACCAGTAGCCAGGAAGGAAGTATAGGCAGAGCAGTCAGACTAAGAATTCTGGGAAGAGGAAAAGCAGGGAGTCTGTCACTAGCCAGACACAGAGGAAGCAAGATGGGGATTCCTTATTGAGAAAGGATACCAAGCCATATGGCTAAACATAGACAAGAATTATGGGTTATTTAAGTTGTAATAGCTAGTTAATAATAAGCCTCAGCAATAGACCAAACAGTTCATAATTAATACAGCCTCTGTGTGTTTCTGGGAACAAGTGCAACAGAAACTTCCATTTACATACATACACATATATGTTCATGTGCACACGTGCATGTGTGTGTGTGATCTGTTCATGGGTAGTGCATTTTACATATGGTCAGACAGCCACTTACTCTTATCACACATTCTATCTTGAGCTCACAGATTCAGAAGGAACGAAGGGGAGAGGGGCCAAGAGTAGAAGTGAAGAATATAGACATTGTGGTTTTAACCCTTGCAAAAGGAGAGAGGGATGGACGGAGTGCTGCCTTCACTGCATTAGTCTGAGGAAGTCTAGGTTGGCATGATGGAAGCCTTGGGGCGGATTTTCCATTAGAGTAGAAACAGCCAGCTGTGGCAGCTGGGCTGTGTCAGCACTGGCTGCAGTCATGTGGAGAATTTAGCCTTTGGGTGGAGCCTCCAGTGAATGCCAAGGCATGGCTGCCAGAGGTTGTCAGCTAACTAGTCCTAGCTGCTATTCTTCCTTGACCTGCCATCACTGCCACACAGCTGGAAGCTGCCCCCACTTAACACGTTGCCCATTTCCCTTTGAGCTGTGGAAGTATGACTGTGGCAAGATTAAAGAACTATCACTACCAAAGGGCATCTCTTTTTCCCTGACTATGGGGCCAATATCTATCTGGGGCATTCTATTTGACCATTTTTTTTGTGTGTGTTGCATATCGAAAATCTATTGTATGTGATGTTAAGTAGGCATATAAAACACACATGGTCATTATTCTCATGCAATTCATAGTTTCGCGCAGGCCACAGACTGTGTAAATTAAATAAAATATATCAGAGTTATCACATAGATTACAAAGAAAACATATAACCTCTTAGAAAATAATAGGGATTATAGATAAAACCTTTATTATGGCTAGTTTATTATGAGTCAACAAATTATCCATGCCTTTAGTTTCTCTGTCATCCAGATCTGTTGATTCAGTTAACCTAAGGTTGGAAACATTTCTGGAAGATGTGCTTGTACTCAAAATGTTTAGATCTTGCTACTATCTCCAAAGACACTGCATTTATGTAGTGGTAAACATCATGAATAAGGTAAATATGGGAATTAAGCATGTGAAGGTGCAAATGTTCTGTGCAAATACTGTGCTATGTTTTGTGAAAGGGACTTGGAGATTCCTGGAATAAATCATCCATGGATACCAAGAGATGACTTGTTCCACTGAGTCAACCTGCTTAATTGAGAGCCTGCAGGACTAGACTGTGGACCTCGTCAAACTGACTGCGTTTGGGACACAGCCTGAGGGAAGCTGAATGATGTGCAGAGTGTTGCCCAGCCTCTCAGCTATGATTCCACTCTTGCAGCCTGACTCTCCAGCCTTCTCAGCAATGACTGGTAGATTGTTTCCTTGCCTTCACTCCATCCCCACCAGCATATATGTCTTTATATAGGAATCAGAGCAAAGGCCTAGTCTCTGGAGAGAGACTAATCCTGAGCAGCATTTAACTGCTCTCTAGGAATGATGGGTGGTGTCCAGGCACACGGAACAGCAGCGTGAGACAAGGAGTGCTGCTCACGTGAGAGGACATCGAGACGACTAAACTGATCCACTCTATAGCCATTTCAGTGGAGAGGGGCCTTTTGTATTTAATGAGATGCAGTTCTTTATTTGAGCTCATATTTCCATCTATTGGCAAACCCTAACTCTGCCTTTCACCCTTTTCCAAAATAGATATCTCACATCTTTGAAAAACCACTCTCCATTTTACCGCTTTTGTTTCCCATCCTAATCTCGTACCCTGTTTCCATACTTGCATACTTGCTGGCAAGGCACACTGATCCTTCCCACCATAGTCTCCTTGGGCCATGATTCCATTTACACACACCCCTGTTAAGACAGCCTCTCCAAACTGAATGCTTGGTGATGCCCTCTCATTGTTCTTCCCTTTGAAGACCGTGCCTAAGTAGATATGATGTCTTCTATCATAATGTTTTTAAGATATAAAACAGAGCAGTTCTTGGTTCTCTGAAATGCTGACAACTTCATTAGCATCCATTGAGAGGAACAAACAAGCTTTATTGAATGCCTCCATGGAGTCGTCTTTGATAAGATAAGCAAATGAACAAAATGAAGCCTTCAGTCTTCTGGATCTTCCATTCTTATAGCTGAAACAGATGATTGGAAAAATACATTTCTTGTATAGATGGCATGACCCTCCTCTTTGAATGAGACAACTCTGAGGAGCGTGTGACACACTGTCAGAGTCCCTTTTGGGGATTATGCTCCAAACATCTCCAGTAATAAAGCAAACTCTAAGTCCTGCCAATCAAACACCTCAATCCATTTTCTCACCTAAATAAAATACTTCTTCAACCACCATCTTTAGACTTTGGGCATGCATGCACTGGGGAAGTAGGGGCAACCCAAGTTAAAATAGCAAGAGAGACATCTAAAAAGTTCAAGAAGATTTCATGTTATTTTTATAAATATTTTCCATATTGACTAGGCCCTCTGTAATTTTGGTGAGGGGAAAAAATTCACTCGCCCAAATAGTTCAGTTGGTAGAGGATGTCAGAGCAGGATTCATGTTCCTCTGCCTGCTTTGCCCTAGTTCTCATTTCTGGGATCTGAGCACTCTGCTAGTAAAAATGCATGAAGAATTAGTCTGTCTCACACCATTGCTGCCTTCTTCATCTGGAGGCCTACCTTGATCAGAGTTACAAAACATGAAACCCTCTACTTGGCTAAATGATTATATCTGTCCATTCTACTAACTGGATTTAAAAAAAAATGGAAGAATATTTGAGCATCTCTGTTTACACTGATGAAGGAGGAACATCCCCTGACCCAATGTTGCAAGGTGACCAAGCATAGCACATCCAATACCAGACGGTTGAGATTAGCATCATCTCATTAGTCAAATGTTCTCAGAGTTTATGAGACGGAGTGGAGGCCATGCCAGACTTACCAGGTCAAGCTCAGGAGCAGAACAAACAACTGAGGTGTGGAAAAGGAGTTTTCTTGAAGTCAGGCAGTCCCTGGTTCTTTTGGGATGAAATTATTGGCTTGTTCGAGTCCTTTCACAGGCTGACGGGGTAGGAAGGCCTAGTAGATTGAGTACCAGATGGGTTATAGCTTGTCCCCTGTTAGGGGAACCAGCCTGGTGACGATTCCTTCCCATTGTGAGTGAGAATGGTATATATAATGAAAGTCAGAAAATTCATGTGAGGTTTCTGGGCCCTTGGGAGCCTCAAGTGTGTCAAAGTAGTACAGGAAGTTTTCAGAGCCATTGAAAATTTGATAAATAATAAATAAATGAAAGCAAACCATAGCTGTGCTAATATTAAAAAGCAACAATGTGGCTTCTGAAGCTGACATGAAAAATTAAATATTCTTCTCACATCTGTTGGAAGGTGGTTGATCACCTTTATAGAGTTTTCTATAACACACGTTTGTGTACAGAAAATGGGTTTTACTTAAACATGTAAATATTTCATATTGTAGGTAATCATGATACTCAGTGCTTTCTCATTTTACACTTCTGTTCCATAAAGATTAGGGCCTATGACAGTGAGAAATAGGAAGGGCCTCCAGGGATGTTTCAGATATAAGGGAGTGTAGTGAGTGTGTCTTTATAACTGATCACACCTCAACATGGCTGCCTGTTTAGAAATCGATGCCACCAGCAGATACAGTGCCACAGTTTCTGAGGAGAAGGGGAGGGAACACAGCAGATACTGTAGATAGTTGGTTGTGTTCATTCTCAGGTCTATACATAACAATTAAATGGGGACCCTTTGTCCTTATTATACTAATTTATTTGCATTTATAATTTCATTAGTAAAAGAAAATATTTTCAGAAAAATCAAACATTTTTCAAAGTCTTTCTCTTGCTTTTACAATCAGATGAAATTGACCTTTTTAAACTGTGTAAAGGGGCCTTGGCAAAAACTGCTGCTGGTTTTAAACACATACAGCTCCCAGCTCTCTGGCACAGCAAGAAATAGTCTGTTAGCAACTTAAGACCCAGTACAGTCAATTCTCATGAAATATTTGTCCCTCCTGCTCTCCCTCTTATCTAGTAGGTTCTGACTCCAAGCGTACACTCTAGTTGCAGGGATCATAGAGTAGCTTTAGAATGTTTGTATCAATTTTATTTTACACAGATTGCATGTAACATCACTTTCAATGTGTTTGGGAGCCTCATTCTCCCTAGCCAATGTACTTCTGTGAAGCCACAAATTAAATATATTTTAAAGGCAATCAGGAAACAATCCGTTGAAAACATGCTGTAGTGAAGGCTTTTCCGTTCAAGTGTTATGTAAGTGGGTGTCACTGTGGATTGGATTTTCTTAAAATGGAGCCTTTGTACAGAGAGAAATAACTCATGTTAGGCTAACAATGTCTAGTGGAAATAACTGGAATGCAGATTCTTTAAGTGCAGGGAAGAAACTGATGCCTTTTAAATATATTTACACACTTATGGGTTTAAGAAAATAACTTGAAGTGGAGTTTGGACTTATAGTCTGTCTTTATGATTTTGAAAACTTATCTTTCCTTTTTGCCTATGTGCAGTACTCTCCAGGCAGCAGATTGCTTAAAAGACTGTCAAAAAGAGTTTTATAATTCATTTTACATAATTTCAGACAAAAGAATTTTTTTTGTTTTCTTTTCATACAGGGACACAAAGCCATATACCGACCTCCATGATGGTATCCAAAATAGAAAACAAGGGGAGGGGGAAAGAGTCATTTCAAGGATATTGTTTTCATAATTCTTTTTTCACCCCGTTTTATTGACTAAATTTGTTTTGTTGCAAGTGGATTGCAAAATTCTCTACAAACACGAATATTCTTTTCAGAACTTGGCCACCAAAGGACTGAAAATGATTAACACATATGAACAAAACCACCATGAAAGACAGACAATTGGTTCAGGGAAGATGAACATAAAACTCAGCTTTTAGATTTTTTTCCCACATCTATCTTATCCCTAAAGTATGATAAGATTTGCATGTGCTCAGAGCAGACAAAATGCCAGTACAGATGATATTTATAAGTGATGCCTGCTGGGGCAGGGAAAATCTGTTCTCTCCAATAGAGTGTCACTGGGTCTATCAACCAGTCCAGGGAAGGTCCCTTGTTCAGGACTCCATTTTTTTCTTTTGTTTTGGTATTTTTTTGTCTTGTCTTCTGTTGTTATTGTTTTGATTTTCATTTTGAGAGAAAGGGGAAAATGAAATTGGGTGAGCAGGGAGGTGGGGGAGGGTTTTGGGGGAACTGGAAAAGAGGAAAGACTATGATCAAAATATATTGCATTAAAATACTTTTAGTTAAAATAGATGATAAATGTGAACAAGTTAAAATGGCAACATAGATTAGAGAATTGTAATGGTTCAGTCTATAAAGTCTTGCTCCCAAGCCTGATGGTCAGAGTCCTATCCAGGGTTTACACACAGTAAGAGGAGAAAACTGACTTCCTCAAGTTGTTCTCGTATGCTAATACATGTTTCCTAGCAAGTGCTCACCTACATGCATGAGTCTGTGGTTGTGTGTATGCACATGTGTGTACACACACGAACACACACACACACATACAAAGTCAATAAATTAATTAATTTTTAAGATTGCAATTTAGGTCATTATTTCAAAATTTTCAACTTTAACTTTTATTTCTAAAGGTGAACATATCAACCCATCATCTAACAAATAGTTATTTACATCTACCCTATCCTTTGTTAGACATTTTATGTCACATGATGGTAACTATCATGACACACTGATTCGTAAAGCAAGTCATCCACCAAGAAAAAGAAAGAGTGTGGCTTAATTTTATGTTGTTGGAACCACAAGAAATCACAGAAATAACTTAACGGAAGAAAGGCTTCCTTTTGCTCACTGTTTTGGAGAGATTTTGTTGTGGAATAACACCTATAAAGATTTGTCACTCATATTGGTTTAATAAAACACTGATTGGCCAGGCAGGAGGTACAGACAGGGCAACCAGACTAGGAGAATTCTGGGAAGAGGAAAGGCAAAGGGTCAGTAGACAGCCAGATACAGAGGAAGCAAGATGAGAATGCCTCACTGAAAAGGTACCAAGCCACATGGCTAAACATAGACAAGAATTATGAGTGAATTTAAGTCATACGAGTTAGTAAGTAATAAGCCTGAGCAAAAAGCTGAACAGTTTATAATTAATATAAACCTCTGTATGTTTATTTGGGACTGAATAGCTTTGGGACTGGGCCTGACAGAAACTTCTGTCTACAGGTTTATGTTCATCCTGGGGGGAAGGGTGGCAGTATAGTATAGTATGCATAGAATATTGTTCACATTGTAGCCAAGAAGGGCCACCATTAACCATGACTATAATTTTGAAATACCCTTTCCTAACGATCAGTTTTCTCTACTGAGTCCCACCTCCTAAAGGCTCTATAGCTTTCAATAGTCTTCTATATCCTACCACCAGTGTGTGACCAAACTCTTAAAACATAAGAGGAGTTAGTTTCAGATTCAACCCATGGTGTCCTGCAAATAAATGTATAAATAACAGTGCTGGGAATATTAGCACTACACTCGGAATTCCTGAGAAGAGAAACTTTGTCAACACCTGTAGGACATGGGCATCACAGTTCTCTTGAGGAAGCATCTGTAATGAAGAACACATTGTGGATTAAGGCTCAGAGTAGGTGGCAAGAAGCCATCTGGAGAGGTCTTTTTCATCAAGGCATGTTAAAGGGCAAAGCAGGGAGGAGCCAGATCAGCTGTGGTCTGGAATTATAGGCCAAAGATTTCATCACAAGTTTCTATGGGAAGAAATTGAAGGTTTTGAGCAAGAAAGTATTATGATAAAACATGGTCCAAGAAAGTTAATCTTAGTTTGGTAGGTATATTTGGTAGGGTAGTCTAGAGGAAAACTGAGAGGGAGGAAGGGAGAAGGGAAGAAAGAGGGGAGAGAGAGAAAGACAGAGAAGAGTTATTAGATAGGCTTAGATAATATAAACTGGGTAATTCAGTGATGAATATCTGTAATCAGAAAGGACTAAGAAACTGAGAGTTACCCAACTTGTGAAGTTGGGTGTCTCAGGGCCTCGGTCTGGCACAAAAGGCCAAGGGGAATCTTGGAGAGGCTCTGGTATTCAGTCCCCGCTGAAGGCCTTAGGAGCTGTAGCTTGCTCTCAGTCGAGGGTGATGCCACCATGAGCAGTTGGGATTGCAGCAGCAACGGGAACAGCAGCACCCGGGTGAACTCGTCTAGCCACAGGTGGAAGCCAACAGACAACATTGCTTGATCTGGGGACCCCTGAGCCCCCCTTTACAATGCACCTCCCACTCAGAGAGCGCAGATTTCTCCTCTAGCTAATCCTTCCTGGAAACACCTCCACAGTCAGGTTGCATCTACTGGGCAGTTCCAGATCCTGTTGCTGAAGATTAAATACCACCAGGAGTATACAGAACTAAAAGGGAAACTGAGGCAGGGGGGTCCAGGACAGGGAACAACAATTCTTGTAGGCGAGAGTAGGGAAAAGTTTGACTAGGAGAGGGCAGTGTTTCCGGCCTGAGCATAAGAAGCACAGAATGGCCAAAGCGAAAATGCAGGGGGAGAGGAGGGAGAAGCCAAAGCAATTTAAGTATTAGGCATGGTCTCTCACTGGACCTAGAAAGATGTGTTTACCACAGGGGAGTTTCTGTAATGGCACCATACAGACTGGTCCTGGGGATGGTCAACAGCCTCTCCTCTGCAATGGACCCATCATCAAGATATCTATTGCTGTAAAGGTGAATGTTCCATGTGAGCACATTAAAAACTCTCTCTCACACAAGGCTCAGTTGTCATCATATATATCCTTCCAACAGCATAACAGAGACCGACACTGAATTTTTTATTTACTTTTAAAAAGAATCTTTTCTTTTTTCATTTTACATACTAATCCCAGTTCCCTTTCTTTTCCTTCCTCCTGCTCTCCCTAATTCCACCTTACTCCCCATCCACTTCTCAGAGAGTCCCATGGGGACTCAACAAAGTACGGCACGTTATCTTGAGACAGGACCAAGGCCCTCCCCCTAGGCTTAGCAAGGTAGCACTCCAAAGAGAATGGGACCCAAAAAGCCAGTTCACATACTAGGGATAAATCCCGGGACCACTGCCAGTTGTCCCATGCCACACAATTGTCACCCACATTCAGAGGGCCTAGTTTGGGTCGATGGAGATTTCCTCACTGTCAGTGCAGAGTCAGTGAGCTCCCACTAGCTTTATGAAATAGGATTCAGATATCAGTGGGTTTGATTACTAGAAATCCTTTTTAAAAAAGATTTATTTTAGCCGGGCGGTGGTGGCGCATGCCTTTAATTCCAGCACTCGGGAGGCAGAGGCAGGCGGATCTCTGGGAGTTTGAGGCCAGCCTGATCTACAAGAGCTAGTTCCAGGACAGGCATCAAAGCTACAGAGAAACAAACAAACAAACAAACAAACAAACAAACAAAAAAACAAAAAAAAGAAAGAAAGAAAAAAAGATTTATTTTATTGTGTATTTGTATGTATGTTTGTGTGTGTGTGTGTGTGTGTGTATTCGCATGCGTTTGTGGGCTCCTATAGATCTCAAAAGAGTGTATCATATCAGGTCCCCTGGTACTGGAGATAAAGGTGGTTATGAGATACCAGATATGGGTTCTGAAAGAGAAGCAAGTCCTCTTAACCAAGGGGCCATTTTTCCAGACTCTCAAATCCCTTCTGGCTGAGAAGAAAGATGATGGTGATTTTTTTCTTCCTTTTGCATGCTGTGACCTCTTGATACATTTGTTGTCTCATCCCACTGTTCCTCTCTTAGATTCAGTGCCTGTGACCTCTCATGAGATATGATGCATTAGAATAAGATACCTCGAATGGTCCCTCAGTATACCCGGTCCCTTTTATTGCCCAAGGGATATGACAATGGACGAATAATCATGGGATCTTTTGGGATAACCATATCCTATGCAGTCTCAGTGAAGGCACAAACCCAGGACAATTTCCTTGTGTTTTCCTGCATCTATGTACAGCTATGCATTTTAATCCAAAGGCTTATTGATACATGGTTCTGCGGATCCCCCAGTGTGCTCAATGGGTCCAAAAACCAAGTGGCTGAAATAGGCTTTGTCCCTGTTTCTTCTCTTGCTCAATGACCTTCTTCTAGTATGTATGTCTCTTAGCACCATGACCTGCTGTCCTAACCTGCTGGAGGTCCTGGTTAGAAAGAGTTGGGGCAAAGTGGAAGAAAGACTTACTTGAGAGACAATAGTTGACAATGATTCCATTGGTTTGGAAGTGATGATTACACCCTTATACACCAAGTTTCTCATGGAGAGAATGCATAGAAAGGTTTAGTAAACTGATAAGAGTACTTTGTTTCAAATACCATAAAAAACTGGAATTGGTATTCTATCATGGACCTAGGAGAACATGTGTGAAAACATATCATACCTCTTAAGACTTACGTGTTTGCAAAATGACGAAGCAATGACTGTATCACCTATGACTCAAGAAATGATAATAGTAAGGGTCACAGGAATGAAGAAACGTCCCAGAAAGTAACCTAGAAGAGTCCAAGCTCTGCTTCTGTTGAGGAAAATATAGAAGAGTCGTAGAAGAGGGCTAAAATTACCACCAGGATGGAGTATTACAGGGGCATCTGTCTTGTTCTACTAGCTGTGTGTGGCCAATCTTTGTAGAGATTGTGCCGGGCCGGCACCAGTACTGTGAAAACAATTGATGTAACAGTGTTGTGAATGAATCTGAGTGGGAGATGCTAGAGTGTGCTCAAGCCCCAAATTCTCCCAGCATTCTATCTTCTTCCAACTAGGCTGTAGTGGACCTAAAAGCCCACCAGTCCTCCAGATTGCACCCTTAATTCTCCTCTCTTCTGCTCTGATCGTCTCTGATGTCTTGGCAGGGCATATTTTAAGAACTTGATTTATGTTTATACAAACAGTCCAGCAGAGAGGACGCTGTCACCTGCAAGGATCCCCCTGAAACATCTTTGCTTGTTTCCTAGATTTTTAAGACGTCCTTTAAGAAGATTCTGGGAGATATCCACCAGTCACCTCCACAGTTTTCAAGCAGACAAAATATGCTTGACTGACTTCTTTCCTCTCCCTGAGGTCACAGTCCCACCGCAAGCGAACCTTTGTCTTAGGTCTTCCCCTGGGAGCGATTCAAGCTCAGAAAGAAAGGCTTTCTGAGGATGCCTGAAATTGAGCAATGTCGTTGCAAAACAGAAACTTCATCTTTCAAAACTACAAACATCCATTTCAAGATTGTTACCAAAAAACATCAATAGACTCCCAAGTGTCTGCGGACTGCAGTTTTAGAAACAATTGAGGAGAGGGGTAGTCTAAAGGCTCCCAGACCAACAAGCAAATGTCAGCATCAGCAGATCAGACAAGTAGCTGCATTTCTCTGTTGGGTCCTGTCGCTACATCCCTTTCAATTTGGTTCTATGGCTACTCTAAGAGTTGTCTGATCAACATGCCCTTGGATCTTTTTCTAGCCTTGTGAAATATTGGCAAGTCAGGGATGGAAAATTAGGAGGCCTTGTTAAGAAACGTGGTCAGTGCTGTGTAAAAAATCCAGTGACAGATTGCTAGAAAATGAGAGAAGACAGAGAATGAAGTTAGATTAATAGATACCTATGCCATTATTCATCAAGGATATATTATAGACCCCTAGGAGATTTCTGAAACACTGGATAATATCTACCCCTGCATACATGATATCATATTCCATATCTGTGTACATACAAATCACCTATAAGGCTTAATTTATATACTAGGCACAGTAAGAGATTAATAGCAAAATCTAACATAAACTAACACAACTGTAACGACATATTGAAATAAAAGTTGTATGAATTCTCCCGCTTTCAACATGGAAGTTTCCCTTTAAGGTTTCGTAGCTGTGGTTGGTGAAAGAACAGAGAAGTAGTGGAAAGAGAAGGCACTGCCTGAGCAGAATGATTCCTTACAACGCATTCATTAACAAATGCTCTCTAAATATTGCTTCCTTAGTCACATGTGGTACTATAGCCACTTTAAAATGGCATATTTCTATGCAACTTTGGTTTAACAGCGAGGACTCCATTGTGTACTAAAACAACTTAAAAATGCAAAAGATTAGAAAGTGTAAGGATTTGGTATTTCACAAAATTCAATTGGGAAAAGAAAAAAAATTCAATTGGGGTGAACACTCTCTCCGAAGTCCAGACACTCCTGTCTCTTTCATCTTACTGTATGTGGTTTCCATTTTCAGCAATGCCTTGCAGTCCTAAGTGATGGCTGGAGATTCAACAATCGCATCTACCCTGAAAGCACCTGGAGGAAAAAACAGGGCAAAGCAAAGCAAACCCAAGTCAAAACCTCCAAACAAAGCCGTCATCTATCTGAATCCCTGCCCCTTTCCTCAGCACTCTCAGTGCCTCCAGACCTAGCAATAATCTGGGAACAGGCCAGGGACTAGGATTCATACACGTGTGGCTGAAAGAATACAGTGGGGGCACAGAGGTCCTAGGACACTGAAGGATGATGGGGAAGATGGTCATTGGATGGGTAACTAGCATTTCTGACAATAGGGTTGTTACTGATGTCTTTTTACTTAAGACCAGTCATGTATACCAACTGGGCCATATTCTGTTAATAGCACATAGACTATGAGCATAGTTTGGAGGGAGATAAAAGCATATGTTTCAAATCTTATCTGGCTCCCATTTGTTCTAATTTGACGTTTGACAAATTAGATAACGCGGTCTCCTAGTTCTTACTGATTCCCTTGCATTCAATGTGGCAGCATGATGTTTTAATATTAGGAATTAGGAAAACATTAAAAGGCTTTGTGTATGTACGTGTGGTTTGCATAAAATAAGCAGAGGATATATTTTTCCATTGGTTATTGGCCATTGTCACAGCAATTGAATTATTCCACACTTATCCATCATGCAACATATTTGGATTTATAGGAGAGAATAAACAGACAATGGATAAATATGAATTTTTGAAGATGAAGAAAATAACAATCACCTGATTGTTATGGGCAATTAGAATACAGTTTTCTAGAAATTGTTTACTCCTAACAGATAAAAAAAAAACCCACAAAATGACTCCCAGTTGGTTAGTAGAAGCACAGTGAGATTTCAATCTTAATCAAATGCTGCTCAGATCTCTGTGGCCAGGGGCTGCTTTCACAGGAGCATTTAAAAAGATTTCTGTTGTTGTTTGGTTGGTTGGTTGACTTCTGTTTTATTGTCATTGTTTTTGTAAAATCCAGGTCTTAAGAACTTCATGCGAGCTACAATTATACTTAATAATCTCATATTGTTTAGGTACAAATTCAAAACCAGAAACAAATATTTTTGTCTTCTTTCTAAATAAATAGTGATATGTTCATGAACTGACAGATGGATTTTTCCACGCGTGGCCTGTGTGCCTTCGGGCCCTAGCACGATGCCTTTCAGCATCTACACGCAAACTTTAGCTGAAATGATGACCCTAATTGACAGGATTTTTAAATTGAGCACCCACAGGCCACGTCGCTATGCAGCACACCATCCTTTTCTTCTCTGTTGAATTAATTTTCAATCAACATTGTTTGAAAAAAATGAGCCAGAGTGAAGCTGGCTACCGACTCTCTGAAGCTGTCTCAAATCCCGGAGCACAAGGATTAATTAAGAACCAATTAATACAGAAGGTGTACGTCAAAGGAAGAGAGGGAAGATATGATGAGGTCAGGGCAAAAGTCGTTGCCGTTTTTCTTCCTCTGGTGCTTTCAGTGTTTCAAACTGTGAAATTGAAAAGAAAAGAAGGCGTGCAAAGTGGCAGAGTTTGCATTATTTCACACAAGCCCACATGTAGGTGTTCGAGATTAGTAACAATAATCTTAACGCAAAAGAGGAAGCTCCCAAAACATTCACAAAATGTTACTCTCATTCTAGGCCCTGGAGTAAAACTAAGACAGTTCCATGCCTGGCTTTGTCTGTGGGGTTTGGAATACACACTTTCCCCTTTTGTCCTCTAGTCTTTTTTTTTTTTAACTTGCAAAAAAACAACTAAAAGACACCAACTAAACACCACTATTTCAAAAAAAAATACAGCTGGAAAAATCCTCACTAAATATCACTTCTGTTAGTTCTGAAACATGTCTGAATGGGAACTGTGTGGGGATGGCTTTTGAAGCAGCCTTTAGAGGGTCTAGGTCTATTACTGTCATTTTTTAGATGTCTAGTATTTTCTCTTTTTTTTGCTCTAAAATCTTAAGTATTTTATTTATTTTTTTATTGTTTTTATTGAATTATACATTTTTCTCTGCTCCTCTCCCTTCTCCCCCTCCCCTTCTCCCCTCTCTCGTGGCCCCCACACTCCCAATTTACTCAGAAGATCTTGTCTTTCTTCCCCTTCCTATGTATGTCTCTCTTAGGGTCCTCTTTGTTGTCTAGGTTCTCTGGGATTGTGAATTGTAGGTATTTTTTTCTTTGCTTTATGTCTAGAAGCCACTTATGAGGGAGTACATAGTATTTTTGTCTTTCTGGGTCTGGGTTACCTTACTCAGTATGTTGTTTTCTAGATCCACCCATTTGCATGCAAATTTCAAGATGTCATTATAATCAAAACAACTCTGAGACTCCATCTTACACCTATCAGAATGGCCAGGATCAAAAACACTGATGACAGCTTATGTTGGAGAGGATGTGGGTAAGGGGGATGCTCTGCCGTTGCTGGTGGCAGTGCAAACTTGTGCAGCCACTTTGGAAATCAGTTTGATGATTTCTCAGAAAATTAGGAAAAAAATCTACCTCAAGACTCAGCAATCCTGTTGTTGGGTATATATCCAAAGGATGCCCTGTCATACACAAGGACATGTGCTCAACTATGTTCATAGCAGCATTATTTGTAATAGCCAGAACCTGGAAACAACCTAGATGCCCCTCAACCGAAGATAAGATAAAGGAAATGTGGTACATTTATGCAATGTGTAGAATGTGTGCCTTCTTGTCACACTTACAACGTGTACGGAAACGGTGAAGGATTGAGAAAACGTTCTTCTATTGCCTTGAAGTCGAATTTCACAAACTGGTGAGCTCAGGAGCACCTTCTCAAGCAGCAATGGTGAACATGGAGTAAAGCGGAGAATGTGCCTTTGATTGCGGGGGGAAATGGCGGACGGGAGTAAAATCAGTCTTAGTTTTAAAAGAAGGAAACAAAAAAGAATAGACTGAGTAATCCTGATGAAAAGAAGAGTATGCCGTGAAAGAAACTTTTCACTGATACTCAGCTTTTGAATAAAAAGAACCCAGTCTTTAAACATTAATGGCCATGCAAACTTACAAGGAGACACCCTGCCTTCATGAGAAATTCTGGCTTCACAGTCTCGGAGGACCTGAATTCTTGTTATTTGACTGGGGTCTTTGTGGGTAAGTTTGCTGTGTGAACCTCAATGTGTTTTCTTTCTAATATGCAAGTCAAGATTGCTTCACAAAGAAGTTTCTAAGTCTTCACATGTCCACGGGAGAAAACCCAAAGAGACGTTGGTACGGTGATGCGCATCCCCGTGTCTCCTTCTGCTCTTCTGAAAAGGCAGAGAAGTCCTGAAGATGATTCTAGCGTCAACTATCCCTAAAGCACAGCAGCTGAGCGCTGCAGGCGTGTAGGGGTGCTGATAGGCAGTGAAGTCCTATGGGACATCAGCAGGCATTATGGTTTATATTGCTGTACTGGTGCTCTGTTTCTAGAGAGCTGTGGTCTTGAGTTTAAACTGAGACCTTTACCCTGGAGCAGGCTTAAGCTAACTGCATCAGATAAGCAATGTACCAGATGCACATTCCCATGCCCATCCGGAATATGCTAGGGAGGGCTTTCTCTATCACTTACTTTCTTGTTTTAAATTATTGTTTTTGTTTTTTAATTAATTAGTTAATTAATTAATTTAATTTTTTATATACCAATCCCAGGTCCCCCTCCCTCCTCTCCTCACGCTCCTTTCCCATCCCCTGACCCCACCCCATCTGCTCCTCAGAAAAGTTAAGGCCTCCCCTGGGAAGTCAACTAAGTCTTGTTTCTTAACATTAAATCATGCAACTGCGTTTCAGAAATACCACATCAGGCTACTTTTGCTTCTTGACCTGCAGAACTCTTGGCTTGTAGGCTCACTAGTTTTATGCCAATTTGACACAAGCTAGAGTCAATAGAGAGAGGAGGGCTCAAGTGAGGAAATGCTTCCATAAAGTTGGGCTGTAGACAAGCCTGTAGGGAATTTTCTTAATTAGTGATTGGGTGGAGGAGGGCCCAACTCTGTGTTCTTGGCACTATCCTTGGTCTGGTAGTCCTGAGTTCTTTTTTAAAAAGGAGGCTGAGCAAACCGCTAGGAGCAAGCCAAAAAACAGCATTCCTCCATGGCCTTTGCGTCAACTCCTGCCTCCAGGTTTCTGCCCTGTTGAGTTCTTTTGCTGACTTCCTTCAATGACATACTGTGATGTAGAAATATAAGCCAAATAAACCCTCTCCTCTCCAAGTTCCTTTAGTCATGGTGTTTCTCATAGCAATAGAAGCCCTAGGATAACATATACCTATATCTCTTTTCATCATTTCTAAATCTTGGGGTAACCTAGTATGGATGTTTCAAATAGAAATGTCTCTCATAGATAGACTCACATACTTGAATACTTTGTCTCCAGGTAGTAGCCAGTTTGGGAAAGTAGTCCAGCCTTGCTAGGGGAAGTATGTACTGAAGGTGGGTTCTGGAAGTTCATAACCTCACTACACTTCCAATTTGTTCTACATGCATTGGTCGAGGTGATCTCTCAGGTCCTTGCTACAACTGCCTGCTGCCATGCTGAAAACCTGAGCCAAAATAACTATTTTTTTTATAAGTTCCTTTGGTCAAGGTAAAAAAAAAAAGTCCAAAAAATTAGAGAAGCAACTAAGGTTTTGTACCAATTTAATTGTCATTTGGTGCCAAAAATAGTTAACCATTTATACTGTATTTAGGATATATTAGGTTATCTTGTATTTATGTTTGTAATGGTCCCAAGAATGGTGATGAAGCAGTTTTCTAGATAAAACTTGAAGACTTAACTTGCATTTATTGAATATTTCTTGTACAACTAATACATTGTAAAACTGAGTTTATAGAGGGGTGTGCACCCAAAGGGCTATCTTGTTTAGATTTTTAGTGACATTTAATTTTATGTTTTGTTTCAAAGTACTACATTGCTTTGCAGATGGTTGATAAATGGTTGTTTTTGTCATCTGTGCTGTTGCTATCCTGACTCCTGCTATTTGATCTGAACATTTTAGTTAATTTTTAATAAATAAATTAAGGTGAGATCTTGACACTTCATTTTAACATCTGCCTTTGCATATGATGTTTCTGTCTGTCTAGCTACTCTAAAACATATGTGAGAACACATTTTCTGAGGTTGCATAGGGGATAATTAGGGTGGAAGATGCAAGACGGAGAGATGTGGTGTTTCTTTCCTTTGTTAGTGTGGAATATAAAACAGTGAACATATGCACTGATTAGTTTATTAGACATGGAGCCTTTATTTTGTCCCTACTCTATTTGTATAGAAAAGGAACAACCTCTCAGGAGCTTTCTGTTATTGACTTGTAATGTTCTCCATGCAATAGAATTTTGATAAAAATTATAAAATTATTGCACCTATACATTTTATGTTCCAATAGGGTCATTAAAATTATTGATAAGAAGCTACAAAATCTATCAAACTATTTGTGTGTATGACGCCGAGATGGCATTTGAATGACTAAGGTTAATCGTCGAGGCAGGTGGTACTCTTTCGTGACCAGATGAGCAGCAGTGGTACTCTTTCGTGACCAGATGAGCAGCCGTGGTACTCTTTCGTGACCAGATGAGCAGCAGTGGGACTCTTTCGTGACCAGATGAACTGCATGAGGACAGTATCCTGAAGCCAGTTACAGCTGTTAATTGTGCTAGTTTGCCCTTCTGCTGCTGTAACAAAACACCACAACCCAAAATGACTTATGGAGGAAATAGTTTATTTTGGTTTATGGTTCCAGATGTTGAGTCCATCATGGCAAAGGAGGCATAGCAGCAGGCAGCCCCAGGAGTAAGCTGAGAAATCACATTTTCAAGAGAAACACAAACCAGAGAGGGAACTGCAAGTCGGATGAGGTTATAAACTGTCATCCCACCTAAAGTGGACTTGGTCAAAGTGACTTTACGTGACTTTGTTAAAGTGACATACCTCCTCTAACAAGGCTCTACTTCCAAAGGACTCTATAACCTCCCCCAAACAATGCCATCAGTAAGTGACCATATGTTTAAATATGTGAGACTATAGGGGACATTTCTCATTCAAACCACTACAATACTGTCCCAAGATTGCACTTTTGTAAAGTATATGAAATAGCCAACATTAAGAGCAGGATGATGGTCAGTTATGCCAAATGGGGAAATCATCAATAAATGGTTATAAATACCAGTTATTCAGATATTTACATGGTTTAATGTTGTGCTCATAGTCAACAGTAAGTTTCTTTTTCATTTGAAAACTGCTTAAGAGGATAGATCTCAGGCACTGATGATGATGATTAAAATAAGATATTTTACATGTTCGCTGATGAGTTAGTGGAGCTAGAGACAGTGGTGCAGGAAGAGATGGGGTAAAACATTAAACCACTGACCTCAAGTGGCCTCAGCATGCAAGTGGAAGGCGCTGTTCTATACACTGATGTTCACCTGTGGCTACGGGAGGAAAAGGAAAGGATGTAGAAACAGGTATGAGCAGTAGCAGTGGGTGATGTGCCAGCTGCCGTCGTCCTTGCTTCCATTTCACTGGGAAATCTCAGAGCCAGTCCTAGAAGAAGTGGACTGGAGGAACTGTTGTGTTAGATAGCTGCAGGCCAAAGAGAGGATGCAACGCCGTTGTCTAGGGGAACCTGACAATAAAGAAGCCAGGATGAGGATCAGGGTTGACAGCTGCGTGGTATTAAAGAGCAAGTTAAATCCTGCAGTCAACTTGTTTTGTGAAGATCCATATAGAATGTGGTAAAGACTATAAATCATGGGCTCTCTCCTCTGCAAGATCCATTTATTAAGAGAAATATATGTATTGGGGAACTTGATCTCACTCTTCTACATTCCCATTGCCTTCACCACACCATTTTCTTATGAATAGAAACTGTATTCACATTATTTTACTGTCTTCTCCACTTACCAGATTGTGAAGTGCATAGTTAAAGCTGAAAATGCTTCAGTAGAAGTTTTATGTGTGTCCTCTTTTCTCTAAATATAACTGGGCATTCCTAATCTGAACATTCCCCAGCCCCAAATCCCTTACATCCGAAACTTCATAAACACCGTAAGTGGAAAATTGCACAGCTGACTCCAGGTGAGGGGGGTCACAGTCAAACACAGGTGCACTTAATATATTTCATAATACTACCTTCTGGCTATGTGTATGAAGTACATATAAACACAAATGGATTTCTTGTTCAGACATGGTCTTATCTTCATGATACTTCATTATGTGTATGCAACAATTTCAAAATCTCAAATAACTTGAGATTTGAAACATTTCCCGCACATTAAATAAGTTCCAATTATTAAACCAAAATGCTCTGAGAATTCTGGATAACAATTATTCAATAACTATATTACATGCATTTTTCAGCTTAATAAGCTGTCCAGGAGTTGGTCAAGTGTAATACGCATAAGTGAGGACCAAGGTAGGTGTTTGGGAAGTGACCTCCTTGGACTGGCCTTCAGTCTATCTCTGCTTTCTCTCGGTTTAATCAGTTTGACGTATACTAAAGTCTGCCTTTGATTTCAATTTTCCACATGCTGGAAATAAACTCTGTCTTTCTCATATTCTGTAGTATTGGCATCCGAGAAGGTGGCTTTCCTTCTGATCTGTACATCTTTTCCTTTCTTTACTTGGAATCTTTGACTCCTAGCTCTTGCTGTTCATCATCTCTTCTCATTTAGATCTTGGATCAGATGCCACCTTTGCATAGAGGAAGGCTCTTTGCAAAGAGCTCAACCCATCTCTATCTTCTTGTTTCATTTATGCGTATCTGAAATTGTTATATTTATTTACCATTTTGTCTGTCTGCTTATCTATCTATCTATCTATCTATCTATCTATCTATCTATCTATCTATCATCTATTTTACATTCCCTCCCCAGTACTGGTGTAAACTGAAGGAGAATGTAGAGATTGTTTATATTTTTCACTAGTACCTACAGTCACAGACCACCTGAGCAACAGTGAGGAATAGCAAATTAATAAATGACTAAATAAATAACTAAATCTACTATCTTAAACTTCTAATTTGCAAACACAGTTGATAATTATATCCTTTAAAGAGAGGAGTTATAATCTACTCATAGAAAGATCTCTGGGACATCCCAATTTCTCATTACTCTTTATTCTCTATAGAATCAAGTTGTAACATTCCCTGGCTAATATTGCTCTTGTATTTATCTGTTTTTATGAGAAAAGGTCTTACAATCAAATCAAGAAGTCACAATTGTGACTGTGTGTCTTTGTTACTTCAAACTCTCTAGCATTCAAACAGTCACATGGTACATCAGACATTGTTAATGCTCAACTCAAGCATACATCAAACTTGCTTATAGTCAAGAACAGTCTGATGTGGGACGTCCTTCTGTATACATGTTGCTTTCATTGGTTGATGAATAAAGATGCTTGGGCCAATGGCTTAGCAGGGTAAAGTCAGGCAGGAAATTAGAACATATATATATATGTGTGTGTGTGTGTGTGTGTGTGTGTGTGTGTGTGTGTGAGAGAGAGAGAGAGAGAGAGAGAGAGAGAGAGAGAGAGAGAGAGAGAGAGAGGAAGCAGAGTCAAAGAAATGCTATGTATCTGCTCAAGGAGAGAGATGCTCTGGAAAATTGCCAATAGGCCATAGCCTCATGGTGATACACAGAATAATAGAAATGGGTCAATTTAAGATGTAAGAGATATCTAGAAATACACTAGAGTCATTGGCCAAACAGTGTTGCAATTTCTGTGTGATTATTTGGGTCTGGGCATCTGGGAAGCTAATGAGCAGTCTCTGCCTACAAATGGTGCCAGCATGGGGCAACTACATCCACATAAAAACTGAGAGAGTTTGGAAAGGAATTCTAGATGAAAAAGAACAGAATTAAGCACAGCTTCTTGGTAGCCTCATTTTTTTTTCCCAGATAGACTCTGTTTACTGGCAGCAAGCAGAGGCACAGGTCCTTTAAGCAAAGTCTTCCTGACTCGATGTTAGTGGCAAAAAATTGCATCACTTCTTTAAGATCTGGCTCCCTGGTTCATGCTGGCAGAATGAACTGTGGATTTTTGGGGAGGTCCTGCACTTAAAAGGGGTCTGTGTGCAACATATTACAAATTGCTTAATGACAATATATACCTGCTGCTTTCCTGGAGCTGGAGTGGTGAGCATGGCTGTGTCCCTGGAGCTGGGGCAGTGAGCATGGCTCACAGAGCTGGAGGTAAACATGCCTCTACCATTTTGGACTTTTCAGAGCAAACAGGCAGGGTTGCAGAGTAGGTCCTAGCCATGGCCACCTAGCATTAAAAAAAAAAGGCACTCCTGGTCAGAAAATGATTACAGCTGTACAATAAAGACAGATTCAGACAGAAATAAGCCTATGAATGGTTTGTAGTGTGTTTAAAAAACATACATAGGCTTTAAAAAGAGAGGAACAAGAGTATAGACAGTTATAAAAAGAACTAAAGCTTCTAAAGGAGCAGTAAAAGTAATATAAAAGAGTACAGTAAAAGAGTATAGACAGTCATAGATTAAAGGAGTAAAGAAAAACAAGCCACGTAAAGATGGAAAACACACAGAGAGTCTGGGTTATGTATATTATTGTGCTTTTTTTTTAAATTTTTGACTAGAGAAAGACATTTGATTCTTGGGGCTGCTAAGTTAAACCAACATAAAGGTATCTTGACTTCAAAATTTGGATCTAATGGTATGTTGCTTTGGAAAAGAGGTTCTGCTTTTGTTTCTTCAAAAAATGAGAACCTATGGATTACTTACAGTCTAATATGGCTTGATGGAACAAGACCCCTTGAAAGGTCTCTATGAACCACTAAAAATACTTTGCCCAACAAAAAGCAGGAAGCAGTTCAAATTTCTAAAATGATTGTTTATTAATTTATTTTCATTTAAAAGGGGTTGGGTATAAACCGTTAATGGTCACAGTCAATCTCTTTTTTTAAAAAAAATAAGGGAAGTATGATATAGAGATAAATACTTTGTATTGGTATGGATCTTGGTCTATTGATACAAATTTAAGGTCAATTTTGTTATATGTATTTCTATTCTTGTTTAAGATACTATGTTTAGACAACTCATTTAAATATGAAATATATAATTAAAATGACAGATTGATAGGTCATTTCTAATAGTCAAATTAGTAGTCATGTTAGTTAGGTTTTCTTGATATATGTAGATATATTTCAGTTATATAGATAATCTTTAATACTCCAAAGACCTACAGAACTTGGCATTTAAAATATTTTAAGAACTTAGGCTTTTCTCTACAAGGAGACATGTCTGTTTCTGGCAGCATCAATTACTTAAGAGAGGTTGATGGGCATTCAAGAAACTAATTATGACTAATTATGGAATTCAGTGTGACAAGGCAAGCTATTTGGACAAGAAAGTTATATTGCCTGGAATGTTTGACAGAATTATGTATGAACTGGACATGCAGAACCCACAGAAAGGAGACTGCTGAACTTTCCAAAAGACAGGATGGTCCTTCAGGGTTCCTGCTTCACAGAAGAAACTGCTAGATATTCTACAGGATACAGAAGACAAACTGCCAATATAGGCAAAGCAGTCTCGCTAATTTCCTTCTGCATTGAAAAGTCTGCCATATACTATAGACCTGTAGGCTGGAGATGGATGTTTCAGAAGAACTTTGGGTGACTGTTCAGGCATCAAATGTCTATCAATTCTAGAGTTTTGAAAGTTGCTTACAATGAACTTCTTATTTACTTGATAATATTATATCCTTCTGGGGTCCTTGAAGAGTTGAAGACAAACAGATTCATAACGATAGAATAGATGATAGAGTATTTTGCTTAATTTGCCAAATGTAAATGGACTAAATATTGTAACTGTAATTCTTGCCTGATACCTGCTTTTGTATACATAATTTTACTATGTCAAAGTTAAAACCTTTTTTATTTAGACAGAAAAAAAAAAGATGATGTGGGATGTCCTCATGCATATGTGTTGCTTTTATTGTTTGATAAATAAATTTTTTTGGTCTAATGGATTAGCAGAGTAAAGCCAGGCAGAAAATCAGAACAGATGGTTAGATAGATAGATAGATAGATAGATAGATAGATAGATAGATAGATAGATACATAGATAGATACGTAGATACATAGATAGATAGATAGATATAATAGGTGAAATTGAAGAGATGCCATATAGCTGCTGAAGGAGACAATGCCCTGGAACCTTCCTGATAGGCCACAGCCTCATTGAGATACACAGATGAACAGAAATGGATCAATTTAAGATGTAAGAGCTAGGTAGGAATACACTGGAGTCATTGGCCAAATAGTGTTTTAATTAATATAGTTTCTGTGTGATTATTTGGTTCTGGGAATCCAGGTAGCAAACAAGCAGTTTCTGCCTACAACAGTATCTGATAAGTTAAAAGTTTTTCATATTAAGTATATGATTTACTATCCTTTTTTGATCTTCTCCTGTTCTCTCTCCTCTTCTGTCTTTATTTTCACCTCCTTCTTCTGTTTGCCCTCTTTACTCCCCATTCTCTGCTAGAAACTTTATAGTACTCCTTATACCCTGGGAGCTCTGTTGAAAACCAGACTATAATATCCATAGATAAATACCCGAGTCTTTCTCACTTCACTAGATCCACACTATAAAACTTTCCCAGTCTTCACTGGAATTTTTATACCCTACACACCACTGGAGGACAACATTCCAACCAGAATAGTAAAGAAATACTATGTAAGTTCAAGGCCTGTTACCTCCCATCAGGACTATTCATTAACTGATATTTTTGGATGCTCACATCTCACTTTTTTTCCTCTTCTTTCCACGTGTATGATGAAACCAACTTAGATAAAATACCCATACCAATACTCAAGACCTTGTCTCAGGGTCCCCTCATGGGGACATATGAACAGGATACTTGCCTGCAATCTGGACTTCATTTCCTTCTCCAGGTTAATTTTCCTCAGTCAACAGACACTTTTGCTTTGTACCAGCCTGTTTGGGGACCACAGCAGTTCCTTGAGTACATCATGCTGTTTTGCACTTCATAAGTCTGCATGCTCTTTCTAGTACTTTAAATATTTCCTCCAGATCCTATGGTTAGCCACATGCTTCATTCTAATAGGCGTTCGATGAATGCTGGCTCACATAGAGTCAGAAATGTATTTTTGCTCATGTAATTCCAAAGAAAAGTAAAAATATTTTAGGTTAACTTTGCAAAGTACCATATAAATATACTGATGAAACTATGAGGAGATACTTAGGCAGAAATGGTAACATATGGTAACTTTATGATTTGGATTTTATGTTTTTCTTCTTTATAACGAGTTTAAAGTTACCCACCACTTAGTAATTTTTATCCAGAAACAGTGAAACCGCTAGCTGTGCAGAAAATATATCTGTTTGAATCAGATGAATTTAGTATGGCAACAGGAACCTAAAATTTCTATTTTATAAATGTCATGTTCTTTTTTTGGCTGATTATCACACTATTATTTTTCATGCAGCTCTTTTCCCTGCCAGAACTCTTCAGTGAAAGTAGCATTAGCTTGGCTTTAAGAAAACTTTTAAGTTGTACCAGCAAGAGCTAAAGTGATGATAGAATTCAACTCATTATGCTTTTATTTTTACCATAATACTCTTAGCAAGAGATGAATACCGTTCCAAACATATAATTACCGTATTTGAGTAATCCGTGCTTTAATATGATTTAAGACAATAAATACCTTCTACAGCAACCATCTTACTGCTCCTTTTACTGTTATGGATTTAATTTTTCCTCCATGTTTTAATTTTGCTGCAAATCAACAAAAATTCAGTGTTTCTATACTCTGTCAGTAGGTATCGCCCTGCAAATATTTGGAAAAATAGATGGTTTTCTTGCTCTTGGGTCAAGATCTACTAGCTACATGACTTAACATGGATTTTTTTCCTTTTTTTTATTTTATTGAGAATAAGAAAAAAAAAAGTATCCGCCTCCTCCCAGCCTCCCATTTCCCTCCCCTCCCCCCACTCTTCTCCTCCTCTCCCCTCTCTTCTCCCCCTCCCCCCACTCCTCTCCCCCTCCCTCTCCTATCCAAAGAGCAGTCATGGTTCCCTGCCCTGTGGAAAGTCCAAGGTCCTCCCCACTCCGTCGTCTTGGAGAGGATCAACATTAACATGGATTTTTATTTTTGCGTTCATGTTTTTACATATCTGGATAATCTCTATTCAATGTCAGATCTCAGAGGTTGCCTGTAACCCAGGAGCAGAGCTTGCCTGTACCATCACTTGCCTCTGTTTAGATGAATGATTTATTTAGACACTGGGCATTGCATCTTTAACAGATTTCTTCTGTACTTATCTGAAGCTAAATGAAGACCCTCACAGCTTCTATTTTTCCAACCTTACACACCTAGCTCTCTAGTATTGTATTTAATAACAGAAAATAATGGGGGGGGGAGGCTTGGGACTTCCTCCAGGATACATTTCTCATTATTTTTCACTATTAAACCTTTAGTTGACAACTTCCTTCATTTTTTTTGTTCATTCAACTTTATTTAAGTGTGTAGTTCTTTCACAAACATAGTTTGATCTCTTGGTGTGCACTGGTAAGTCTCAGGACAGTTATAGGATTTTAGAATGCTTTTTCTTTTAAAAAAGCAACAGATCTGCTAAAAATTAACAAATCAATAGACCTATTAGGATTATTAAGGGAGTTAATATAAATTTTAACTTACAAACCCAAACTTCTCATTTTCCTCTTCTGTTTTCCATAGATATCGAATTTTTTATTGCTTTCAATGTAGTTCAAAAATAGACGACAACAACTCACAACTACATCTGATTGAAATAGGAAAAGGATGAATATCATACTGAGACACTTGAAAGAAATGTTTGGTGACATAATCTAA
Organism: Alexandromys fortis; assembly: GCF_014885135.2. Taxonomy (NCBI): domain Eukaryota; kingdom Metazoa; phylum Chordata; class Mammalia; order Rodentia; family Cricetidae; genus Alexandromys; species Alexandromys fortis. The sequence continues at coordinate 3,706,636 of NW_026067924.1, read as the reverse complement.
TTCAAGTCTGGAGTTCTCAAGGTGGCAAAGCAGGCCCTAAGGACAGGTACCTGGAAAATTTTTAGAAGTGTGAATCCTAGGTCTCTCCTCAGACTCTCTATGCTGGATGGTTTTATGTCAACTTGACACAAACTAAAGTTATTTTAGAGGAGAAAACCTCCATTGAGAAAATGCCTCCATAAGATCAGGCTGTGGGTAAGCCTATAGGGCATCTTCTTCATTGGTAATTGATTGTTGAGGATCCATCCCATTGTGGGTGGTACTATCCCTGGGATGGTGGTCTTGAGTTCTTTAAGAAAGCAAGCTGTGCAAGCCATGATGTAAAAACCAGTAAGGAGCACCTCTTTATGGCTGCTGCATCAGTTCCTGTCTCCAGGTTTCTGTCCTGTTTGAGTTCTTGTCCTGATTTCCTCTGATTATGAATAATGATGTGGAACTGTGAGCCTGATTAGCCCTTTTTTCTCCAACTTGCCTTTGATCATGGTGTTTTATTATTATAGCAATGGCAACCCTAACTAAGACACCTACTAGCCAGAGACCCTGAGAAGGTTCAGGAACCTGCCTCCAGAATTCTGAGGGCCCCACTCATGCTAGAGGCCATAGGTATAGGTTTTCCCACAATATTCCCCTGTGCATACGTCTTCCCTAGGTAGATACAGCTCAATCTGCAGTCAAACCTGATTTAGCAGTCGTTCCTAAAGGCTAGGATCTGGTCTGGTGCAGTTTGAATAGCATACTTTAGCTGCCTTCTAGGATAAGTCTAACTCTCTGAGTTCTGGAGCCCTGTTCTGGTTTCCATGATTCTTTTCTATGTTCCTTATAGGTAGACCTAGTCAGGTGAATTTATTCCCACCTAGTGCTAAGGAGAGGAGAATCCATTAGTTTATAGAGAGACACCAGGAATTAAGAATAAATTAGTATTAGATATTTTTACCAAGAAACAAGTGGATGACAAGCCAAGGGCATGAATTTGTACACAGTCGAGATCATTTCTCTACCTACTTAATTCCATTGTTATTGGCTGTAAATATCATTAGTATAGATGGTTTGAAACATTCAACAACCATCAACTTGGGAATAAATCAACATAGGTTCTTTCTGGAACATCCAGCATGTTTGTCCATATTCACACTTGCAAGTACGTAGCTTTCTTCTAAAAGTGTAAAAAGTTGTTTGCTTTGTGTTAGGTAGACTCAAAGTCTTAGCTTTCAACTGAAGAAGTTCTGACTTTTCCTTTATTGCTTGTTTTCCTAGAGGGGTAGGCTTGCTGTCTTCCAACTCCAAACAAATAAATACTTCGCATTGAAGTATTCTCTTCTGAATATCTTCTCAAAATCACATTTGATATCAGTTAAACTGCTCCTTTAAAGTTTTAATAGTACTAGAAGTACCATGGAGGGGGAGCTTCATTAAAACCACCTGGTGCGACATTTTTGTGAGCTCCTTGCTCGCAGCTTGGCTGTTATCTAAAGTTGAAAATTAATGCAGCTACTCCATTGAGAACATAAATGCTCCTGTGTAGATGGTTGATGTTTTCCAGAAGATCTCAGAGGCATTGATATGTCAATGTATCACTCACCAGACGATTTAAAAGTGTCCACTTCATGGACAATACAGTTCCAGACTCCCATGCAGAAGCAGAAATGGTAATAGGATAGCTTGTTGTTTGGGAGCTTCTTTGTTTTTGTTTATTTGTTGTTGTTTTACTATGATGCATTTGAAAATGTAAAAGCTGGGATATTTGAAGCACGCAGTTTGACAGTTCTTCATGTTCACTGTGGTGCTCTTGCAAGAATGATGCTAATTCATTTGCTTATCACTGCAGATGTCACTGTCTGCTTCCTTCATTTGGACTTTTTAATTTTCTCTCCTGTGTGTGTGCAGGGGTGGGGGCGGAGTGCAGGGTGAAGGCGGCGTGCGGGTCAAGCAGGGGTGTTAGACAAGTTTCAAACTGTAGAGCATGTTTAAATCCTATTCATCCAATCTATATGATGTGGGAAAGGAAAAAAAAAACTTTATTTCCCTCTTTAAACATGAGGGTAGGGCTGAGTTTTGCAGTCACCAACTACTTCCTCTAAGACGTGAAGCCCTCTTTAGTTGACAAATCCATGCCAAAGGCCAGTTCTTTGGGATCCTCATGTAGAATTCATGCTAGGATTCCCGCGTCCTTACTAAGCAAACAAAGAGCCTAACACAAACAACTAAGATGTGGTGTGGGATGCATTTGTGAGTTTAGTAGGGATTGTTGGAAATTCACTCTATGGAGGAGGGAATGAGGCATCCAATCTCAACTGGCAAGACATTGTTCATGTGAGAAAGGTACTCAACAAGGAAGGGAGGAAATAGATGCGGGAGGTCCACAGCAGATGAAGATGTTGGATGGATGAATGTGCCCTTGGTCTTGAACAATCAACTGAAGGTGGTCAAACTTGAACATTTGTTGAGATTCTGGTTAGCTGCCAAGGTCCTATGCTTAGAGGTTATGGACTACATCAACACCGGCTGCGCCCACCTTCTTCAATACAGCCCTATTTTCTGTTTGCCTACAGTTAAAACAGAGAGATAATGATTCTCAGACAAGATCTTTTCATTTTGTATTCTTTGAGTGATAGTTGGTAATCCATTTTTTTTAAGGGGAAGCTATCATAATTCTTTTGCAAGAAGTTTCTACATCATTTTATGACTCTGCACAGTGGGAAAAAAAGCCACCTGTCCATCAACAGGAAAACAATAGGACCACATTGCCAGTTAGATGCTGAAAAGTAAGTCCATGAAAAAATGTCTAGGCTTTTAAGTGGGCTCTGTGCACTGATCTCCTGATTTCTCAGAACACTGGGCCTCTGACAGTAGATGGCAGTGTGAGATGGGGAATTTAAGCCTTGGCAGTGATTTTCTTGAAATTAGCCCAGAAAAAAAAATGCCTTTTTTCTTTTTCTTTTTTCTTCTTCTTTTTTTAAACTTGGAAGCACTGAATTGAGTTTGCAGGCAGAGTTTTGTCTGGAAGCCAAGATCCCACCCTGGAAGGCGCTGGCAGCCTACAGGTGAGGCTGCGCAAGGGTTTTGTTTGAAGTGGGGCTGTTGCCCTACTCAGAAACAAGGTGGGAAGTATGTGTGCACAGTTTATTGTCACCAAGCCAAGCCAACTGCCACTCAATGGTCTTGGCAAGTCTGTACACCTCCCTGGCGAAACCAACAGCCCTCCCCTTCACCTTTCTCAGAAATTCATGCTGTTTAGACCTAACACACGAAGCTTTGATATATCCAAGTGTGGATGCAGCTGGAGGATAAAACTTAATCCTCCCCCTCCCAAACCCTTAAATATCAGAGGCAGGGAGAGAGGGGATTTCCCAACTGAAATATGAATTAAACTGTGAGAGATATGCTCACTGGATTTGACATAACCCCCTTCCAGTAGCCTCTCGAGTCGTAGATTCTACTTAGAACCTTTGAGAAATCATGAAGCATGTTGGAGTCTTAAAGCTGGGTTTTGCTTCTTGTCTTCATGTTCTTAGTGTAGTTGCAGGATCTGGAATCTGTAGTTGCTTCAATCAGTGCAGAGCATCAGATAAGATTACTTTGTTTAGGCAGGAGACTTATAAACTAGTTGACTTGTTAAATATTTGAATTATGAAAGAGGAGAGTGATCTAATTAAATAATCTGATAGGGCCCTTGCAGTTCACACAGTAAAATCAGGATTTGGATAGGGTACCTCATTCATGCTCCTGACTTTAATCATTGTTATGCTTTTTATTCCGTGAAAACTATACTTAATTTTGTATGTCTTCCAGTAGAGTTAAATCTCAGTGTTTGTATGATAAAATACCCATTACTCAGTCATGCTAAGCTCCAGTTTCCCCAACTGTGTGACGGGAATAATGTCAATTTTTTCCATGGAGCCTGGTGTAGAGGACTAGCCATTCTGTCCAGATGTGCAGTAGATATTATCCATGACATTAGGCATAGTTTGAAACATTAGCTCTCTCTCTTTCATTTCCATAAATGGTAAATACTCAATTATCCTAGATCAAGAAAAACCAAACAAGCAAATTTCCTGTTCAAAATGTGATGGCTGCAATATTAGGTGAAGGGAAATTTGAGATCTTCTTGAGTGGTGTTTCCATAAATAAATTTGAAGTGAGAAAAGAGAATGTTATATATATATATGCAGATATGTTAAGTATTTGAATATGAGCATATATTTGATATAACTAGTTCAACAACTAGGTCAACTAGTTCTTTGGTTAACTGGTGAGAGACAACACTTCCGGAATGAAGGGAAAAATGAAGGTAAGAGAATAATTATGGTCATAAGTGATATCTATATTTTCCTCGTATTTGGTAGATATTTTAACAGGTGAGCCCAGGGGTCAGAGCCTGTAAAAGTAGGAAGTGTGGGATGAAGACACTAATCACTATCTGGTTGTGTAGCACAGTCCTGTAATCCCAGCACACAGGGAGCTGAGGCAGGAGGAATGACAGGTGTTGAAAGCAGCCTGGAATTCAAAGGGAGTTGGAGGCCAGCCTGGGATACATAGCAAGACTCTGCTCCAGAAAAACAAATCAACCAAAGAGTGCCCCTGGCAATCTATTTTTTTTTTCTTTTTAAGAAAGTTGCTTGAATGGGACCTCAACGTTAACCTGGGTGGATGTGTGCTAAGAGAGAAGTTGACAACCATGACGTGATCAAGAATCAGGATGCTTCTTGATCCTGACGTTTTATATTTCTATATTCCCTAAAATTATTCATCTGTTACTTTATTAGCATAAATAAAACACTTTCTTCTTCTTCTGTGACTTTATCAAATTGCTACATAGCTCTGCATACTTCTTTGAGAAATGAAAACCATCATTTAGAGTGTTTCAACATAAAACTGCACTCCTAGCTCCTACCAGAGTAGTTTTGGGCATGTGATAGGCAGCAAATAGAGGTAGGCATGAAAACTATCTTTCCAGTTGGTAATTGTAAAGCCAGACAGCTATAGAATGTTATGATTAAAAGAATTGCAGAATTAATCAAATTTCTCTTTCTTATGAATGAGGAAACTAAAGACTAAAAAAGTTAAGCTGAGATTGCTGACGTGGGTTGTATTTGAATCCCCCCAAAAAGAAAACCAACAGAATGTGTATAAACATGGCAAAAGATCTACTATCAAAGATCGGCACACAACCTACTTAGAGGCTGTGCAATCCCAGGATCTGCAGTCAGCAAATTGGGCATATAAACTTAATGGCTTAGAGCCAGCTTGAAGACAGTCAGGCTTGAGATCCAGGGAAAGCCAGTATTTTGGTTGCATCTGAGGGTAGGTGGACACTGGCCATCTTACTCAAAGCAGTCATCCATGAAGAATTCCCTCTGACTGACAAGGAGGATGGATGAGAGATCACCTTTTTTGTTCTACCCAGTACATCTACTTACTGAACAATAGACTTTTCTTGGTCCACTGGTTCAAATGAGAACCCTCTGGAGGTACTCTCCCAGGAACAGTCTGAGTAATATTTGAGCAGATATTTGGACATCCTTTGAGCAGTCTAGTAGACATAAGTTTATGTTACTTTTGCGTCAAAGCTTGTGAAACTGTCACCTCAGCGGAAAGAGCCATGGGTGTCCTTTGTGCTAATGTAGAATCCGTCTGTTTTAATCCTAAACTAGTCTGGGATTTCCTTTTTTTTTCCCCCGCTGATGGATACGATACACATTCCCAAGCTTTGGGAAGTCTGTTTTGGCAAAAGCATTCAAGAATTTTTCGTTCATGGTCTTGAAGCAAAGCAGATGTATGTGTGAAGGTGTTTCCCTTAAAATGCCCTATCTGTACTGTCTAGGTTTTGCCTCTGCCTTTGAAACTGCATAAGGAGGAAGCAGTGGCTTTGAAAACACTAAGAGAGTTGAGATTTAAATCTGCTTAAACAAAATATCAGAGACAGATAATGGCTTACACATTATGCCAGATATTGATTCAATTTCCGGTATGGACAGCGACTTGTCGCTTAGCACTTGCTTGTCATCCAACAAGAAGATAGGAAGAGCAAAGGATACCAAGTTTATGGAAGGTAGTCTCAGACTCAGCTAAATCCTGGCTTAACTTCCAGCACTATTCAATAGATTATTCTACATACACTACTCAGTTTTCTTGAGCTAAGATTTTGGTAAAGCAAAGAATGAACAGGAGCTCGGGTTTCTATCCATCTTGTTCACCCAGTGCTGTGTCTCCAGCTCCTAAAATAACACCCAGTTCCAAACTGCTGAATCCCCAAAGTAACACTGAGTGACTATGGAGTATCAGAAGTCTTAAATACTCGTATAGGGATTAAAAGATTAAAGCACTTGCTGTCAGAGAACTGAGTTACATGTCTGCATTTTTATGGTTAACATTGATGGCCAGTTTGACAGGATCTGGAATCCCCTTTGAGGCAGACCTCTGGGGTGTCTAGAAAGGAGTTTCTACATTGGGTTAATTGAGGATGAAAGTCCCACTGTAAATGTAGGTGACGTCACTCCATTTGATGGGGCCCTAGATTGAATAAAATGGGGGAAAATGAGCTGAGCACAACCTTGCGTCTCCCTCTGCTTCCTGATTGCAGACACAATGTAACTATCGACTTCACACTCACCACAGCTTCCTTGTGATGATGGACTTCAGCCTCCATCTGAGTTAAACAACTCTGGCATTCTTAAGTTCCTTCTTGTTAGATATTTGTTCATAACAGCATGATAAATGACTAGCCTGTATAATATTTCATAAGTCATTGCTAGTGCTGCAAAAAGTACTGTGTTAGTGAAGGCGCCTGAGAATGTAGGTGACCTAGAATGACAAATATTATGAGAGGAGATTTAGCTACAGGATGAGTCTTGACTTCAAATATTTGAAAATCTATCATATAAAATAATGTAGCTGTATGCAGGGCAGTGGTGGGGCACACCTTTAATACCAGCACCCAGGAGGCAGAGGCAGGTGGATCTCTGTAAGTTTGAGGCCAGCCTGGTCTATAGAGGTAGTTCCAAGACAGGTACAACTGTTACACAGAGAAATCTTGCTTCAAAAAACCAAATAAAATAAAATGAAATAAAATAAAATAAATGTAGGTGTATTTTGAAGAATAATTTCTGAAGAATACTTGTGGGCTCCATGGGTAGGTGTTGTATTTGTATTTACGATCTAAGTTTCTCTTATTTATTTCTAATTTATTTAACAATCCAACAGACTTTTTCTTACTCTCAGCATTCACCCAAGAGTTTGAGGATTACTGATCCTATAGAATCAATTTATTCTTTAGAGAACTATCTGATATAGAAGGCTCTGAGTCTATTAGAAGTAGGGAGACATGTTGAATAGTTCTAATTTAAGAGAAGAGTAGACCCAACTATTAACACTTATAATAAGAGCAATTGGCTTGTTTCAAATCAGTTTATAACATCAACTAAAGATAAAGATCCCTTGTCTTTCTTTCAGTGACCTTTCAAAGTCAAAGAAATTACTCAGTTTCAATACTCTCTGCTCTCATTTACAAGGAATGAGTCAAGGAAATTTTTCTTTAATTTAAAACAAACAGAATGATTGCTTGCTGAATGGCCGGGCAGTACTTCAATGTTCCCTGAGAATGTTAACTGCTGGCCAGGGAACTGGTAATACAAGAGAAGTAAGGGATATTAACATGGTTGTGTGGGCAAAAGCTGCAGGAGTACTAGGATTTGAGTTAGGGTCTTCAGCATTCAGGCAGGCAATAAGGGTGATGGCATCCATCTAGGACTTCATTACTCGGGGATAGAGATAGGTGAACCCCAAGATCTTACTGACTAGTCATTTCATCCCAAATAGTAAGCTACACATTTAATGAGAGTCCCTGTATCAAAAACTAATGGGTAAATGACTGAGCAATACACCGGAAGTCCACCTGTGCTCTTCACCACATGGCACAGACATGCATGAGTGGGCATATCTGCACACACACACATGCACACACACAAATGAAAATGCAAATTGTTTGTAAAAATAGACAAAGGATGGGCAGTTTAGTCCCCTGTTTTTAAAAATACATAAAGGATAGATGAAGGCCTCAGGGTGAGCACTGCTGGAAGGTCCTGAATAATTTCCTCCACACAAGATCTCAGCTTTTGTGTGAACAAAGTTTGAATTCTTGACTATTTTCCCTTCTAAAATCCTAACGGTAGTATATGGATAAGGAAACTTTGGTTTCAGTTTTTAGAATTTCTAAGAGGACTGAACAAGGCTTCTACTTGCATTAATTTCGGTTTCAAAATCAGAATCTCAAAACCCAGCTATTAAAGCTGTGAATTCATGGTCAGGGTACTAGAAGGAGCTGGGGGGTATGGCTGGGGTGGGGCTTTGCTTCATATGTGCAAAGCTATAGGCTCAATTCTTGAAACTGAAAAGAAAAGGTTTCTGACTAGAGTTGTGCTCAGATGTACTATGGGAAAGAACAAATAACTTAAAGCCTGCAATCTTTAAAAAAAATTACATACTTCATGAGCAACATTTCTATAGTTAGAATCTTCACTCATTCACTGTTTTGAATATTCTGCTTGATATTTTAGATGTCATGCGTGTGTTTGGAGTCTGAATTCTTGTTTTCCACCCTGAAGTGGCTGATACTAGGTCTATGGTCTACTTTAGGGGAAGAAAGAACATTCTTTACTGAGTGAAGTTTCTCTAAAGTTCAAGACTGTTAGGAAATGCTGGCTTCACTATAGCCGAGGGGATCTTAGCACATTTCAACGTCCTCTCTGTCACTAGCAGTCAACGTGCCAGCATATAAATCATTGCCTCTCTAGACTGGTTTTGTTTTTTTTTTTTTTCATCAGTAAAAATCCAAAAGTGGATGAGATGGCTTTTAATCTCTCTGTAAATACAATATCTATGATACTTGCAAAAAAAAAAAAAAAAAAAAAAGAAACCCTAGGATTTTAATGGACACTATTTTCAGGAAAGTCACTCCTTATAAATGGAACACAGTATACATTATTTGGGAAAAAAGAAGAAAGTAGTGATACCTACTGATTAAACAAATAACATCTCTCTGAGTGTCACAGTAGTAGTCAAAGAGTTTATGCCAGGAAGTATGTTTTCACAGGCCTTTCTTTTGCTTATTTTGTGGACTTGTTTTCAAAAGCATCTTCAAGACAACACTCTGGCAGAAAAAAACAGAGAAGGTTAATGGTATTAATGAAATTTTTAATGAAGGTAATGCCCCTTTCAGAACATGTTATCTGTCAAAATCAGCACTGAGGCTGGACAGTTTGCTCACATTTCCTCCTTTAGCTGCTCCCAGAGAGCTTTTTTCTGCTTGTGTTAGGTTTGTTCTCCTAGGCGTTCCATGCTAGGAGAAAGGCGTATTGATAACCATCTACATAAAAGGCTTCCCTAGCTCTCCTAATAAATATAGTAGTTTTTTATACACTGCTACACTCTAAAATACATCTTTATTTTTGTATCAGTGATCCATCCTAAACCTTTTTGCCTCTTTTACCATGAAACTGAGAATTCTCACAGTAATCTTTTTCATTCTCAAGAATTCCTTGGCATTAGCTGACAGAGACCTCTCCTGTTTCTTGTTTCTTGGTGGAGGTCCCCATGAAAAGGTTTAAAGAGTTTCACATACTAGGTTGCGGATGGTTTGGTTTGGAAGGACTGTGGCAAACACTATGCCCAACACACACACACACACACACACACACACACACACACACACACACTTTCAGAGTTTTACCTTGAGTCTTTTTTCTGTACTTCCCATTTAGTCCTGTTTCCTCTTAAATTTCCATCACACCCTCTCTCACAGAATTCCCGTTCCTCCCGGGTAGCAAACAGCACCCAGAGGCACACTTCCTTTGAAAACCCAAGGATCACCTGCACATTGATGTGATGTGTTTGAGTCACCTGGAGTCCTGTGAACATTACCTCACCTGGCTATCAACAGCAATTTCTCTGTCTCAACTCCCCTTCATTCCTTTCAGGGCTCAGCTGCTACTTAGTTCATCTGTGTCCACTGTTCCAAAAGAACCTAGTATTAGTTCTGATTCCCACAGGGGTCAATTACCTTCTTGGGGCTCAATATCGTATATTTCATCCGCAACGAAAACTGCCATTTTGCATATGGCTTTTTCAATTGCAAAAGGGAAAAGGCTGGCAGACTGAGTCGGAGGGGAGTCAAATATTTTGAATAGATTTATCCAAATCCATCTGTACACCTGGAAAAACTATATAGAAAAGACAGACTTGCTAACATTTGAAGCTGGGCTCTGTGATGCATTGACTTTTTCCCTGAAGAAGTTGTGTGGCCACCAAAAACTCAGTTTCCTCATGTGTTAAATGTAGATAATAACGACTTTATTGGATTACTGTATAAAACAAAGAAAATAGATATTATGTTTAAAGTTCTCAAACTTGAGAGGAAGGGTCACTGAATAAATCATACCAGTTTCTATGACTAACAGTACAAGTTCATTCCGTTCCTGTTAACGAAAGATGAACAGTCTCCTGCACATAGCTTAGCTGTTATTCGTCGAACACCATCTGGGTTCTCTAGTTAAGGATGGGGGTTGGGGGACTATGTGAAGGTGACATAAGTTTTAACTCTTTTAACATTTTCTTCCTCCTCAACTCAGCTTACTGTATAAAATCCAGTATTTCCTTACAGTATTTAAAGTGCAATAGTTTTCTTATTTTGTCCTCATTCAGATTTTCTAGACTCTTCTCTTGCCCTCAATACCATAATTCACAGTGTTTACAAGTCAGAATATATGTGTATGTGTACCTGTCTGGTATGTGTGCATGTGTGTGTGTGTGGTATGTGAATATGTATAGTACATGTGAAATTTGGTGCGTGTGTGTTGTCGTGTATGTGTGTGTGTGTTTCCTGTGCTCCTTTGGATTGAAGACAGACCCTACTCTAAGACCCGCCATGACATAACTTTCACATGTAGGAACTTTCTTGCACACCTCCGTACTTCATTCTCACAAGAAGAAGAAAATTCAAGTCCAATTACAAGGTATTGTTCTACTTATCATTCTTATGTGATCATGTTGTAATTGAAAAATCCTATAGCACAACTAATCTGTAGAACAACTGAGGTTTGTAGCATAGACACGGCGGTTTGAGCTATCTGCTTCCTGGTCCTGGTGTGTTTGGGGGATTACAGTTGTTCCCAGCATTCCCAGAGAGACAAGGAACATGCAATGCTAGCCTGGAAAGGGACCAATCAAAGACAGAAATATGAATGATACTGAATACGCATCACCTTTGCACTATTATACAGTTAGGTAGTCCGACATGTCACTTGGACCCGTTTACAATATGGTTGTTTTGTTGGTTGTTTGTCCATAAATGGAGGTTGTTAATGACTTGTGTAACTGAGAGAATATACAAAAACTTTTGTAGTGTAACAGATTTACCTTTAAATATACTAATATTGTAATAATTAAAAATGATTTACATGTAGGTATATAGGTGCCTGCCACTAGATTTGAATTCATTCAGGCTATTCTATATCTCCATATTCTCACAGTGCCCACCAACTACAGGCAAGATGCACAACTGCCTCTTCATCCGTCATTCTCAGGATGCCTGTGTAGTGAGGAGGCTCCAGCTGATGCACCAGTGTCCCCCGTCTTCCATCTTCAACTCAGAACACACTCTGAGACTTCAACTTGTTGGTAGCTCTTTGATGGACCCTAAAACTAAAGTTTGGACTTTAACTATTCCTGTTATTTTCTTTTATTGGGTTCATCTCCCATGAAAGGGTACCTGGTTCCCTGTTTTCTAAGCAGGGCTCCTATATCTTATTATGTATCTTCCATTTAATGGGAAGCTAATGTTTGGTGTGAGCTAGACAGAACTGGCCGCAATGGAGAAATATCATGGAAGGTAAACGACAGAGCAGGCTGGTACAATAGTTCACCAGGACAGAAAAGCCAGTTCAGGATTTCTAAAACACAAATAAAACTTAAAAATGAGGAACAAAATTACAAACAAACAAACAAAAACTGCCTTCAGCATTTTGACCTTAACGTTTTTATGCTGTTTCCTTAGCGTTTTGAAAGCGGGGGGGGGGGGGGGGGCAATCATTAGCCTGATGAGAGAGTAATCCAGCCCATTTTTAAAAAGCTATTAAATATATGTCAGGGTCTAAGATGCCCGTTTCTTCATAGGAATGGGTTCATGCATTTTTAAGAGAACAGCACATCTCTCTCACAAGAGGAATCCACGCAAGGAGCTTGCAAACCTCTGGTCGTTTTCACTTGCCTGTTTTTCGTCAAAGGACTTGAATTGATTCAATTAATTATGCCTCCCCACTGAGTTCCATTTTCATCGGAACCCACATGGCAAAGCTGTAAATGATACGTGCAAATAAGGAGTCATCTCTAGGGAGGGTCGACTTTGAGGACCGTGGCTCCTGCTTTGTGAGATGCTAAGAGTGTGTGCAGCTACGTTTCAGGGCTGTGCCTGAAGAAAAAGATGCTTCTGTTGTCTTCTCGGCTTTTTAGTATTAGTGTCAAAGCATCCCTCTTTCGTTGTTAGATGAGGTGAGAAGGTGAATCTTACATTTCCAGTCATATCAGGAATTTCTATGGAGATATAGTCTGTTCCTTCTTCCTCATGCTGAAGGATGGACTAAACCATCTACATTTACTCCGGTAGTGTCAAAACTCGTCTACACCTCTGCCAATTTGCCCACTCTAATACATTTCCAGAGATTATTGCAACTTCTAGATGAAGATATCCAGGTAATTATTTTAACAGGATTAGTGAACAAATAGCCACAACTGTATTAATATATTTATATATTTACATATGTATTCATGTATGTATCTTGCTTTTACAGAAGAGCTATATGTAGGAGGAGGGCCCGCTTGTTTGTCCCAGCTGCCCAGCTAGCTTAACCCCAAAATAACTACACAGAAACTGTATTAATTAAATCACTGCTTGGACAATTAGCTCTAGTTTCTTATTGGTTAATTCTTACATCTTAATTTGACCCACTTCTATTAATCTGTGTATTGCCACATGGCAGTGGCTTACTGGGTAAAATTCACAGCATTTGTTTCCAGTGCACCCATGGCGTCTCTCTGACTCTGCTTTCTTCCTCCCAGAATTCAGTTCTGTCTTCCCCAGCTACCTAAGTTCTGCCCTATCAGGCCAAGGAAGTTTTTTTATTCATTAACCAATACAAGCAGCTCATAGAAAGAAGGACCTCCTTACACCAGTAACAAATCCTTATTCTGGGTCACAGTTATCTTTCTTACTTTCCTGTGGAATTTATTATAATTTGTAATATGTACCAATACCAAGATGCAGATATAAATTTCATGAGAAAAGAGGTTATTTTTGTCTTTTGGGCTAGACATATCATTTGAACTGTATTGTTTTAAATTGAATGGGTGATCACATCTCTCCTGGTGAAGGTAAATGTTTCAGATGCATACTTCTGAAACAAGAATATTTTTCTGTTGACCTGAAGAAATTTTGGTCAAGTTTCTACTTAGAAAGCAGATGCGCTCATTGGAGAATTGTTTTAATATCAATTTGCCCAATTCACTCTCAATTCATGGAGCCAATATGATATTTCATTCATACATTAATCATATAGCAGTAAAGTTTGGAACTGAAATGGGTTTTGGAGAATATCTAATAGCTACTTGTGTACAAGGAGAATTCAGACCCTGAAGTTAAGTGACTTGTCCAAAGTTAAATGCTAGTTCGGGGCTAGGTTAGAAACCACACTGAAAATCAGTGTTGATTGACCTCTAGTCAACATTTTTCTTACACAAAACTGTCTTCATGTCAGTGGTCTGGCTTTGATATCTGAAAGGCAGACAGACATATTCTGCCCCGGAGCAAAACTGGCCTTCATACAACTAAATGTGAGTGGAACTCACTTCTCAACTGGTTTTACCACTAACAGAACTGTAGCTCTTGTCAAAGGAGCACCATGATGCTTCAATTTCCTTATCTCTGAATTTGGGAGACAAATAGAACTACTTAAAATTTTTATAAGCACGATCACTGTTTGAAATGGTCATCCTATGTCATAATTTTGTTGCTGTGATAAAACATGAACCACAAAAAACTTGGGGCAAAAGAGTTTGTTTTACTGATAGCATGAAGTCAATCATCTAGGAAAGCCAAGGCTAGAACTCAAGGCAAGAGCCTGGAGGCAGGATTTGAAGCAGAGGTGATGGAGGAAGGCTGCTGACTTGCTTGATTTCCATGGCTTTCTCATCTTGTCTTCTTATACAAGCTAGGATCAACTGCTGAGGGGTGATGATACTCACAGTGGGCTAGCCACTTCCACACCAATAATTAATGTAGAAAATGTCCCACAGACATGATTGTAGTCTGACAGATAAAATTCTTCAATTGATTTTCTCTCTTTTCAAGTGACTGTATTTTATGTCCCTCTGACAAAACTACCCAGTATAACTGACCCCTTTTTCATTAAACTAAAACGTTTCCTTTTTCTTTATCCCCAAGATCTCATATTAGTATTACAATGTAAAGTGTAGTATAATCTTAAAAGTCCCACGAGCTTTAAAAATTCCATATGCTTTAAGAGTCTAAAAATCCGAAGAATCTTTGACCATTCCAAGTCATCTACTGGGGGTTCCTAGAAAATCACAAGTAAGTTATGAACTTCTTATTTTAAGAGGAAGAATCATGGCAAAGTCACAGCCAAATCAAAGCAAAACCAACATCCAGAACTGTGAATCAAATCTGGCAGTTCAATGCCTGGCATCTGGGATTCACTGGTAATCATTGGCCTGCAAAGGATATGGGCAGTTCTACCTCCTCCTTTGCCATCTGTAGCACACATAGCTTGTCTCTTAGGCATAGCTGGCTCTGCTTCCAATTGCTGTTCTTATCTGGAGTCAACCCATTATCCTACCATTTTCAGTATCCTGGGTTATCCACTGAAATTGAGTCTGCCAGTGTATGGCTCCTGGGTTTTCTTCAGTGATTCTAACTCTGCTACATGATGCCAAGCTTTAGCTTTCTTCATGATTCCTTCAATCTTGTGATTTCCACGGCAACCGAAGCTGTACTTCTCTCAATATTCCTATCATTCAAGTTCCCATAATAGCTCATTAAGCTCTGAGAAGTGAACACATTTTTTCAAATCCAGAGCTCCAGAATCTTTCTATAATCCTCTCTAAAAAACCAACATGGCCATGTCCATCACTGCAACATCTTCTTCGTCTTCTGTACACATTTCTTTCCTAATTTGATATCGGTTGTTGTGATTACATGCTGATCACAACCAACTTGAGGAAGGAAGGGTTTATTTGGCTTACAGGTTACAAACCATCATTAAAGGAAGCCAAGGTAGGAATCCAAAGCAAAAACTGGGAGGCAGGAACAGAAACAGATGAAACAGGAAGGCCGCTTACTGTCTGGTTTGCATGGCTTGCTCAGGTTGCTTTATCATACAGCCCAAGACCACCTGTCAAAGGGTGGCCACCATTTTCAGTGTTCTGGACCCTCCCATATTAATCATGTGTCAAGAAAAATACCTTACAGACAGACTAGTCTGAATTATAGAATTCCTCAATTGAGGTCTCTTCTTTATGTGAGTTTACTTTGTGTCAAGTAGGCAAAAAGTCGTCCTTTAGAAAAGTAATCCATGATGGTGGCTGGTATTGCATAATTGATACCCAGAGAGAATTTGTTTGCCATCATCCTAGGCATACATGCACTTAGTGATCAGTATAACAAACACAGGTTAAACACATCTGAGAGAACAGGTAAGGTTCTGAAAGTTAATGTAATTTGATTCTTTAACAAAAGGATTCAGTTGTCCTACCTATGAAATTATTGATTTACTAAAAGTTGTACTAGAAATACATTCTATAGTTTTTCCCCCTGTTCTAGAGTTAAATCTAATTTAAGTACCTTACATAGAACACATGTAATAATGGGTGCATAATATGCACACACAGTACACATGTGTTTTGTGTTCATGTATCTCTCTGCACACAGTAAACACTAACATATATGCATATACGCTTGTGTTTGTATCCTATGAAAGAATTCCTAATACAAGCTGAGACAATGATTTTATGTAAGCCCCCTATCACTGGATGGTTAGATTTATAGCAAATAGGGAAGATTGATCAGAAAGGACCAGCAGGCGGCAAGTTAAAACCTCTTGCAGCATTTGGCATGGCCACTATCTTTTCCTAATTAGGGGGTTTTTAAGTACTTAAGCCATTTGCAGTTTGTTTAATAAAGGCATTCATGTCAGAGGAACCTCTTGTGGAATGTAAAATACATTTGCTGTATAGACCAATTGGCCAGAATGTGTCGTGATTCTCTTAAAAACAAAGAGTTCAAGAAGGGAGAAAAAAGAAGAGATTTTCATGTTTGTTTATTCATATTTTAATCCTGTGTGGAGACTTGTTTTCCTTTTGAGAACAAAAAATAAAAATAAAAAAATAAAGCACACTTTGTTTTATACACAGACAGACCAGGTTTCCTCAAAGGCATGCAGGCACAAAACACAAATCTGAGCATTGGTTCTGCAGTTCCCATTGGAAGGACAGAACTGTCAATTACCCATAATTAATATTTACTGGTGGACTCAAGAGGTATGTAGGAGGGAGTGTCAAACACATCCCCAGAACGTTGTGTTGGAGGATTTCCCACCAGCGTCGTATGTTTTCATTCCTTTAGAAATCTAGCTGTGTCTTTAAAGGAAGGGTTGACCATATATTCTTTAACTTGCTTCTCTCCCTAAGGCAAAAGGAGGCAACAGTAACAAAAATAAAAGTTTTTATGACCTCGCTGAATGGGGATACTAAGACAAGAGTTAAATTAAGGAGGGGTGGTGGTTTTAATGAAGAAGAATAAAGCGGTTTAAGTGTTGCCAGGTGGAAAATGAGGCAGTCTCTGTATATGGAAGTGCGGAAGAGGCAGAGGCACATGGATGCCTATGAAGGCAGTTTCTAGTGTCAGGAAATTTTTGCTATGGTCTTTGATCTGCAGACCAATTTTAGTCGTGGTCTAGAAGAAGAAAAAAGAGAACAACACACACACACACACAAAACAACTGAAGAGGAAACTCATTATCTGCTTTAATGAAAAAAGTCTCAGTAAACGCAGACTGACAATATGAAGTCAAGGGAAGGAAAGGAATGCTGATTCATGTCTTGAAAACGAAAATCAAGGCAATGCAAAGGTCTGTTCTCCTCTCCCTGTCCCCAGTACCTGTCACAAACCAACCCTCAACATCGTAGCTGCCCCATTCCCAACATGTTCCTCATCCAGGATTATAATATCTGTGGTTCTCTGAGAGTCTTTTCTTCAACAATGTGTCTTTTTTCAACAAAGCTGAAAGGAGTTGAAGACTTGAAGAGCATTTTGACATCAGACATGAGATGTAGAGTTTAGACTTTGTCCAGGTGGTATTTGGTCTTCCTTTGGCCCGGTATTTTCTCACTCTGCTCCACTTACTATATTTTGGAATGGTAATGTAGATCCTGTGGCATTATATATTGGAAGTATGGAATCTGTTTTTAGATTTCGATTTTATAGGGGATTGTAGTTAAGAGATTACGTGAACCACAGAAGAGACTTTGAACTTTGGACCTTTAGACATTTTTGAGAACATGATAGACTATAGGAACCTTTGAAGTTGGACTGGGTGCATTTTGCATTATGATATGGCTATAAGCATTTACAGGACAGGGACTCAAATGTGATGGTCTGAGAGAAAATGATCTCCAGAAGAAGGTGCACTGTTAGGAAATGTGGCTTTAGTAGAGGGGATGTGGCCCTGTTGGCGGAAGTGCGTTACCATGGAGGTGGGCTTTGAGGTGACATATATGTTCTAGCCATGTACAATATCTCAGACCCCTCCCTGTTGCCGGGGAGATAAGATATACAACACTCAGCTACTTGTGCTGTGCCGTGTCTTCCTGTATGCCACCATGCTGCACCATGAAGACAATGGACCAAATCTCTAAAACTGTAAGACACCCCAATTCAATGTTTTCCTTTATAAGCATTTCCATGGTCATGGTGTATTCACAGCAATAGAAACCCTAAGACAAGAGGTGTGCCCTTATTGGAAGAAGTGTGTCATGGAGAGGGAGGGTACTTTGAGGCTTTAGAAACTCAAGCCACACCCAGTGTCACTCTTGCCTGTTGATCCAGATGTGGAACTCTCAGCTCCTTCTCTAGCACCATGTAGATCTATGTGCTGCCATGCTTCCGTCCACACTTCCTGTAATGATGACAATGGACTAAACCTCTGAACCTTTAAGACAGCCTATCTAAACGCTTTCTTTTATAAGAGTTCCCATGGTCATGGTATCTCTTCATAGTAAGTATTTTAAAGAGACAAGGCTTTTATGCACCTACAAAAGATACCCTAGAATTAAGAATGACAACTAAAGTTTCTGACCTGACTGTAGGAAGTAGATAAGCATTTCCAATGTAGCAAGTCCACCAAGGGCAAGAGGAAAATCAATACCATCACAGGCATAAAGAATGTGAGCATAGTAGTTAAAACAAAAGCAAATGGGCTGGAGAGTCCAGCTCACTGACAGGTCTTTGAATGCATGAGACACTGTCTGGGTCCAGCTTCTAGCTCTTAATAATTTTTCTATTTCCAAGGTGATCTATTTTCCCTGATTTCCCCAAGACTGAGGCATTCTCTCTTCTTTCATCTTTTAATGCAATGAAAATATGCTTGAGAGCTTCCTACTCAAGTGCTTTGGATACTGTTTTTTTCTCCTTTTTAATAAATTAGATGATGAAAATAGCACAAATGTCCTGAGTATTTATGTTTGGGCCATTATGTCTGTATTTATAGCAAAGGTCCCTGCATTGCCTATTCTTAGGTCTGTACTTCTGTGCCATACACAGCTTCCTTTTGCTTTTTCTTCCATGTTTTACTTGAGGCCCAGAGACTGCTCGCACTTCACTTAATAATCACAGGTTCACTTTAAACAACATAATGTCATTTTCCTTGGACATCAATAAATCTGATATATTTTGACTATTTATCTCTCAGGCAATAAAGATCTTTGGACAAAGTGCATTTCATGAATTAGCTCAAATTACATTTTCAGTGGCAGACAAAGGTGCCAAACATTTGCTACTCCACCACATTGGATTTAACTTCAGGGGAGAATAGAACTTTTCATTGTCTCATTAAAAGTAAAGTGAAAATAAAAATCTGTTTTGCTAAAAAACATTGGGCCATTTATTTTAATTTACCTGTCACTTTTATTAGAGGATTTCATAGTGATGTATGTGTCCTGCAGTTTAGGGATGAATCAAAATGAGCCAATGCACATAAAAGTGTACATTTGTCACCTTAAGATGGTTTATTGTGCAGTATTGATTATGAACTATTAAAATGATCATGAAAAATTGGGAAATAGTGGTACAATCTATACCCTCCCTCACTTCCTGGTGTTGTTGTCTTCATTTTTTAGACATTTTCTGCCCCGGCACAAGACATTTTAGCCTAGGCTGTCTGGATAGGGAAGTACCCTGCCAAGTGGGAACTCAAAACTTGTTTTTGTTTTGATTTGTTTTTACCACAGATGGACTGTGCCCGTCATATTTCCATTGCTGTTATAAAATGCTGGAGATAACTTGCAATAAGGAAAGGCTTGTTGGGGTTCGTTTTGGGGGGAGACTTCGGTTCATGGATGGCCAGCCCCCTTGCTCTATGTCTGTGGCAGCATAATGTGGAGTAGAGAACCTGGGTTAGCAAAGCTGCTCAACTCAAGGCCAAGATGCAAAAAAGGGGAGGGGACTAGGTATGCATAGTCTCCTTCCAGGTCATGACCCCTGTGACCCCATCTCTTAGGTTTTGTGATGCCTCCAAATAACTGGGAATTAAACCTCAAGCAAATGGACAATAGTTAATTCAAACTGCAGAAAAGCTGTCAGAATCCTCCTACCCAGCCCTTTGAGAAACTCTGATGGATAACTTAGCCTCCGAATAGGGGCGAAGCAGGTGAGTGCTGTGGAGTCAGTCAATTTGCTGATTTCCTTAGACATTTTTTCCCTAATAACTAGAGACTGCAAATCAAAATCAAAACACTGACTAGGCTGAACTTTTCAAAGGCAAGAATTCAAAACTGATGTCTCGTAACAGAGCAGTCAGTTTCTGCAATTTGTGGGTCTTTTATAATCAACATTTCCTCCTCTGGTGGCCCTCAGATATAATAGAAGAATTGAGCAGTGGGTAGTGATGTGGGCCAGCCATGTCCTTCAGGGTTTGGAGAGGTGCTGGTTGAGAGAGAGAGAGAGAGAGAGAGAGAGAGAGAGAGAGAGAGAGAGAGAGAGAGAGAGAGAGAGATATCAGCCTTCAGGCAAAGAATTTATTAGAGAGCAGGAAAAAGTCGTGGGATAAACTCATTAATCTAGAACAGACTTCTGATAAAGTCCTGTGTGACAGGTGGGAGGATGAAGGTCTTGGGCCCTGAGGAAATGAGCGTGAGGTCAGCTGATGCAGCCTACCTAGACACACACCTTCTTCATTCTTGTATCTCTGGCTAAGGCAGGTATTTTCGAAAGGCCATAAGGATGATGTGCCCAGTTGCTAAGGAACGAGACAGTTGTGTGTGCATCCCTTCTCTGTTTTGGGTTTGTTGTCTGGAAATGCCAGATCCAGGGATGGTTGAGAGACGAGGGGAATAGCTACACGCTTTGAAAAGACAAGAAAAACTACAGCAGGGTGTGGCTGTATCTGTGAGGCTAAAGGGATGTGACCTAAACATACGGAATTGTTTTAGACATAAGCATAGAGAGCGACATTGTTCTCAGTATAGCACATTCTAATTGCATTCTGTTTTTATTTTCACAGTAACTTAATGAAAGTTTGTTGGGCAGACTTGGTGGAAATCACTGTGCTGTTTGATGAGGAGAATGGGAATCCATGTGATGAGAGATTGCACCGGCCATCAATATGCTTGGCCTGGGTGGCTTCACGTCTTAGCCTGAGACTATGATTGGGTCATGAGGACATAGGACTGCAAGTATCTATTTAAAAAAAAACAACAACAACAACAAATATCAGGGCTAGTGAGAGGACTCTGTGGGTAAAGGTGCTTGTGGCCAACTTCAGTCACCTGAATCTGAGATACAGAATACAAATGCTGGAGGGAGTCAGTGGATCCCTGCAAGTTGTCTCTCATTGGAATGAGGATGATCCCCATAGGCTCATAGACTGGGATGCTTGGTCATGAGGGAGTAGCACTACTTGAGAAGGATTAGCAGCTGTGACCTTGTTGGCATGGGTGTGTCCTTGGAATTGGGCTTTAGGGTTTCAAAAGAGCAAGCGAGTTCTAGTGTGACTCTCTTCCTGCTGTCTGCCTATCTGTACGTAGAACTGCCAACTACTTCTCCAGCACCATGTCTGCATGTGTACAGCCATGCTCCCCACCATGATGAAAATGGCCTACACTTCTGACACGTTTAAGCAAGCTCCAATGAGATGTTTTCATTTATAAGAGTTGCTGAGCCTATGGTGTCTCTTTATAGGAATAGAACACAGACCGAGACAACTCCTTATTAATAAATAAATGTGAAATGATTTTAAAACACATTATCTGTAATGAGATAGTGATACATTCTTGCATCTTTAGCATCCTTTGTTGGTATTCAGGCATCTTGCACTGGCCTGCCCTTGGGGTCCTGACAGGATGGGTCCTCAGCTACAGCCACTAAGAGCACATCCTGTGTACATTCCCTAGTTTCCCTTTTAAAAGGTGGACCAGCCCACCTCCCAACTCTTTCTCTTTTTTTTCCTCTCTCTCTTTCTCTCTCTTCCTCTTTTCTTTCCCCACTCTCTTTCTCTCCCTCTCTGCTTTTTCTTCCACCACTTTTATCCCCAGAGACCTGTTTCTACCCCACTCTTGGTCCTTTCTCTGCCAGCTTCTCTCTACTCTTCCAAAAACCCTCCTACGCGGGCCTTGTTTCTTGGCCTGACTTCTCTTAGTGGCGATTGTTTTTTTTCAAATTACAATACCCTTAAATGCCATTTTAAGAAAATATCTTTGAACAAACCAACAGTGAGGTCACCTGCCATTAGTCATGGATGGGCCAAGTTTTGGGGGGCTCCTGCCTCTCTCTTGTATTTTTTTTTTCTGAAATAGTGATACAGACAGTACTGAACAGATTGGTTTCTTTTTCTTCTATCTGGATGGTTTATGCAAGAAAAGGCTGACTGACAAAGACTTCTCAGCCCAGATCTTTTTTTCCCCCCTGAGGGTAAAACTTCAGTAGTAACCACAATTTCTCTAGTAAATACTGTAACCTTAGAAATCTTTGTTGATGCATAGTAGTTTCTTAA
This sequence comes from Alexandromys fortis, assembly GCF_014885135.2. Taxonomy (NCBI): domain Eukaryota; kingdom Metazoa; phylum Chordata; class Mammalia; order Rodentia; family Cricetidae; genus Alexandromys; species Alexandromys fortis. The sequence goes on along the minus strand of NW_026067924.1, from coordinate 3,684,311 downwards.
TTGTTGGTTCCTTTTTTTTCAGGAATGTAGTTAATTAAAATGTTTAAATTGTTTGTTCTACAGGATATGTATCTAACCATCTCTACTCTTAGTGTGTTTTTATTAGGGTGTATCTGTTGAGATCTTCAATCTGTTTTTGCACTGAGACTATGTTTATTCTATTTATTATTATTTTCTTTGAATTAAATTTGGTTATACATTTTAGCTTTTCAACATAATATCTAATTAAATTTGGCCTTTTCTTTGGGCATCATTTCAAATACAATTACATATTTTATAATTTAATATTTGCATTTTTTCCTCATTCAGTAACTAGGTAATATAGGATGGCATAGTTTATTTATACTTATTTATAGTATATATTTTAATTTTTTAATTTATAAATATTCCTATAAAAGTAATTGCAACTATATTTTATTCTATGTTTTTGCCTTATTCAATTGTATGCAATAAATTTATATTTACATTATGAATAATATTTTGTGATTCTCTCTTTTTAGAGACAGGTTCTTACATAGCCCAGGCTCGGGTCAAGCTCCATGTAATGTCAAGGATGAGGATGACCTTGATCCCTGGCTATTCCTCCCTCTGGTACTCAAGTGCTTGCATAATTGCAACATGGACCACCGCACTTGGTTTATGCTGTGCTGGGAGTGAAGCCTGAAGCTCTGTGCATTCCAGGTTCATCCTCAGCTACAACTATATTTTTATTTTATGTGTGCATTAAATAGAAAAGACAGAGCAATTATGCAAGCATCTATAATTAGTATAAGACATTTAAGTTGTGCAAACTTGCAGATGGGATTTTTAAAATTTATTCTGAAATACCCCAAGTTGCCCTGCAGTTTCTCCTCGGCGATTCTAACCCAGGTCTACTCTGTCTTCAAGACAGTGGGCTATTTACCAAGGTCCTCAATTTCTTGGTTCTGAAATATGGTTTCCTATGCTGCCCAAAGCGATGGGAAACTCCACTCTGACATTTAGCTTTTAACCTCTCTCCTCACAGCTGAAGAGCCGGGAAAGGCCTGGAGCAGAAAATCTACGAAGGCTCTGCTCACTTGTCTGCTTTTCTGTGGGACCTTGGTGGCCCCAGAGACCTCCTGGCGCAATTTTTGTTTCTCCATTGCTATGAGGTGACAGCAGCTCAGGTAGCCTCTTTGGCCTCCTGGCTCAGGACGTGCACTCTCATTTTTAACAATTAACCCAGTGCCAAGGACCAGAAAATGTCCCCGCAGAAAAATGAGTCCAAAAAGCAGGTTCATGTGTCCCTGGCTCCCATCTCCGCGTCACCTCAGCCCGGCATTTCCTAGTAGTTCTCTTGGTGTTTGAGCTTAATGTCCTATTTGTTCAAGGCAGGAAATTGCTGAAGTGCATATATTTATCACAGCTAGAAATGGAGATTATGGTAAAACTAACAAAATCTTTAACCAAGATTTCTCTCTCTCTCTCTCTCTCTCTCTCTCTCTCTCTCTCTCTCTCTCTCTCTCTCTCTTTCTCTCTCTCCTTCTCCCCCTCTCTCTCTTTCTCTCTGAGTGTGTAGTGCTAAGACTTCTTTGTAATTAGCTAAAGGTGGATGAGTTATCTGGTAAATTTAATTATAATTGGGGTGACTATGAGGTTCAAACACATATTGTTTGAAAACTAACTTTAAGGTAGATTTCAAAATCTGATATAATCTCCTGTTTGGAAGTCTCAAGTCCAGGCACTTGAAGTCATTCTAGTTACGGAATCAGTTTCTTAGAAATCATCTTATAAAGTTTTTGTTCGGGATTGTCTCTTTAAGACATCCTTTTCATGGCAGCATCCCTCCCATGAATCAATAACCTATTTAAATCAATAATATGTATTTGCCATACTGATAAACAAATTACTTATTCATGTTATTTTACTATGACAGTACAGGAACGAAAAATGCTTCAATCCTTGGTATATATTGTAATAATTAATTAAGTACACTTTGCTGATATGCGTGAGACAACTCACTGAAAAAAAAAAGTTTGACATCTTCAGACAATTGATAACAGAAGAATCAATCAAATTTTAAGCCACTTAGGTGGGAACCTAGAACCCAAAGAGAAAACCAATGCAAAGATTAACTATTCCCCTGCTAATTCAGCCAGGAGCTACAGTCCCACTGCCTTTGTTTGGAAGATATTGATTGAAGCTGATTGATGGGCTTCATGGATGGAAGAGAAACCGATTACAGAAAACTGGGTAGATCAACTCGCAGGGCTAGGCTCGTTCATTAGGGAGGCATAATACAATTGTGCTGTACACACTGCCGCCAGCTGGACTTCAAGGATATTTCTGTTTTAACACATTTTCAGAGACTTTCTATCTTTACGACTTTGGAAACGTTACCTGGATGCACAGTCAAACAGTGTGCAGGAGAAAGCAGTTGTCCCTTCAGCTGTCCCTTTATGCTGGAGAAATGCAACCACAGGGACGTGTCCCCATGGGCTACCACTGTAGGCTCATTCATCAACATACATCTTTTAATTTGATCATTTCTTGTGATATCATGGGATGGGGAAACACAAGTAATTTGACTGTTAATATGGCTGTCAATACATTTAGAACAAAGACAACGTTATTATTAGGTATGCAAAGAAGCAACTGACGTGGATTGATTACAGGGGATAGGGATTTCACAATTGCTGTACGTACTTAGTAGTAATATGTAGCTTTTCTTCCGTCTTGACTCCAAGGAAGATCACAATCTGGATTTGAATCTGAATGCTTGATTATTCCCATCCTTCCTTTGCAACACAAGGCACCATTCTTTAATGCCAAGAAAGAACGGAGAACACTGCCCGTGAACTGATTGTATCTAAATCATAGGGTACATATCATCTGCTGCTTTAGTGTTCCAGCAGCCTAAAAGAGGCTGTTTGGAGAAGGAGCAGGGATCCGCTTCTGAGAAAAGGGCACAGAAGTGTTACCAGATCTTCCACTTTGTAAACAGAGGCAAGTGCATAGTGCGGATGACTGACCGAGGCAGGGCTCACTCTCCATCCGAACTGAGACTGTTTCAACTTCTACTGAAGAGGAGAAGATGATTCTTACTTAGCACACCACTCCAGCTATTGTAAACATGTGATCTGGTAGAAGGACAACTTAAGAACGCCAGAGATGGGAGTTTCCTGAGAGTTTCTCTCTTCTCGTCTCAATCATCTTAAGGCAATATCTAAAGTTAGGACTACTATAGACAAAACTCACTGGAAAAGTATGGTTACTCTGGTTGCCAGCTTTTCTTCGTAATCCTAGCACCTACCCTACAAGTACCCCAGAAAGCCATCCTGCATCTTTGGTTACTCCTCAGTACTCACTTCCAACCATGCCCCAGCTGTCAGATGCACTGAGATAGAGCTCTGGCCAAGAGAAAAATTGCTAAGCAGATTTAAATGTCAGCATACTATCAGAAGCTAGATGGTGACCAGAGTTATTTGGCTCACAGTTTCAGAGGGTACAGTCTATCTTGGTGATGAAGGCATGGTCACTGGGCAGTTCCGGTCATGACAATGGAAGTTTGTAGACTAGTTTATTTTCATTTTGGTAGATCCAGGAAGCAAAGAGCTTCGACCTGGACCTTGATGTAGATTTTACCTTTAAGGTGTGACTGTCACTTCTGCTAGCTAGGTCCCATGAGCCAAATGTTCCACAGGATCAGAAAATAGTGTGGCTGGCTAGGAACCAAATGCTTAAACAATAAGCCAGAATGGGAGCATGTTTATATTTAGACTATAACACAAGGCCAAGGGTGTATTTGTGAGACAGTAGTGAGTTTAAGACGACACATTGGAAAGTGAAAATTGTGAAGGTTTTTGTTTTTTAAAATTTTTTATTTGCTTTAGTGATGGATGGCCAAAATGAAGTCTTAGGAATATACTAAAAAATGATTTGGAAAACTTCGGAGGCAGGTCAGTGTCTATAGGGGGGGCAAATGCTTGAGGCCTTCCAAAATTATTGTTAAACTCTGAACCCCCAAGAGAGTGGTCCTCTGTGGTGATGCTTTTGGAAGATGATTAGATCATAAGGCTTGAATACAGTGAGTAGGTCTAGTGCCCTTATAATAGAGATTCTCCAAGATTTCTTGCTTTTCTACCACATGTAGTCATAAAGAGAAGGTACCACCTATGCACAGAACTCTGATATCGACTTTCTTGGCAGTATGTTTTTGGAAATCCAAGTACCAGCCTCTAAAACAGGCCCAATAAAATGTTTATTACTGTAGGCCACAGTTCATGGTATTTTGTTATAACTTTGCCAGCTAAGACAGAGTTCAACAAAGTCTCGATTCAAGAATGGACCCATCACATCCTCTAATAAACATGTGAGAAGAACCATTACCACTTTCTGTTTTGAACACAGGTATTACTAATAACTAGGGATTATCTCAGGGATTGACTCTGGTTTTGTCTCCTTTTGTAGAAAGGGAACTGGTGAGCTGAAGTTAGTTTTAACCAATCTCCAAGAAGTAATAAGAAGCTGCAGGAAGCTGTGGGTGTTCTGCTCCTGTGTATTCTCAGCCACCACACTTGAGCCTCTTGAAGATGCTGCATTCAAAGTAGGCAGTGGCACTGGGCTTCAAGGAAAATGGAGGTGACTTCTTTAAGACCAGCTGTTCGGGAGAACGAATTCAGCTTTAGGCGTAGGAGTAGATAAGAATGGGATCTCAGGGGAAGGTGTTCTGCATCATTGATGGAGAGTGAAAAAGTGGAATCAGATGTGTGGGTCACGGCAGCACACTAAGGATGTAGGAAATAATGGGATGCTTACCACTCAGGCAGATACTTCAACCTTGGGTCTTGGCATTTGGACTTTGGACCAGAAGTAACTTTGTGGGGAAAGCACTTCAAGACAAGTTGAAAGATAGCTTTCAAATACTTCAACCCCAAATTCATAATCTGGAGATGAAAAAAACCCACCCAAGATATCCCAGGAGGTGGTGTTGAGGAGGGGGGGAAGGTTACTGTAGGACCCCAGACATGACAAAATCTTAACATCTGGCTCTTCACCTCTGGGTTGTCCCAGTTCAATTATGATATAAACTGAGAATTATATGAATATTATGAGGGTACATCAGTTTTTAAGGTAGGTTGCTAATTATTTCTATAAGTACACCTCTAGGTTTCATCATTGATGGAATGAGAAGGAGTGCCACGTGTCTCACAGGGCTCAAAGCACACACTATGAAAATGACTAATGAGCTATCCCTAGTCAGTTAGTAAGCAAGGACCAAATTCTCCTGGCATGGGTTGGGAGTGACTGTGACCTTGGAAGGCAGATGATGGAGCTTAGATTACATATCCGTAGTAGATATGCACACCTATAGATCAGATTGTTTCCAACTTGCTTGAATGTGCAGGCAAGTCCCACACAGCGAGCCAATTAGTAAACCCTATATCTACATACAAGTTGTTTACCCTAGGGGTATTGTGAAGAAAAACAAACAATAAGAGGTTATAATAAACTGTCAGAGAAGAAATAGTTAATCACTAGGAGCAAAACCTAAACTGTTTAACCTCGTGAATTCTTAGTGATTCTTAATCAGTTATTCTGTGAAAGTGCCAAAACTTTGGAAAGAGGGGGCAATTTACATCCTAAGAAAAGTTTTTGGAGTTTTTAAATTATTATATTTAATAACTGTGAAGCTCTGAGACTTTATGTCATCTTGTCAGTGACTGTTATCAACCAACTTTGAACAATTCCATTGATCCCTGTTGGCCATTTTCTCCACTCCAGGAAAAAATATTGAATGATTTAATTTTGACTCAAAGTCTATGTAGCCTTTGATCTTCATTCACTGTGCGGGTTTGAAGGGGCAGAAAAGAAAACCCTTCCTCACTGGAAGTAGGAAGAAAAGATCTAAATAGGACTTGACAAAACAATTTTTATTTGTAACTTTAATTTTGTGGAACAGAATTTGAAATTTCTAGTCTCGATTTTAACTTTTATTATATATATGTTTGTGTATATATATTTAAATGTATATATTGTAAGATGTACAGGGGTGTGCACGCCAATGTGCTCCTGTGGCTTTTTTTTCCCACATTGGGGCTCTCAAATCTGCCTCTACTTCCTGAGTTGAGCCCAGAGGACCCTTGACCTCCTGCTCAGAGGACCCTTGGCCTCCTGCAGGAAGGAATAAAGGCTGGGAGCCCATCATGGTTCTTTTCTTGGTACCCTTTGCCACACAGATTGGCTTCAGGATGGCAAGCCCTTCCTTCTTTTGCTAGTGACCTTGTAGCTCTCTCCCCTCTCTCAGCGCTGTAAAATGACTTTCAAAGTCAAGGTTAGCGTTTTCAAATTGTTTTCAAGCCAACAGTAAGTCTAGCAAATTTTGACGGATGCCTGCTAAGGACAAATGGTAGGAGCAGCATGCGAACGCGGGGATGTTCAAGAGGGGATTTGGCGATTAGCATGAGGTCCTGTTTCTTTCCAGTAAGTAGTAAAAGAGAGAGGCATGGAACAGTGGGGTTTATATCAGCAGATAGCACGCAGACCTAAATTGCGCATTAGAATCTTGGCTTCTATTTAAATCTCGGGGAGATCTTATGCGTTTCCCTTCTGGGCATGGAAAAGAAATGCTTGTTTTCCCAGGCAGAAGCAAAGGCCCAGGTGACTTCGACTTTGCCAGGGGCTCCCTGTGAGGTGGGCAAGAGCCAGGCCCATCTCAGGGCACAGAACCCACAGAAGCAAGCAGGGTAGAGACAGGGAAGCACAGATTTGGAATCGGCATGCGGAACTGTATCCTTGTAATTACCCATTGTGCTGCTCTGGTTCTTAGACCCCCATCTTTAAAGGGAGTGGGCCATAGCTCAGGCTGGGGCCTGTGTGCCCAGACACCTGCAAAGCCGCTAAATCGTGGAGCCGTGGGGGAGTAAGTGCTATGTTGGTTTTAATTAAATTCTGAAAAAGACTCAAACCTACCCTGCCTCTTCCTTACATTAAGGATCCTACAATTATTAAATTAGTCTGGTAGTCTCTGCTGTTGGAATTGTGAATTTTCTCCAGCAGATAATTTCCATCTTCTATCCTTGGCTACTTTCGGGTGTATTTTCCGGCTCTCAGCTCTGGCAGAGCTAATCGGTTTTTCCTCAGACACAGTTCTGCTCCTTAATCCTCTCAGAGATTGCTGCATGGTTTCTCCTTGGCTGGGAAGGGCATTGCTTTCAAGGTTACCACTCAACACGCTTAGTAGGGCTCGTTTCTGGTTTTCTATTCCTAGCTACATACCTGTGCCACCTCAGACAAGCTGACCTGAAATTTCATTTCAAGGTCTGGTTGGGATGACTCAGATGAACATATTTATTCAAGTTGATGCACTTACTTTAAAAACTGGTTTTTCTTAGGTGGTTATAAATGTATCCACGGATTCACTTTTCTTTCCTCCGTGTCTGGTATGATGCACAGTTTCTGTTGGGATCCCAGGCCCAGCAAAAAGACACACATGATCCAATTTCTGAATTCTGCCAGTGCTTAAAGAATCGATGACAATCCTTCCCAGATTCCAGCCCCCATCAAATATCAGAAAAAGAGGAAATACATCTACCTCATTTTGTGAAGCCAGCAGTGCCCTGATACCAAATGCCATGGAAGACACTATAGGAGAAGGTAGTGATCAACGTCTGCTGTGAACAGAGATGCGAACATCTTTAACAGCGTACTAACAACCTGGTTCACACAGCATATTGAAACGATTCTACCACACGATCAAGCATATGAGCATATGATTGGTGCTCATATGATCTCAGCATATGAGCACCAATCAATATAACGTCCCATAGAAACAGAGTGAAGGAAAAGAAGGTAAAACAAGATAAACCCCCAGCCATCCCATTGAGGAGGCTATTTCATGGTTTTTTTTTTTTTTTTTTTTTTTTAAAAAAAAAACACCTCAGCTGTGTGCCGAAAGCAAGAAAGGGACTTTCTATATATTTTTGGCAGCAATAATGAAAGCATGTATCTAATTCATACTCAGAGAGGAAGGAGTGGACAGTGTCTGCTCAAGATTGGTAGACAGCACCACTCTTACTGTGGGCTGCAGAGACCTAAACGGTGTGGGGTGGGGACAATGGTACATCTACAGGCATGTGGATTTTGATAAAGAGGTTGCGGTCATTCACTAGGAAAGAATATTCTCCTTCCAAAATGGGTGTCCACCTGCTAAAACTAAATTTAGTCCTTCTCTTGTATCACCCACTGAAATTCATTGAAAATAGATAAATGGATTCAAATAAAACTTGAGGATCTGGAAAAATGGCTCAGTGGTTAAGAGGGTACTATACCGCAGATGCAGCTGGTCCAATGGAAAGATGGGTCAGTGGTTAAGAGGCTGCATTTGCAGGTGGTTTGAGTTCAGTTTCAGGCATAGGGAGCTCACTACTGTTTGTAACTCCAGCTCCAGGGAATCTCCTCACTTTTGCAGACATCTATACTCACATGAACATACTCTGACACAGAAACAGGTATATACCTGTAAATTTTTCATAAGCTTAATTAATAAAATTGTAAATATCTTAAAGCATCAGAAGCATCTTCATTATCTTGGGTTTAGCAATGCTTATTATTTTTTTAAAGAAGGGTCTAGAAAATAATCTCAAGGCCATGTATGCTGAACATATATTTTACTACTGAGTAACACTGCCAATTTCTGGATTAAAAAAGATCCCAAAGTCTGGGATCAAAGGTGTGAGCTCTGTTTCCCTTTTAAACTGGTTATATCTCATTGTAGCCCAGTGTGGCTTTGAACTTTTGATCTTTATGTTTCCACCTTCTAAGTGCTAGGATCAAAGGTGTGCACCACCACTGCCTGGCCTCTACGGTTAACTAGACACTAGAGCCATCCTCTGTTCTTCAGGCAAGCTTAATTTGTTAGAGAACAAATAAAAATATCATCACACTTAGGAATACAAACAACAAAAATATAAACAACAAAATTTGGTATGTAAATTGGACTTTGCGGAAGTTACAGCCTGTTGTATGTCAAATGACACTCTGAAACAACTAGCAGGATGATCAGAGATAACTTCCCACTATTTAAGGATAATGGTCTCTTATGAACAATATAGAAAGAACTCTTCTAATTCACAACAAAAGACAAATGAATCGGTTAAAACTAAGCAAAATCCTGAAACAGACATCTATCCAGAGGTATAAGTGCTACATAAAAAGATTCTCAACATCATTAATTGTAGGCAAATGCAAATCAAAACCACATTCATATACCAACTCATAATCATTGGCATGGTCAGCATCAAAAGGCTTGAAAACAGGAAGTGTTCATGATACAGAGAAATTAGGTAATATGTGGAGGTAAAAGTGGTGCAGCTGCTGTGAAATAGATTGGTACCTCAAAGATTTAAAGTAAGATGATCATGTATTAGGATTCCCTAGGACAAACCACATCAAGCTGTATTCCTAAGTGTGATGATATTTTATTTGTTCTCTAACAAATAAAGCTTGCCTGAAGAACAGAGGATGGCGCTAGCGTCTAGTTAACCTTAGAGGCCAGGCAGTGGGTGGTGCACACCTTTGATACTAGCTAGCACTTAGAAGGTGGAAGCATAAAGATCAAAAGTTCAAAGCCACACTGGGCTACAATGAGATATAACCAGTCTAAAAGGGAAACAGAGCTCACACCTTTGATCCCAGACTTTGGGATCTCTTTTAATCCAGTACTAGGGAGGTGGAAACAGGAAGTGGTGTGGCCGGATGGAGAGAGAAATATATACAATGGGAGGAGGCAGGGGCTCAGCCCCCTTTTCAGCTGAGAAGCTGGTGAAGTAAGAGTTGTCTGTTGGCATGCTCCTTTGTCTCTCTAATCTTTCAGCAGTTACCCCAATTTCTGACTCTGGGTTTTTATTATTAAGACTGATTAGAATTCGCGGTACTCCTAAGCAGTCCCAAGTTGAAGGACCATGGTGGGATGCTGAAGGAAATTTAGAGCTAGGAGGAAGTAAGATGGCCTGATAATGACAGGATGGGTTGAATTATTCTCCAGGGTGGAGCAGTACTTAGCTGAAAGGTGAATAGAAAAGGAAACGGGGGGGGGGAGATTAATTTTATGTGTAATTGGGCACTCACTGAGCCAAGAAAGGATGTGTATACATGGAATATTTGCAAGAACTTGGATACTTGGTTAACAGAACAAATAGAATAAAATCAAAAGGTCCAGCATCCAAGTAAGATGCGGTAGGGGATGAATCTGAGATGGCTTCTCAGAAGGCAGCCAGTAACAAGGAATGTCCAGTGACCAAAAGCCAATTCCAGGATGTCAGTAGGTAGCATTGACAAGGCAAGTAAGAGGTAAAAAAAAAAAAAAATTCCCAGGACACAGAGTAGAGAGCTGGAACGTCTCCTAGAGTGGAGACAGAAGCTGGTCAAGGGAGAGGAGTGAAACATTTTCATTGTCTCAGCACCACTTTCTGACTACAGCTACGACCCACACGGAGAGGAAATATGGTGTGACTTTTCCTGGGGATACATAAGTAATCATCTACTCAGCTACATAGGGCAACAATGACAGACCAAGGTAACCATCCCATAGAAGTCCAACTTGAGGAACCAGTGAGTTCACTGAAGTTATGGGGTACAGGTGCGGGGTCACGTTTGGGAGCATGGAGGACTCAGGTTACTACCTCCCTGAAAAGCTCCCTCCACTCCCAAGCGCTGGCTTGGGGAAGTTGTATGACTTGCAGGTACCTGGTTTAGTCTGTGATTCTCTTATATGTAACCTTGGGGATGATCTTCTGAATCTAAATTCCAGTTTTTATAAGTGTAGAACTTCCAAAAACTTCTTAGGTCTCATGAGCCTCATTCCTTCTTCTAGGAAGGAGTAGTTCAGTTTCGAGAAAATTGTTAAGCAACCGAAGTGTGCTAATTGAACAGGTAAGAAACTAAAATTGGCAAAACTCAGTACTTTAGTGAGACATTTCACAATGCTGCATAGGAGGCAGGGCTATGGTTTGCATCTGGCATATCCGTCAAAGGGTTGGGTGTTAAACTCTTTTTCCCTAGCTTGGCATTATTAGGCTGTGGTGAGAGCTTTAGGTTATGGGTACTAGCAGGAAGCTTTTGCTCACCCTTGCTATTGCCAACAGGGTCAGCTCTGCTATATTGCCCGTATGTGGAGCAGGGCCTACTGTCCTGAGTGCTGCAGCTGGTAAGGAGGAGGACCAGCTCCTTCATCTGTCACCAGCGGCAGTGAGGGTCAAGGAGTAAAGAGGGACAGTTATCCACTGCCCATGTCTCTGTATGACGGATGAGTCGTGGGGACAGCTCTCCCACCCTCACGACTTTGGTGCTGGCTTACCTACGCCTCCACCAAGAGGGTCAACTCTACCCTGCTGCCTAGATGAGGCACAGGGCTTATTCTCCTGAGTTCTGCAGTTGGTGAGGGGCAGGAGCATTTTTCCTGCTCTTATGATATCAGGGCCTACTCTCCCACCCACCTCAGGCATGGGGTAGCATTGGTGGTGAAGAAGTGGAATGTTTTAAAAGCTCTTGCAGATATTACCCAGCAGTTGGTCTATATTTGGTGTAAAGTTTGCGATTAAACTAATGAATTAAATGGTGTATTGATGTTCTCTATTTGTCTGGTGTGTATGTGGTACAGGCACATGTGAGTGTATGGATGTTCTTGCCTGTGTGTGATGAATACATGTAGACCAAAGTTGGCGTCCAGTGTCTTCCTATATGACATTTCACATTATTGTTTTGAGGGAAGTTTGAAGAAGGACGCTTAAAAGAAATACCATGCTAGCTGAGAATTGAGAAATAGGTGGTTATTTATTTAGGAGTTGACTCACAAATCAGAATTCTGTACTGGAATGGAGATCAGAAACTGAATCCTGCAGCCGGAAAAGATGCCAGACGCACGCTCTCTATTGGTATAAATAGGATAAGATGCCATGCCCCAGTGGATGGGTAAATACTGGCTGTAGTACTTCCTACAGCAGAAGATCTCCCACTAAGCCTGGAACTTGTGGATTTTGTAGAGTATTTCGCCAGCAAACAGAATCTGTTTATCTCAGCATCTAAACCCTGGGGCTATAGATGTGTGGAATTACCCCCTGCTTGACATGGGTGCTGGCCATGTGTCCATGTGGCCTTATGCCTGTTCTCTGAGCACTTTACATGCTTAGGAATCTCCCTGTCCCCCAATACTCATTTTCTATAAATACAACACCCTAGAGACAATATTTCTCATCATCCTGATTGGCACCTGATCGACTCTGTGAGGAGTGACTGCTTCCAATCTTGTTGAAACCTTTGTTTATGTATTTCAGAGAATCAGAAAACGTGGCAAGAATAAAAATGGTATGAGAAAACAATTGTATGTACACGATATATGTTTACTTTCCTTAAAGTCAACTTCAGGTGTCCCGTGTTTCTGACCTGAGCTTGAACAAGGAAAAAAGTAAATCTCTGTTTTACTTGTTCTACCAGGGTCATCTCATGGACTCCAAGGGAAGCCAGTATCAGGAATTACTTGCTGGAAATACAGGCCTTGTCTACCTCGTGTCTAGCAGGGCTGTAAAAACTTTATCATATGTGTGATGGCCTCTGAGAGCTTTTAAACTACTTGGTGGCCTGTAGAAAGAGACGGAGGGCATGGCCTGTAGAAAGAGACGGAGGGCATACAAAAAGGTTTTATGGATCAATCTTCTGCCATTCACTTTTTCATTCTCCGCAGCCAGGAGGAGCTGGAGCTGCTGGTGGGGTCAATTCCTTGATTGTTGTGTCAGAGATGGGGCCCTGCTACATATACTTCTGGATATGTGAACAACTGTTTTTTAATAACCTGCCAAGAAGCTATAATCTCCCATTGTCGTCCCCCCTGGGATTTAATTAGAATGACTTTCCAAAGTCTGACGTGTTTATGGGGCATAGGTAAAGAGACAGTTCATAAAACTGTCAATTTTCTGAGAAATTAGAGAAAAATTGGGCTGTTTAGTGCTTTGGCAATTCTGGGCTGCTGATACTAGCATTGCAAGCAATGAAATCAAAGGTTTCATAACAAGATCCTGGTGCATTAGATATGGGCAGGTTAAGAATGATGTACAAGGGCGTTTGTCGATTTGAATGCATAAAGAGGCAAGTGGAGAAAGCATGCAGAAGCTGGAGTTTGAGATGTTTGGGAGTGAGGAAATGGATACTGAACTTCAGGTTATTTGCATTGGGAAAGAAGTGTTAACATTCTTCATTTTTATAGGCAAGATCCAGAAATGAATTCTCAGAAGGATGCTAGTGCTCCCCTGGGAACCGGTGGTGAGGTGCCGCTTTGTTTGTAAGGTTCTCCATTGAAACTATCCCTTCTTCCTGTAAGTTAAAGGTGCCAAACACAAAAAGAACTGTTTTGACAGAGAGAGAGAGAGAGAGAGAGAGAGAGAGAGAGAGAGAGAGAGAGAGAGAGAGAGAGAGATATTGGCCAAGGTTTTGGAAGGAAACACATGCTAAGCAAGCCCTGAGCAATCTCTTCAGTGACTGGTCCTCGTCTTTTATAGAGCCTGCTCTGTAGGGGCTACACAGACCGTAGCATTGAAGCTGTTGAGTTACTACACCTGGATTGCTATAGGAAACAGGGAAAGACAGCAGCACCTCATGGTCTTCATATTAGTGATAGCCAAGGAGTATTCTTACAGTTACTGCGAGCAAGGTTTAGTTTATCTCAGTGACCATATTAGATCAATTATCATACATCTATCCCTAGAACTTTTCTAACTTTGTTCTGAAGTATGTACACATTTTACATGTGAGTAAGAGGACACAGAGATATTATGTAGTCTAGTCAAGATCTTTCAAGCAGTAAGGGGTGGACAGAGATGGTACAAAATAATCATGATTTACATACTCCAAAGCATCTATAAATTTGTGAGCACATGTAAAACATGTAGTTTGAAGGAAAGAAAATTGAGAAGATGGTTACCTAAATAGCAGAGACTTGGATAATGATAAGCACATTATAATGGTGGATTGGAGGGGTGGGTTTCCTGGAGATGAGTGACTGCACGATCCTGTTACTTGGTTCCAACTGCAGGTCAGTAAAAAAACGGAGCTTGGATAATGAAAGTGAATATGGAGTTCTACTAGGTATCTGGAGTTTTCTGTCTCTATCACAATAACATGACAAAATTCATGGTGATGAGTTTTATATATCTATATATTCGTTGATTTAGTGTGATTTTCTCAAACATTAGGTAAAGGATTTGGAGTTTGGATTGACTTTATTGAAATGACTTACAGGTTTGCAGTCCAACAATGTCAAGCCGTGAATGGAAAGTTCAAGAATCTAGTAGTTGCTCAGTCCCACAAGGCTGGGTGTCTCAGGTGATCTTCAGTGTATGCTGGAGTCTCAAGACAACTAGGCTCTAATGCCAGTGAAGAAATGGATGCATTAGGAAGGATAGGGCAAGCGGGTAAAGAAAATACTTTCCGTCTTCCATATCCTTAAATAGGTTTTTAGGAGAAGATGTAGCCTGGATTAAAGGTGTATCTTCCTGCCTCAAGATACAGATTACAGTGTATCCTCCATTTCTGGATTGTAGTTCATTCCAGATACAGTAAAGTTGATAACCAAGAATAGCCATCACATCATGGAACAGAATTTTAGCACAGAAGAGCTCAGAAGCCTCACCCTGAAGTGAGGAACTATTGACTGTTGAAAGCTTTTGGAATAAGGAAAATCAGTTTCCTTTAAGAGTATATCTCCTGATAGGTCAACTACATTCTTGTGGATGCCTCTTCCCAACATAAATGTGTGAAATTAGAATCAGTAGACCATAAAAACATAACACTTGAAGAGTTGGGAGGGGGTTGGAGTAGATCTGTGAGGAAGTAAAAAAAAAAAAAAAAGCAGAATAGTGAATTTTCTCAAAATACATTTTTGTTTTTGGTAGGAAGGTCATCCAGTGACTGGAAGCACACTCCTGAAGAACTGTGCTTTCCTTGTTCTGTTCCTCTCACTTTCTGGACAGAATGTGAACCTCTTAACCATCCTCACTACTCACCCTCCCATCCTATGATGTGCCGTGTTGCCCACCAGCACCAAGAAACTGGACCAACTGATCATAGACTGAGCTCAAATCAGCCTTTTATTTTTATAAATTGCTTATCTTAGGTATTAGTTATACTAACCGGAAACTGACTTGCTCAGAGCCAGAAAAATGAGGTGATTTGTTCCCTGGGATGTAGAAAATGTTTTTTATAAAAGAATTGAGTTTGAAGAGCATAAACATACTTTGATATGGGTACAGAGGAGGAAGGAAGTTTGTGGGTAATCTTGGGAACATGAAGCTCCCCCATGTTCCTGAAGTACAGTGTTTATGGGGATGTGAATGTGATGTGATGTGATGTGATGTGATGTGTGTGTGTGTGTGTGTGTGCACATATGTGATTATGTGGGATGGGAATGTGGCACAATGCACAAGCATCAGAAGTTGAAGATGGTTCTGGTCCTGAGGAGAGAAGTTCATGTATGCAAATGCTTCATTCTATTAGAATGGAAGGCTGCGGTAGAGGTGCATCACCGGGGGAGGGCAGAGGCAGGTGAATCTCTGAGTTATAGGCCAACCACAGATGCATAGTGAGACCCTGTCTCAAAAAAAAAAAAAAAAAAAAAAAACCAAACAAACAAAAAAACCAAGCAAGCAAACAGAAAGAATAACTTAGAATGAGATATGTGTATCTTTTCAACAAATATTTCTGTAGGGCGATAATAAAGATTAGTTCTCAGTTACTCATGCACAGATAACATTGATTTCATAAATTACTGAATCTGTGGGAAACAAGTAGTATGACATCAATGAGTATGAATTAATTAATCTGTGAGATATTTCCCACCACAAACCCCTTTGAGTGGTCCAGATAAGAATCTTTTTGGAAAAGCATGCTGGATAATGTATTGTTTATCAAAACCTGGCCTTGATTTCAAATAATATATGGATTACTTTTACCAAATCAAGGACATCATGGCTTGATAAAAATCCGTAGCCTGGCAAAACAATTTTGCATAATTTCACCAATCAAGAGGCCTGCCAGCATTGGATATAATTGCTAGAGTTAAGTGAAGTATAATTATAGTTCACGTAAAGCCATAATTAATGTAGTGTTGTTTTTATAATTTCATAATGGCAATAATTTAGCATGCTGCAACTGCTTTCATCTAAGGGTTAAGAAGTGATTCATAATCATTAACTAATTAAAAATTGTAAAGTATCCCAAGAATAAACCAATACCCTATACAGTAAAGTCACTCTGCATTTGAGGCTGTTGGAAAGTAAATAAGACTAAAGATAGGGAAGATAATTTAGTTTATGGTTTAATTGAGACTGATTGAAAATACCCCTGACTAATTTTGCAAAATGCACTTTGTATATCAAATACAGGGGCCTATGTGTGCCACTTCCAGCAAGAATACAGTGTGTGTTGGACTTGGGGAGTTGAGTGTCCCCATGGCACAGTGGCTGGGATATTAAGGAGGTTGCCCACATATGTAGCAGAGAGCCAAGTCCTACCCAAATATGCTTTGGCTTAGGTTGGTGAGATGGCCTAGTGGGCAAAGGTCCTTGCTACAAATCCTGATGGCCGGTGCTTGAGTTCCAGAATCCACATGGTTGGAGAAGAAAATTGACTTCTGTAAGTTGTCCTTTCACCTCCGTAAGTATGCATAAACATATATGCCTAAACATGTACACACATATGTAATAAATAAAGTTTACCAAAAGAAAATACTTTGATTTTAGTAAGCAATATGAAAGGAGGGATGAAAATATTCATTATAATTATCAGTGAACACAAGAGACCTTGGTTCTAGATGTTCCACTGTGGTCTGGGATGGCCCTCCAGTTTCTGCTCTATTGAGTATTTACACCAGAATATGCAACCACAGCACTGTATTTAAGTCTATCACCTTCATGACTTACTAAAATAAACTTATCATAGAATCGTCATATGGTAATGTGAACAATTAATTTTCTCTTTTGTTTCCTTTCCTGGAGATGAAACTCTAGAATCTGCCTTGTTTGAGTGATTATAGTTTTCTTCCAATGGGTAACTTTTCTAGTTCGCCTTCCCACAGAGCACAGCCTTCATTATCATCATCTATTCTTGCTTTGTCCTAGATTTTGTGGGCCCTTATCTTCAGAGCCTTCACAATTATGATTTTTACTCTCTGGGAAAAAATATAAAAATGTCACTGGATGCAAGCTTTGTGTGATTTGTCTTTCATAAAATATAAATCATCGGAGGGAGAGGCTACTTAAAGCAGTGTAAGGCATTGAATTTTTATTTCTTGGGAGATTATTTAGCTTCTTCGACATTTCCACCCTCCCCAAATTACTAAAATCCTTGCTGTCTCTTACACATTCATGAAATAAAACCAACTACATATCAGATCTCTTTCAAAGGGAAAATGCATGTGCACACATATATGTGCGTGCATTGCAGAAACAAGGAAGTGGTATTTGTAGCAAAAATAAAATAAAAGAGCAAAGGACAGAGGTCAAAGAGAGATGTGCTAAAAATCACAAAGTAACACAGGGAGAATTCATTCAGATCAAGGAGAGCTGGACGTTATTTGACAGTGTTTAACATGAAGCAGCTGTAATAATGCATCCTTTTTTTTTTTTTTTTTTTTTTTTTTTGACTTGCAGAGTTCTGAGCTGTGTCCAAAGCATTCGGTTTATGGAATGAGGACACCACTTCCTGATTTCCTTTGCCTGTCCAATTGAGGAGGCATGTAGCAGCGTGATGTTCCTGCCCTTGTGAGCGACCTGTCAGGCTCTATAAGCACTGCTTTCCCCGATTCTGAGGTGCTGTGCTACAAAATGCATTTCTGGTGCAGCAACAGATCCAGTTGCCTTTCTTGCACTTCCTAGGGCTGTGGTGGATGGAAAACAATGAATTCCGAATTCTCAAGCCAGCCAGGCCATCTCTCCACCAGCCTTGCCTCAGGCACCCTGAATATTGCTGCACAAGAGTGATATTTCATGTGGTCTCAAATGTTCACAGCTAACAGCCCATGTCTGAAGGCTGAACCCTCTGCCACATAACCAACCTGACCAGCTTCCACCACTCCTACGAAACTATCCATCAGAGTTTGCTGGAATTTATTGCCAGAACAACCCTCTGTTTCACGTGTCACCGTGTGTGAACCCTGGTTTTATCAACTCTTTGAGTAGAGTGATAACTTCTAATCTCTATTTGATAAAACACACACAAAAAAAACCATCAATTAGTCAACCAAGGGACTCTCGAGCTCAAACAGTGATTCTTGAAGTCCATGTCTGAAAACTTTCTCTAGATATTGTAAAAACTAAGAAAAGGCAGTCCCTAATGCCGGTCTCCTAATTCTTTCTTAACAAACGTCTAACGATTCATTAAGCATGGGCTCTGTTTTTAGTCCCTGACTTGGGAGAACATGACAGATTTGAAGAAGTTCTTTATCTCTTCATTTCCTTTTAATTTTTGTTATAGTTTAAAATAAAGCTAATGTGTGTGTGCGTGTGTGCGTGTGTGCATGTGTTTGTGTGTATGTGTGTGTGTGTGTTCCTGTACTTGTGTATGTGTATCTAAGAGTAGATGCCTGCAGAGGCCACAAAAGGCCATCAGATCCCTTGGAGCAGAGGGTAGTCAGCGATACAAATGTTAGGAACTATACTCTATTCCTCTGCAAGAGCAGCATGTAATCTCAATCACTGAGCCATCTTTCTGTTTTCTTGTATTTTATGTTTGTCATGGTGGTTGTTCTTCTGTGGATCCAAACCCAAGCTTTGAGTCTCCTGCACACTGGGCAAGTGCTCTTTCCCTGGGGTCCACTCTCCTCACTTCATTTCTCAGAGTCAAAATAGTTAAATGACTCCTTCCTGGCTCCTCAGGTGGCCTGACTTCTCCTTCAAGAGATGGGCCCACATTGTCAGGGAGGCATCCTTCCTGCTCCCATTTCAAGGCACAAATATCCTTTCTCAGTGTGACCTGTGCGAGGCCAATCCCTCCTCCATTGTGTTCTGTCTTCATTCTCCCTAATCACTCTGGGTTCTTCTTCTAATCCTTACTCTCTTTCCTGTAGTTGACTTGCGTTACCACCAAAGAAAATCAATTTGTACCGCTTGCAGGCCTCTTATCAGCTTTGTGATCTCTGTAATGTTTTCAATATTTGTGCTTGGAAAGATTCATGTGTGCACAGACCGGCAGGGAGAATGGAATGATGGGCCCTATTCATGCAACCCAAACTGTCATCATTTCCCGATCAATCATTCCCATTGATCCTTTCATGCTGTCTCCCTGTCCGACTGTTTTGGAAGAAATCTCACATAAAATAATACCCTCATTTTGTGTCATGAAAAGACTCAAGTTTTATGTAATCAAAACAACACTATCATGTGTAACAGTGTTCAAATACTGTTGAATATCTAGCGTTCAAATGTTCTCTATTGCTTCTGGTAATTCTTATAAGAGTGTTGAATCCAGGACTCAAATGGAATTACACTTTGTCTTTAGTTGATACTGTTAAGGTCCATGAGAAGTTCCACAAAAACTACCAGTCACAAATACAATCAGCAAGAGGATTTAATTTGAGAGCAGAATACCTGGATGCAGGATTGGCAAATTGGCAGCCCCAAGGGAAGCTCCCAGGCTCCTTTTAAGAAAGATTAGGGGAATTCCAGAGAGAGGAAGTTAGTCTGGGGGGGGGATGATTGATTAGTTTAAACACGAAGTTTATGAGTTGCTATAGGATTGGTTGGTGGCTTAGTGGTTAGGGATTTTCTAGACGCAAAGTAGGAGAAGCTATCTTTAGCTATCTTGAGCTTGTTCCCAAGTTTCCGTCTTTCCAAGAACTACTTGTTCAATTCTAGTAAACTGAAACTGAGGCCTGGTCCCTGGCAGGGTTATTAGAAGCCTGTCATGGCATTAGCTTGGCTCCATAGCTCTTTCAATACATCTCCTGAATTTCTCCTTTATTTCATGAGTTTGTCCTTGGGAAGTTTTCTGACACTCATCGCATGGGGTTCCTCACCCAATTGATTTTACAGCTTGCATTCTGTGACCATTTAGCAGATCTGGTCCCTGAACTTCCTATGAATTGGTCATTGATTGAGGAGGGTTGATTCAATTCAAGTTTGCTGTGTGTCACAAGAACTGTATTTTAGACACCATCATATATAAAAACTGTTCAAGCAGATACAACTCCACTGAGAAGTTTTCAACGATATTACGTACCTCAAATTTTGAATTTGGATTTTTTCCCATAAGGTAGCAAGTGGAAGCCCCAATCTATGCCGAGATCACAGGGTAAAACAACTGATGGCCAAGTGTCCTGTGTGGTCCGTCTAGGGTGTTTTCCAGGTTAGGTTCACGAAATGGGTTTTTACTTCTGATAGTTTTGGTTTACAATGAGTTTACTCGCCACCACCACCACAAGGAAAGGAACATCACTACTAGAATTGGTAAGGTAACTAGTATCTTATTGTCTTCCTTGTGATACTGAAAGTAATTGACCAGACTTAGGAACACACTTCTGGTGGCCAATCAGTAGGACTGAGATACAAGCAAGGAGTGCTTTGTTTATAGTAATCTGAATCATAGCAAATATTGATCCTTGTTATTAACATAATTCTTTATCCATGCATTGATGTTACAGTTTTAATTCTCCAAAAGGTACCTTTCTTGGGAAGAGTGGAGCCCAAGAGGTGGTAGAGGTAGACTAGATGGCAATTAGGAAGGTGGAAGACACTGATTATACTCTTTTGTTGGTTGATTTCTCTGATATAATAGAGTTCACAACAACTACGGTTGTTTTTATCTTGGGAAACTTGAGTCAATTTAAACCGGTCTTAAGTTGCTGCTTCCTGAAGGTAATTTCTGTGATTGCTAGTTATGATGATGAGGAAAAAAGTTAATTCTAAAACAGGGTCTATTCTTAACATGCCCCCCTCCCACCAGCAAATGTTTATTTTACTACTTTGAGATGAGGAGACACATAGGAGAGATGTAATCCCCTTAAATTACTTAACTCTTAGGCTTCAATCTACCCATTTATCCGACACTTCTTTTATGAAGTCCTGAGTATTGTGTTGAAATAGGGACGGCGGGGCTGCGTCCCCGGCACCCGGCCGCCCGCATGGCTAGCTTATGCCCAGAAATAATTACACGGAAACTGTATTCTTTCAAACACTGCCTGGCCCGGATAGTTCCAGTTCCTTATGGCTAGCTCTTACATATTGTTCTAACCCATTTCTAATATTCTGTGTAGCCCACGAGCTGGCTTACCAGGGAGGATCTTAACCTGCGTCTGTCTGGAGCGGGAGAACCATGGCGACTCCTCACACAGCTTCTTTTTCCCAGCATTCTCCTCTGTCTACTCCGCCTACCTAATTTTCTATCCAATAAAATGGGCCAAGGCAGTTTCTTTATTAATAAGAAATCACTCCCACATCATTTCCCCTTTTTCTGTTTAAACAAAAAAGAAAGGCTTTAACTTTAACATAGTAAAATTACATATAACAAAACAGTTATCAAGTAAGAATTACAGTTACAATATTTATATCTATTTTATCTCTTATCATAACTAAGGAAAACTATAACTAACCATTCTTCAACTCCATCAAAGACTCCAGAAGGATATAATATTACCTATCAAACAAGAAATAAGAAAACTCTAGAAATGACAGAGACATCTCGCTGCCTGGACAGTCACCCAAAGTTCCTCTGTACCGTTGGGGCATCCATCTTCGGCCTACAGGCCCATAGTATCCAGCAGACATTCTCATCAAGCAAGAAATTCCAAAGACAGTTCAGTCACTTTTTGCTGTGTCCTGCAGAATGTCTCACAGACTCTTTCATGAAGCAGGAACCCCAAAAGGTCATCTCACCTTTAGGCAAGTTCAGCAGTCCTCTCTCTGCGGGTTCTCTGTGTCCAGTTTATGCAACAGTCCAGGCAAGAGCAGTTTCTTGCCCAAATGGCTATCAAACTCCATAAGGATTCTCTTCGATGCCCATCTTCCTCTTGAAATAGATTGGTGCTGCCAGGAGCAAATGTGTCTCATTGTCATGAAAAACCCTAAGTTATTAAAATATCTTAAATGCCATATTCTGCAGCCTTTGAAAGATATGAAGAATGCCTATCTAACTAAAATATCTCTCTATATATCTAGAAAATCTAACTAACATGACTACAAGCTTAAGTATTAGCGATGATTATCCATTAACAACCTATATTTCCTAATTATACATTACATTTTTAAATGAACTACACAATCACAATACCTTAATCAAGATCAAAAATACATATACATATAACAAAATTGACCATAAAATCCATACCAATGCAAATTATTCATATCTATATCATATCCCCCTTTAAATGTAAAAGAACATTTATAAACAATATTTGGGAACATGGGCGTAGTTTTTTCTCTACAAACTGCTTCCTGCTGAATAGGGGCGTCGTTAATTAGGTTGTTCATGATATAACCTGTATGCTAGTTTCATCTCAGTTGGCAATTGAGCGAAGCAATTTTTTGAGGGTATTCACAGCAACCTTTCAGGAGGGCGTGGTCTATCATACCAAATCGGAATAGATGCAATCCACAGGGTCTCATCCTCTGCAAAAACAAAAGAAGACCCTCTCCAAAGCATCATATCCTTAGACCCAAATTCTGAAATCATAATACCCTTATATCCATTTTGGTTTAGCTTGGCAGCCCATGTAATGAAATGTCTCTCTGTACTTAGCTCCTTCACAGTCAAAAATTTTAAAGAAAACACAATGTACATAATCCAGACTCTCTGTGAATTTTCCATTTTTACGTGGCTTATATTTACTTTATTTCTCTTAATCTATAACTATCTGTACTCTGTCTCTTTAAAGACTTTATCCCCTTTTTTTTAAGGGCATTAACTTTATTCTTTCTCTCTCTATTTTTTTTTTCTCTCTCAAGCCTACGTACACTCATCCAACATTGTGATCCATTTAGTGGTCTGTCTGAATCTGTTTTATTGTGAATCTGTAATTTTTTCACTATCCAGGAGCATTTCTTAAAATGTTAAACAGTTCTTAAAAACTTAAGTTGCACCATGTACAGGTAATACGGTACTGCCTGTGTCCTGCCCAGTCTAAACCTTAACTGCACGGTTTTAAGGTAATTACGGTAGTTCCTGCCTGAGACCAGCACAGATCAGCATGGCAGAGCTGAGCCAAGCTGCTCCTGCCTCAGAGCCATTTGGTGCCCCTGAGCCACCACAGTTCCAGGCACACAGCAGTCCACATTGGAGCCGCAATCAGCAGTTTAACTCTGAGACTGAGTGTGCAGCACAGAAACTCTTTTCATCCAAGTTACAGCCAAATCTGACACGCAGAGCACTGCGCAGTCTGAAAATGCGTCTCTGTATGGCGGCAGGAATCCGCCATGCTCTTCCGCCTGCCTAAGCCTGATTCTGCCGTCTGCCCAGGTGCAGGCGGGAAGCGCTGAGCCATCGGCACAGTCTCAGAGCACTCTCCTCCGATCCCAAGCGGGAACACAAACATCCAGTCCCATAAAAGCCTTGAAATGCTTTAAAGCCAGAGTTCACGCTGGCAGCATAGCTCCAGGAAGCAGCGCTTTAAAATGACGCGGCTTTTTTTTTTTTTTTTTGCTGTTGCTGAATCAGGAATCTCTCTACAGAACGCCACCAACAAAACAGCAAAAATCTGTGTTAAACTCTCTCTCCCTTATTTTTAAGCCTTCTCAGGTTTTTAAGTGGATTTAGCCATCACGTCTGGGCGCCATCTGTTGAAATAGGAGCGGCGGCAGGGCTGCGTCCCCGGCACCCGGCCGCCCGCATGGCTAGCTTATGCCCAGAAATAATTACACGGAAACTGTATTCTTTCAAACACTGCCTGGCCCGGATAGTTCCAGTTCCTTATGGCTAGCTCTTACATATTGTTCTAACCCATTTCTAATATTCTGTGTAGCCCACGAGCTGGCTTACCAGGGAGGATCTTAACCTGCGTCTGTCTGGAGCGGGAGAACCATGGCGACTCCTCACACAGCTTCTTTTTCCCAGCATTCTCCTCTGTCTACTCCGCCTACCTAATTTTCTATCCAATAAAATGGGCCAAGGCAGTTTCTTTATTAATAAGAAATCACTCCCACATCAGTATTGCTTTAGTTGGTGGAAAGAAAAGGAACCTGGGGATCACCTTCTAGGGGATGTCTTCTAGGAGTTATGGTTGATGCTCATGCGTATCCAGATTAATAATAAATTTCCTCACATTGGCAACCAATTCACACTTGTATAGAAGGCGCCAAGTCAGACATGAGCGCAGCCAATCACAAAGTTCCCGTGTTCTCCTCTGCTGGACCTTGATGGGCTCACAATTTTCCTGCTGAGAGAAAGAGTGGCTGGACCATAGAGTTGGAGTGGCCTCAGACCTCACTCTGCTCAGGTTTCTTATTTAACAGAGGAGGAAGTTTCAGTTCAGACAGGGAAAAAGAGAGTCACCTTAAAAATCAAATCAGTGACACTGAAATGTGTTAGGCCGTTTGTGCCTTTATTCTTATACTTTATTCTTTCTTTCCAATTTCCCAATAAAAATGAGTACCTTCGCTTATTTATCTTTAGAAAATTGTCTCTTTTGACATTCAATATGTGAGGAAGGTATATATTTTTTTCCTAATCTACTCTTTCTTTTCTTCTTACAGCATATCCTGGGATATTGAAAAGGTTTCATTTTTGCAGATAAATCTGTAAGTTTGAAGACATGCTGATCCAAATCCCCAAAATGTACTTTATAGAATTCTATAAATCAATTATAAAAAAGTCAACAAAGCAGAGGAATAGTCAAGAATATATTTAACAGTACTAGGAAAAAATTTTCTAGAGAAATTGGGATACAATAAAAAACAATAGCCAAAAAAAGTCACGTGGTTTTAGCATAAAACAATAAATGAGTAATACATACTAGATTGTGGAGGAAACAATATGATATCAAGGAAGGCTTTTTTAAAAAATTAATTTGGATTATATACTTACAAATTGGTTTCATTGTGATGACTTTATATTTATATATTACCAAAATCTAATACCCTAAGTGGTGAAATATACTTACATGACTTTCCACATATATTTGATTAAAAATTTAGAACTCTAACTTATGTGATGAACACACAAAAGGACAATTGATAATTTTAGCAATAAAAATAAAATAAAAATGGTCATATATATATGTATGAAAATTGCTACCAAATGTCCTTTATAAATTGTGTATGTATATTTGTCTAAAGCAAGAGGAAAGGATGCCATCTGACACAGTTTTGGTTTTGACTCTATGTGCCAATATAATATATTTTGAATATTTACTTTTGCAATTGTTATGAAAAGAAGTTCAGGGCCAAGTAACCAGTTTCATTCAACGTTTTGGGCCCAAGAACCTCTAGTGAGACAGGTTATAAAACTTAGGAGAGAACGTAGTACTAATTTTCTATCAAATGGACATGATACTAATAACTGACTCCTATTGATTTATCATTAAACCCACAGACGAGTGCATGTGCCAGCCCTCATTCGAGAAGCTTCTATTTTCAGTGGATGGTGGTTAACACAAAGACCCACAGCTGGCCAAGGTGCCGAGAGTGAGAGACGGCAGAGCACTCATCCCTGAATGGAACATAGATACCACACCTCCTGCCAGTGTGCAGGAATTCTCATGGAAGAAGGAACAGGAAGAGCGGATGAGCTTGAGACAGGATGACTACAAGAAAAGAGTGCCTTCAGATACAGTAGGGTAGTTGCATGCACGTCTGAACTCTCGGTGATTACGACATCTTGCACAGCACATGAGCAACCCTAAAACAGACTGACTCCCAGCATGAAGAGATGGAGTGGACACAAAAGTCCCATTCTTAGGTGAGAAGTGCTTGGTAGGTATTCACAGCTCAGGGAGAAAAGGACAGTGGTCTCTAAGAGTGTGGTCTCTATAAGCTGACCACTCTTCAGTGGAAGGCAACATATCCAGAAATATTTGGGCACCAAAACTGGCTTTGATGAGTTAAAAATAGAACACAAAGTTGGATGAATGAAAAGAAGAGTAGATTTGGGAAGAGTTGGGGGAAGGGAGTGAATAAAGCCTGTCATATAAAATTCTGAAAGAATTAATACAAATATTTGCAAAAAAAGTTAAGGTCCCCAAATTGCCCCTAATGAGTTGCACATTTTCTAAAATATGTATCAAGTGTATATCTTTGGAATGTTTTAGAAACCATGTCACATTTTGAATTAAGTAAAGGGACTATTGTGTCTACTATGTATCACAGTAAGCATTCTTTCTCTACACCCCACAATTATTGCCTCATCCCACAGTACTTAGGCTTGAGTGTTGGTCCATCTGGCTTTCTTTACTCCTGCTTCTTTCTATTTATCCTTGAAATCTGGGTGAGCTGATACTGATTAAACATGCCAAGCTGTTTTCTGAAAGGTGGGGATTTTTTTCTGGACCCTGATATATGCTTCTGCTTAAACTTCAATCCAAGCAAGTTTTCTACAGGTGAGACGTCTGAAGATTTCAAGTTCCCTACTTTACAAATTGACCTAGTGTAAGGAAGAATAATGGAGTTATGAAGGTTCAAAGACATCTGCACCCTGTTATGAGAAATGGGAAAAAATACTGGTTTTAAAATGCTAAATTTGTAATTAATAGAAGTAACAGCAAAGATTTACATGTGGAAGACCTCTCTGTTGCTTTTTAGGCATCAGTTTATGCAATCTTCACAAATGTAAGGTTGATTTTCTCATGAGGAAAATACAGCATGGGGAACTCAGAAACCAGTCCATGTACATGAGCTCAGAAGTGTTGGCATCAGAATGGAACCCAGGCTATCCATTTCCTGAAATTATTCTACAAACACAGCTAAGGATGCAGGGAACATTTTTATGTGTTTTCTTATCACCGCCTATGCGAAGTGGGTGTGCAATTCATGACTTGTGGTGAATCAGCTACAAGTAACTTCTTACTTCTTTGTATTCTTTCTACACTGTTACTATGAGTTTGTGGAGTAACTGTGGTTTGAATTTTCAATTCACTTATAGCTAGAGAACAGAGAAAGTGCCTGATGGATTTGTCCTGTAGACTTACAAGACTTTTTAATTTGACTGAATGGGATGTGATACATTTTATGAAAATACTGAATTTCTTGTTCTGTGCCTCTGCTGTTTTCTTGGGCCTACATGGAAAGCATGGCACAGTTACAGGACACTTTCCTTCTAATTCACTCCCCCAACCAGCGTTGCACATCGAAAAGAAAATGTTTTCACCACTTTGCTTTCAGGATGGGCTTAACCACTCATGGCCCTTTGACCCTTATATGAACTTTGACAAGGGCATTAGGTTCTAGGAAAATCGAATGTGCTTTGCACTGTATCTATGGGTTGACTCAGGAGAACAGACATCCTGATTTGATATACCATGTTCCTCTGTACAAGCTAGAAGCTCCAACTAAGATAGTATGTTTAAGGCAGAATCATTACTGACTCTTACTGATGTTATGGTAGTTAGCTGTCAAAAGGGATGAACAATTTATGAAATACTTTCCTAAGAACTGTGATCTTTATCACTTGTCAAATCTTGAGCAGAAGAATTTGAAAATGGACTTCTGCTATTAATGAATATTGAGATCTTCTCATACTGTGTTCTAATTGAAGCTGTCGTTGCTGGTTATTAAGACTAATACATGTTACCAACATCAGGGAATACCATTTAGACACCAACAACCACCTTTTTATTGTTACTATTATTATTATTATTATTATTATTATTATTATTTTTCCATGCCTCAAGCTGCAGAGTCTCTACTAACTGGCCATTTGTGACTGATTTGATGCCTTTGAGTGATACTGAGTAGAGAGTCTGTTGAGCAAGGCCAGGTGTAGTGAGGCAACATTCCAAAGGCTCAAGGCAGAGTCATCCCAACCAAATGGTTACAGTTGAATTTCACTACTTGTATGAATTCTTTAGGTTGAATCTACTTTATAAAATAGGGACAATCTAGTTAATTACCATTCCAGACAGCAATTCTCAAAAGTTATACAAAAAATATAGCTTTTGAAATGGTTTAGCTCTACTATCTCCAAAAAACTGTGTAGAGAAAAAGATACACTATGAGTTTTGATGCTTTTTGCAGGAAGAACATAGAGAATATCCCAACTGTTGAGATTACACATATCACCACCCTCCTCCATTAGTTAAACTTGAGCAATGTCTTTCAAAAGCTCTTCCTACCATCTTCTCAGTGGGTTTTTTTTTTTGATATTTCACATCATGTCTCTTTCTTGTTTTTCACAGCAGTCTTAAAGATTGCACATATATTTCCAGTTTATAGTTGAATAAACCAAGGCCTAGAGAAGTTTGGTATCATAAACTAGTTAGATGCAAAGTTTTACAAAGGGTTGTGTCGTTGTGTCAAGTTCAGGTCTTGTTTCATGTTACCTACCCATTCCTCCGTTAGCTAGCAATATTAGAAAAAAAACAGATGAAAAATGAGATAAGTGGTGAATTTTGTGGGGTGATTAATCTTTTAATTATATATAAATATCTATTTTTCTATTTTTAATTAGTCTACAAACAATGGGTTTGATCACATCTTTGATTTCTGCTTTTTACTGCCTCTTTTCTTTCTCAAAATACTCTGCTGTGCTTTTACTGTCATATGATTTGTGTGTGTGTGTGAAAGCGTGATACATAATATTTTGTATTTCTTCATGACCATGTTGTTTTCTCTGTCCCCTCCCTTTAGACTTCTTTTCCTCACTCCATAGCCCCATTCTACCTCAATTGCATGTGTATTTGTCTATACATATGTACCTTTGGTATCTATTTAATCTTTGATTGTTGACAGAAGTTTCTGTCCTGCCCAGTCCCACTGTCGTTAAGTCCCAATGAAACACGTAAAGGTCTATATTAATCATAACCTGCTTGGTCTAGTAGCTCAGGCGTCTTATTAGTTAATGTTTACATCTTACATTAACCCATTATTCTTGTCTGTGTTAGCCACGTGTGATTTGGTACCTTGTATCAATGAGGCATTCTCATCTTGCTTCCTCTTTGGGTGAAGACTGCACAAACAAAAGGCATATTTAATGGATCAGACACTTCTAGACAGACATACCAAATACTGGATATGCAAGTTTCCATTCGTCTTTTGCAATTTGCATATTATGTGGTCTTAGGTGAGCCATTTAGGGTCTCTGATTTGTTTTCTAACAATAGTCAGAAAATAAAAGTATACTCTAAAGAAGCAAGTACAAAACCTTACTTGTCTTGTTTGAGATACTGAATTGACAGAAGAATATTATAGCTATCTGCTAAAATAGAAAGGTGATCAAATAACATTGAAGAGACTCACAAAAAGTGAACTTCAGTCTACAGTAAAATCAAGATGACAGATCATTTCTCATGTGCTTGGACATAACCTCTCCAAGTCCCCAGCCTGCAAAAATATAGAAACTTCTTATAATTATAATAGATAGCTGTAAAATCAATTTGTTCAAGAGCCTCTCAGCTTTATTGCTTAGACTTGCTAGGATATTTTGCTTATACATAGATTTCATATGGAAATTATTTAAAATCGGAGGGTAGACCATTTTCAGGCTGGCAAGGATGCTAGGCTGCATGACTTTCATAGGCTCCTGCTTGTCCCTGACCCCCACTAGATGCGTAATTGATTTCAGCAGCATATAAATATCTCATGGTTTCAGTATAGACTAGGAAGATTTGACCCACAGATGCAATGTTGTTATTATTATTATTATTATAGTAAGAGCAAAGGAAGAAAGGCAGGAATAAATGCAGTTACTATAAACAAGGCAGAGGGAGGCTTACTCAACACAGGAAGAAGTCAAGCTCATTAAAGAAGGCGATTATCACCTCTGACATGCAGAATGTGTACTGCATTAAATTAAGTTTCTTAACGAGGCATTTCATTGTGTGTCTTTAGCTGAGGGAGTTTGGAAGGGAGCTTTGTTTGCAAACTCGATGCAAAAAAGAGTTCTACATTCAAGGGTTTGCTGGTATAGAATACTTGCAGAATGACTCAGTCGGGGATATTAAATGTATCAAAGCACGTGTGATTTCAGAAAAGAAGGCTGGTATGTAAAAAGCACACCAAAGTACTGTGTTTCTGAGTAGAAAATTTAAAGTTTGCCACACCCGAAAAACATGAATTTTCATGCTGGACAGATGACAACTGCATGGTCCTTGTCCCCTTTCTGTCAATGCAGTAAATAAATTTGAATAAGAAGTTTGGGGAGAGCATCTTAGACAAACTGTAAACCCTTACTATTCCCCAGGTAACATTATTTCTATGCTGTTGCTCAGCAGATTTAGCTTTCTACTTTACATACTAAATTGCTTATAGAGTATGAGACATACTTAACTTTCTGAGACTTAAACAAACTGCTACCCCTCCGATCATTATTTTCTTGACCACGAAAACCTCTTCACGCCCATCCTTCAGCAGAGCTTGAATACAAACAGCTATATTACGTACTGATATCCACCTCTTATGACACTCATATTCACAAAGGTGTATATTTTGAACAAACTAAATTGCTTTTCACCGAGCACATTTATTTTAAAAAGATCTATTTTGTGGCTCTGCTTTCCTACATTTAAAACTGTCTCACCAAACCACAATGCTATTACAAGAAATGGAACCAGGCTGTTGCTCAAATCTAAAGTTTGCATTCAAACTCTTTCTCCAAGCATATAGCTAAAGTCTGGAAAACCTAGAGCCTATCAGCATGATTTCCCCTGGGATTTTTTTTTTACCTGTTCCATCTAAGAGTAAGTGATGGTATAGCAATTTCGTAGCCTCATTTTCTCTATCTATCAGAAAAGCAGCAGTGTCTACAGAGTACCCAGGAGACAGGCAAGTCCAAGATGGAATCTATGATCTGTATCTACCATGGAGAGAAGAGTCTAAATCTTTCTAAACTTTAGCAGATGAGAGCATTTGTGTGTGACCCATCACCTTACCAATGGGTTAAAATTCATTTCCAGTTATATTACAATGTGCTATTGTTACACACATGAATATCATGTGACTTTCAAGGCTTGTTTATGCCCTTGGTAAGTGCTCAAAACCTTCTTTAAGGTCAAATACTCTGTGACATGCACCATTCCATAAGTACTTGGTGTGGCCCCAGCTTCCATTGATTTCCATCATTATGTCGTGCTTCAAATATCTGTTTAGTCTGATTGTAAAATAAATATACCATTTTCTGAATTTGTTATGCACTGTCTCTCTAGTCTCAGCAATCTGCACTACCTTTATTCCTGCTCCCCCCTTTGTTATTTACATTTTATATGGGAGATACCTTATCATTTGGCCCTTTAGCTTCTACAGTTTATCATGTATACTCCATGAAATTGAAATTAAGAAAAAAGGGTATCTATGGAAAGCAATGGAATAGTAATTTGCCCAGCTACGATAAACATCCACTAAACATTTGTAAAAGAAAACATGGTCTATTCTTAAGCAGGATAAATTACAGCATTTAATAAGCAAAACTGAAACTCAGGACATGATTTTAACATTAAATGTATTTACCAATATATGCACACAGTGCATTTAATCACTGTACACACTACCTGCCCTCCACCTCCTTTGACTTCAACTCCTACACCCTCCTTTCTACAAGTCATCTTCTCACAATCATGTCTTTCCCTTTTGTTTTAAGGCTACACTGAAGCCTTTTGGGCTCCTCAGTGGATGCACAGCTGAAGACAACTTCCCTCTCTTAGAATTCAGCCACAGCCAGTGGTTATACAGGAAAGGCAAGGTAGGTAACTAGTGGCCCCTGTCCATCAAATAATGAACTGTTGATAGACCCGTCTTAGGTATGTCCATCGCTGCCAACCACAGCTCCTCAGGGGCTGTGACTTCATTGGCTGTGTCAGGCCCAGGAGACAGCAGTTCACAGCCCTTCTTCCTGTCTTCTTCCTCTTACATTCTTCCCACTCTTATTTTCTTCCTGCTCTTCAAGATTTAGAGGGGCTGGTGTAAAAGCCTGTTTACAGATTAAAATCCAGTGATAATTTATGTTCAGCATCTTGAGCAACCACATGTCTCTGTCCTCACCACTGTTCTCTGCAGAGAAGCCTCTCTAATTCAGGATGAGAGAAGCATTAATCCACTGATATAAGCCTAAATATTTGTACTTTGGTTTCTGGAGGATACCAACGCTGACTGGGATGAGATGAAATTCCAAGGTAGCTTTAATTTGCACTTTTTAAAAATCTTCAGCGGTCATTCATATTCATTCTTTTGAGAATTTTCCATTCAGACCCATGGCTTGATTTTTTTTTTTCTAACTAGGCTGTGTGTCACTTGATGTTTTACTTCTCTGGTCCCATGAGCAGTCTAGCTTAGAGCTGGGCAGATTTTTCTTTCGTTCTGTGGGCTGCTTCTTAGCACCTTGTGTTGAGAAGGCTGTCTTTTTCCAGTGTGTATTTATGTCGTTTCTATTTATCACATAGCCATAGCAGCATGGACTGCATCTGGGTCCCTTCATCTACTCTGCTGATCTTTCTATTTTTGGGTCAGTACTGTGGTTTTTTTTTTCTTCTAAAGTTCTGTACTTTTCAACCTGCTATGGTAATACATCTCCACAGCATTTTTTTTTAAAATTTAGTGTTATTTAGGCTATTCTCGTCCTTTTGTGTTTCCGCGCGCATTTTAAGATTCTTTTTAGTATCTGTAGAGAATGGCCCTGGGAATTTCTATTGGCAGGACATTGAATGTTTAGATTACTTTGGGTAAGGTGGCTGTTTATCACAATATCATTTCTCGTACTCCAGGAGATGGAAGGTTTTTCCATCTTTTAGTATTTTTTTAACTTCTTTCTTCAATGTCTTAAAGATTGTGTCATAGAGATCTGCTCTTTCTCTGATAAGACATTCTTCCAAATATTGTATTAAATATTGTTTGAATATTATCAACTGGGTCATTTCCTGTATCTCTTTTTCTGTGTGCTTGTCGTTAGTATATAGAAAAGCTACAGATTTTTTGTTCGCATTCTGTCACTTTGCTGAAAGTGTTTATCAGCCCTAAAGCTTTTCTCTCTCTGGTGAAGTCTAGAAATTTACCTATTTCTTTTCTAAAAGAAATCCCATGAATTTCGTTGGTATCTGTTGTCCTCTCTCCTTTTTCATCTCTAATTTTATTAAGCTGGGTCATTCTTTTGGTTAATTCATCTAAGGACTTGTCTTTCTTGTTTATTTTCCCAAAGATCTAACCATTCATTTAATTGGTTCTTTGTTTTCATTTCTATTCCATTCATTTCTGCTATGATTTAATTATTTCTCCTCTTCTACTGTTTTTGTTTGATGTCTTCTTGTTTATCCCGGGCTTTAAGGTAAACCATTAAGCTATGTGAGTTCTCTGTAATATTTTTTTCATGTAGGCACTTAGAGATATTAGTTTGCCTCTTAGAACTTCCTTTATGACCATCCTCCACCATCAAGTTTGTACCGTGTAGCTTCATTTACATTTACTTCTAGAGATTTTTAATTTTTTTTCTCTTTTACGTCTTCAATGATTCAACATTATTCTGCATATTTTCTGTGGTTTCTCTAGTCAGAGTTTACTAGTAGAACGAAACCGATAGAATCAATATATATTTAAAGGAAATTTATTAGATTGGCTTACACCAGATGATCTAACTAGTCCAATAATGGCTGTCCCATACTGGGGAGACCAAGAACTTAGTAGTTCTTGATTAGTTATTATTAGTTTTCAGTTCACGAGGCTGGCTGCTTCAGTGGTCCTCATTGGAAATGGATGCTTGGAGGATTGCTGACGAGCTCCCAGTCTTCAGTCCATGCTGCAAGTCTGAAGAAGCTTGTTTCTGGTTTTAGTGAAGGAATATAGCAACAGCAGCAGGGACAGTCAGCCAGCAGATGAACTAGCCAGTAAGAGTGAGGCCAAGAAGGCTTCCTTCCTTCTTCTACCTTCTTTAATCTGTGCTGTCCCCTGCCGAGACCGCCACATTTAGAGTATGTCTTCCCACTTCACATAAGTTGAGAAAATCTGTCATGAGCCTTCCCAGTGGCTTGTCTTTTAGTTGACTCCATAGCCAATCAAGTTAACATACTATATCAGCTGTTACAAGTCCACTCTGTCAATGTGACGACCAATTAGGTCTCATTATATCATTCATAATTTCTAAACAAAAACATCAACATTAAAAAGGTCCTAATTCAAACTAACATGATACAACTGTTCCATGTACAACTGCAAATGGGTCATCATCATTATCATCATCATATAATTATTATTATATTTTATTTTTTCTTACAGAATAGGTAGAAAATTAATTCCCTCAAGGAATGATTAGACTTTTAGTGTTCCATAACTTACATATAGTAATAGAGGCTTCGATCCCTTAACCATTCGTAGTCTCTCAGTTGATGTTATATTACATGATAAAGACAGGAAAGTTACAATATTCAGCTATGGACAAATCTTATCAGGCTCCTTTAATCGCCCCAGGTTTTATTCCCACGTAAATCACATGCCTTAAGCTTCTGTGAGACATTTTCTTCACCTGTAAATTTGAAAGGATCAAAGATATCCTTATCATATTTTAGAAAATTGGAGGAGATCCTTTTGAAAGTGTCCATTTGTAGTATGATTTGAGATGATCACTCCCAGGGGGCGTCTTGATTTCATGGATGAGAAGGCAGACATTCTGAAGTGCTGAAGTTCCATTCAAAACGAATATTCAATTATCAACACTTGAGGCGAAAGAAGAAAAGCATGCGATTTGAATTTCATGATCCTTTACCTTCTGATTTCTTCCAATAAAGTAAGTCTGTCATTATGAAAAAAAATGCCTAAATAATTTGCTCCAACCCAATGTGCACTTTCAAAACTAGCAGCTTTGACTTCTCACAGTCATGGGCCAAGGCTGTTGCCAAGGTCTCAACCACAAAGACAGGCACCTACTCAGAGTAAAGGGATGGGAACAGGTTTATCAAGCAAATGGACCTAAGAAACAAGCGGGTGTGGCCATACTAATTTCTAACAAAGTTGACTTCAAACTTTAATCAATCAGAAAAGATGGAGAGGGTCATTTTATACTCATAACAGGAACAATTCATCAGGATGAAGTCTCAATCTTGAATATCTATGCCCCTAATATAAAAGCACCCACGTACGTAAAAGAAACATTACTAAAACTCAAGGCTGCCATCAAACCGCACACACTAATAGTAGGAGACTTCAACACCCCTCTCTCACCAATGGACAGGTCAATCAGACAGAAACCTAACAGAGAAATAAGAGAATTAATGGAGGTAATGAATCAAATGGACTTAACAGACATCTATAGAACATTTCACCCAAATAGGAAAGAATATACCTTCTTCTCTGCAGCGCATGGAACCTTCTCAAAAATTGACCACATACTCGGTAACAAAGCAAACTTCCCCAGTTACAAAAAAATATCCGTAACCTCCTGTGTCTTATCAGATCATCATGGATTAAAGTTAGAATTCAACAACAATGCTACCCCCAGAAAGCCTACAAACTCGTGGAAATTGAACAGTCAACTACTGAACCACACCTGGATCAAGGAAGAAATAAAGAAAGAAATTAAAGTCTTCCTTGAATTCAATGAAAATAAAGAAACAACATATTCAAACTTATGGGACACTATGAAAGCAGTCCTAAGAGGAAAGTTCATAGCACTAAGTGCCCACTTAAAGAAAACAGAGAAGGCACACATTGGAGACTTAACAGCCCACCTGAAAGCTCTAGAAAAAAAAGAAGCAGACTCACCTAGGAGGAGTAGAAGACTGGAAATAATCAAACTGACGGCTGAAATCAACAAAATAGAAAAACAGAAAAGAATCAATGAAACAAAAAGCTGGTTCCTGGAGAAAATCAACAAGATTGATAAACCTCTATCCAAACTAATAAAACGCCAGAGAGTGAATATGCAAATTAATACGATCCGAAATGAAAAGGGGGACATAACCACAGACACAGAGGAAATTCCATTATCTTAAAGACCAGATGAAATCTTTTTCCTCAATATTGCTATTGCATATGGCTATTGAGGACACAATGAAATGAGCTTTCTTGCCAAATTAAAAAAAAAAGTCTCATTGATTTACTCATTGATTCCATTCATTCCTAGATTCAAAAGTTTTGAAAGATGTGTCTTAGACAACTGATTCTTGGCTGGAGGATTAGAGAGAAATCTGTGAATACCTGGCCCTGCCCTCAAGATACACAGAATGGATATTCTGCCCCTCTTTCTTTCCACATTGACTATTTTCCTTGTTTATTTAATTTTTATCATAGACAAAAATTGTTTTCTTGTTTAAACTCCCCATATGTTGCAGATGGGCAGATTTTACAACAAATTCTTCGTCATGATCATGCAGTCTTAATTACAGCCCCTTTGCCTTTCCCATCAGAAGTTTTGAAAAATGCTTTAAGAGTCTGGCTTTCTGCTCATTGACACACCCTTGCAGGGTAAGGAGGTAGAAATTAGATAATTCTGAGGGGCCTTGGCACTTTTTGCTGGGGACTTTCTAATACCGAATAAGATAGGAATTGCCCCAAGTACACCTCAAGTCACACACCTGTGAGAGCAGAGTAAGCCTGGTGCAGAGGAGTAGGAATACCTGTCTGAATAGGATTCTGAGTGCCAACAAGGCGTGGCTGGTGGCAAATGGGAGGCAGAAGGACACTCAGCACAGAGCTTATTGGGTTATGTGTTCAGCCCCTCCATGTCTGAAATTTTGTACTGAGCTTCAGATCACCACCCAGGCACATATTCATCTTAGGCTTGTCTAGAGCCAGGCACAGGAACCCTCGCAGCCATGTTGTTAGCCATCTCCCCAGTTTCCTGGGCCAGCATCCAGTCACCTTATGACAAGACCCTTTGATCTCTGTTGCACCACCAGCATTCTTAGCAAACAGATACAACTGATAGCTGGTAGCTGTCCTTGCAGTGGTTCTAAAGAGCTGTCAATCTGTAAAATTCTGCAGTGCATTTTTCTGACTGCACCTCCTTGATGTCAAGCCTAAAAAGACTCAGGAAGAAGTTATTTAGTCTTCATTTGGCTGATTTTTATCTCTTTGACAGGGGTTTTGAATTTAGTACTTCTATCTCAGCTTCCTTTTCAGTTTGCTATTGTCTTGATATTTCTAGATACTTCATGCTCAACCCAGTCCGAGCCTAGGGATGCTCTGCTTTGTAATTGCACAGTTTAGTTCGGTCAGTGTCCTATTTCTTGGGCCGTCTCTTGTCATTGGCTTTATATGATGCCCTCTTGCTCTGGTCTATGAGATGTTCTAAAATTGGTAGAAATCGACTTGCTTCCCATTTGGCCCTTGGTGAGTGGGGGGACAAAATTCTTAAATTCATTGTCACACCTCTATCAACTTCTTTTCCTGGGTGCTCTTTCAACTTCTATCATGTTTTTCCCAGTGTTTTTACGTCTATGGTGTGTTTCTCTTTTTAATCTTTCTTTAATGTCTTTCTTTGAATATAGTGTTGTAAGATAGCAAAGATGCACATGTACATTTAACTGCCTGTGATTAACTGAAAGGCCCCAATACTCCGTTCTCAAAGGTCAAAAGAGGTTCGTATGTTAATCCTCAATTTCCCCATGACTCTTAGCCTGTTATTTATTTTGGGGTGTGTAATGATAAGTATTTCTTATCTGTCCCATGTGATTCTTTATTATCATTCTTGTGATGTTAACTCTTTAATATGAAAGTTTCAAATGCCCTGTTTATAGCCTTCTCACTTCTTGGATCAAATTAGGTAAGACATACCCATCACTTACTGCAGAGAGTAGCACAAGGCATGAACTCAATTACCAGTCCTTGAGAATGACATCCATGAGTTTTACTTGTCCTTATGATGTTTACTGAGTCAGACTGTGCTCTCTGTGTGATCAGACTCTAACTTTAACTTGTTGTTCCTAATCTCTAGAACCATATCTTTAATGTTCTGGAAGGTTCTTCTTTACTGGTTAGATCTCATAGTTGAAGGGTGCTATGCCTGCTATTGTAGGGAAAGAAGAATCATCACTCTTAACTACCTGTGAAAGGTGTGACTTAAGATAATTATGGTCCTGGCAAGATTTGAGCACTGGTACAAGAGTGGCATGAATTGGAGTAACCAACCACTTTCTTATTGGATCTAATGCCTGCCCCATGAGATAGAACCTATACTGGGCACCATTACTGGGGCCAAGATACTGTAGCTAGATAGGTCATAAGTCCTATGAAAGAACCTATTACTATTGTGGCTGCTATTAGATTTATAAATAAAAAGATTCCTAATGACAGGCATGGCTATACCTATAGATCAATGGATATCTCAACCCTTATAAGGTAAACTTCTTTTTGTAGTATATGATGAAAAAAAACACAGAGAACCCAGCTCAGCCTTAAATAGGACATCTGTGTCATATCCATTCTCCCAAGGCTTCATGAGAGAGAGAAAATATAACAGCTAGAGACAGTTGATAACCACAGCGAAGGGGTTTGCATATATGAACCCACACAATTGTGAAAGCAGACATAAGACCTGGTGAAGTTCAGGCAAGGAAAAATCCTGGCATGGAGGGGTGAGATGTGCATGAAGTCCCACCCCTTGCTGAGGAGCTAGTGGCATTTAGTTGTTGCTGGGAAAGGAAGAATCTTTAAATGTCACTCCCGGTAGGTTGATTATTATCCAGGACAGGCCTCATGCCTGAGAGTATTTGGGTAACATAAACTGGGATCGCTAGTCTCTTCAAAGAGATAGAGAACATGAAGCTGTATGGTTATGGGGGTGAGGGCAGATCTGAGAGGAGTTGTGGGAGAGGACTAAATATGTTCAAAATGCATTCAAAACTCTCAAAGATGAAAAGCAAATATTTTATACAATAAAGATAACAAACCTATTTTACTTCTGCTTTTTCTGCTTATGTTCTTAGAAGAGAGAGGCATTTATGCCAATTTTTATAATGATCACTTTCTCCATCTTGGCTGATGAAGAAGTTTTGGACTACCAGGTAGACAGCATCTTTTTCAACCTGTTTGTCCACAGGACTCTGATTTTGGAATTGGGTCAAGAGCAGTAGGTCACAGCCCTGGCCAACCTGGACCGGCATCCATGTGTGATATATCCAAGGCCACATATTCCTCGGGCAAGGGGCTCAGAACTCTCTCCCGAGGAACTCAACTTCATATCGGGAGAGGTAAAGTGGATACAAGAAAAATGCCATGTGTGTGGAGAGCATTAGGAAAGGTCATATATTTCAAAAAGGAATATTGTTTACAAGGAGTGTTAATAGGTTTCAGGGGAAATGTTAATTTTTTTTTCCTGGATGAAATAGCTACTGTAACTTTTTAATGGTTAATCATTCATTCCTGAATTTTTATATTAAGCATTTCATATTACTTTATTGACTTAACTTTTATGCTCTTCTTCATTTTGACAGTAAAGAATGACCAGGCAATACTCTTAGAAAATTGGAGACCGTTCTGCAGCTGCTCGCTGTTGAGGGAAGTGAATAATAGGGTGCCCTCAAGGAATTTCAAAGGTATCACTCAACGGAAACTTTTGTGTCTGAAGAAAACTAGATCATTTTATCATGGTAGGCATACTGATATGTTTGCTTTAATAAAATGCCATATTTCTGCCTTTAATCTCTTGTCAACTCGCTATTAAAAAGCCCCAGAGTGCATGCGTGCAGCACATGCAAACACTTGTGGTTTTGAAGTTCCCACGGAACATACTAACAAAGCATGTAATTTGTGTTTGGTGCACAGACTGTACTAATTTATGGAGTGGTAAGTGGTAGATAGAAGCTAGAAAAGCATTTTCCCTGACGTTAGCCAGTAAGACAATTTAATTGGAGTGCTCCATGCGGGGATGCATGTATGCTTGCATTTGTGGGATGACATCATGTTAAGAAAGAAAAAAAAAAGCACCAAAGGAGAATAGACGAGGCAAATCCACTTCATTCACACTGAGTAAAAAGAAAAACAACAACAACAACAACAACAAAAAACCTGTCAGGTGTGCTAATGTTTCTCCTGTCAAGGGCGAGCATGTCATTTCAGAAGGGAGGAGTGTGTGTGCATATGTGTGTGTGTGTGTGTATGCATGTGTGCATTTGTCCAAAAACTGACAATGAGTTAACAGAATGCAGATCAAGTTAATTCAAGAAGCTTAGACATACCATAACAGCAATGACTTTAATGCTTTATGGACCTTTCTACACAGCCCCTGGGGAAAGAGGATGGAGAACAGCATCTTTCCCCTTTTTATGTGGAATCACACAGTGTGGAAAGCTTGAGTCACTTGCACAGCGTCCTAGGAGATCTCCTCCGCAGAGTTTGGTTTGAAGCTGCTCCTTTACACAGCCAATTTACACATTCGTGCATGGTCCTTGTAGGAAACTGTCCTTTGGTTGGGCATTGCTCATCTTTACTGTCTTCCTTGATCCCTCATAAGGCATACTGCACCGAGTAAATCCGCACATGTGGTTTGAGTGAGAGGGCACAAGTCGTGGAAGTGTTAACGTTAAATATGCCAATTTCTGCAAATTTCTCGGAGATTCTGTATTTCAGAAATAAAAGCACATTTTATTTACTCAGCAAAAACAAAGGCCAGTTCAGGTAAGAGAAAATATCCGTGCTCAGAGCAAATGACCACCGGGTATTCAAAATGTGCTTTTTTTTTTCCAAAAGATGGAAGCCTTCTGTCCTGGGAACTAAGTCACTGTTCTTTGTGTGTGTTCTTAAATGTCTCCACTGAATATATATATATATACATATATACATATATATATACACATATACATATATATATATATATATATATATATATATATATATATATATATATATATATATATATATGAGTGTGCATGGACCAAGTTTCAATACGCACTTGTATCTGGTGCCACGCAGTCACTGAAGCTTGAGGACTGATGGAAACGAATGTTTGTCCTACCTGTGAGTGACCACTTGTGTTTTCATCTTGCTCACTCACCTGTGTCTAATCACCTGGCTCCAGATTATAGCAAGGGATTAAAAGACATCGAGGCTGCTGGTTTTTTTCTAAAGCTGCGTGACAATCGGGAAGGAGATAAGTGCACAGATGCACATGCCCGAGTGTCCTTGGGTTGGGAGGACAGTTCGGGTTGCGTGTGGCTATCTATTGAGGGTGTCTAGTGTTCCTGTCTTGGAGAGAGATGACGGACGGCTGTACTGAAAGGTGGACCGCACTTTCTCTGTGTGTCATTGAACCACTGTTTTTCAGGTTTTCTTCTGTAATAGCAATAAGTGCTCTGCCTGCCTTCTCCAAGTCGTATCCGATGCCACAAATTCCTATTAAAGAATCCTTAGAGTGTAGTAGGGCATTCAAGATCCTGCCCTCTGGGATTGACTGAGAAGCGGCCTTGTTAGTAGAAGGTATCTTCCAGAAAAAGCTCCAACTTGCCCCAGGAGAAGCAAAGTCAGCATAGAGAATGATCCAAGTAAAATGTCGCGTGGTCAAACCAGGAGATTCCAATACAGAAAAAGCATCGCCTCTGGCCTGGCCCCATGGGTTGAGGGACATCAAAAGCAAAAGACAGCAACCAAAAAGAAATGTTTCTGCCTGGCAGAAACACAGCTGTTCATAGTTGTAGCTGAGGGTCACACCACAGGGTGCCAGCAGAAAGCACAGCTTACAGATGGCTTCTTAGAGGCTTTTCTGTCCTGGTGTGCCTTCTACTGCAGTGGCAGACACCAGGATTGGAAACAGCGTGGGGAAGGAAGGAGTCTAGTTGGCTTACTTGTCTGAATTACTGTCCATCATTGAGAAAGTCAGGCTAGGAACTGAAGCAGGTGCAAAGGCAGGAACCGTGCAGAAACTGGCTTGCTTTCTGTCTCAGGTTCAGCAACCCTTTTTATACCTCCCAAGGCCATCTGTGCAAGGTTATACCCACAGTGGGTTGGGCTCTCCTACATTAATCCATGATCAAGAAAATGACCCACCGACGTGTCTACCATCTGATGGAGGCATTTCCTAGAGTAAGGTTCTTTCCGCCCAGCTAATTCTAGTTTGTGACAAGCTAACCAGAAATAACCAACACAGGCCTCCAGCTCCTTCCTTGTGTTTTTCTCCATATAGTATCTTCTGAAACAACAAAGACAATTTGAAGGAGAGTTAGCTGTCATTTGAGGTGGCAGCAGCTCCCCTCCTGCTAATAAATATCAGAGCATGTTCTTGATAGGACATCGACCTTTCTTTGTCTGTTTGTGTTGTTTGATTGTTTTCTAGCTTGATGCAAGCTAAACCTATCTAGGAAGAGGAAACTCAATTAAGAAAATGTCCCTATCAGATCGCACTGGAACAAATAGTAATGCATTTTCTTGGTTAAAGATTGATGTGAAAGGGCCCCGCCCACTGTGGGTACTACCAACCCTAGGCAGGTGAGCTTCGGCTGCAGAAGAAAGAAGACTGAGCAAATCCGTGGGGAGCAAGCTGGTAAGCAGTGTTCCTCCATGGTTTCTGCTTCAGTTCCTGCCTCCAGGTTCCTGCTTAGAGTTCCTGCTCTGACTTCCTTCATGATGAACTGTAAGTTGTGAAATGAATAAACCCTTCCCTCCCCGAGTTATTGTTGGCCATGGTGTTAATTATGGCAATAGAAACATAACTTACAAGAGCAGAAATTTGTTCCAGATTTATCAGGATTGATGTGACAGGCACCACCCTATGGTTTGGGTGAGGATTATGAAAATGTTTGGAGCTTTGCGGCAAAAAAAAAAAAAAAAAAAAAAAAAAAAAAGCTACTGAGTGCTTAGCACTAAATGGGTTGTTCCGTGGAAACATGGATGATAACGCTTAGGGCAGTGCTCACGGTGGAGACTTGGTAAAGGGTAAGAGGGATCTTGGGAGTCCCGCCAAGACACTATCAGGACAATTGTGCGACGGTTTGAATTGAGACCTGTAGTTGCTTCTCAGCTGGAACTGCAAAACCAGCTGCGGTTTAGAAGTGAATCACTGAGGTGAACTCGTCACCCCTTTAGAACTAGGACAGTCGAGGCTGGTGAGTTAGGTACTGAGACCTTTTCAGTGATGGAAGAGAGCAGCATCATTAAGGTAAAATCTGCTGGGAAGTTTTTCTCCATGCTCAGCGCCCAGAGCTGTGGTCGAGAGGCTGGGAGCTGACTCTGGCAAGCTGT
This sequence comes from Alexandromys fortis, assembly GCF_014885135.2. Taxonomy (NCBI): domain Eukaryota; kingdom Metazoa; phylum Chordata; class Mammalia; order Rodentia; family Cricetidae; genus Alexandromys; species Alexandromys fortis. The sequence goes on along the minus strand of NW_026067924.1, from coordinate 3,641,082 downwards.
AAGAACTTCCCGTGTGTTTTGGCAGCGTGAGAGCGGCGGGATCTCAACAGGCAATGGAGAAAAGCTGAGGCTGACTCCGAGAGGCCAGGAGAGGCCTGGTGAGGGTACAGTCCAGTTGGCAGTAGAGTCCCCCGGATACCGAAGATTCCAGGACAATGCAGACAGGTCCCCAAGGTGGAGATGGAGAGTTTCCTGGGCCCCCTGGGAACTCAGAGGACTGGAAGTGTGAGTTTCACACCTTTTTATACTGTTGACTTTTGATACTGCTCTGATTTGATTGTGACTGTCCTGGTACCAGCAAGTGAGTGAGATCCAGTTGTGAAGGTCCAGGGAAGCCTGTCGTCTGTTTCTTTTAACAGACATTTGAAGACCAAGGTTCATTTGGCTAATGAGAGTTCCTTAGAGGTCTGTTACCAGCCATGGAAGAAACACAGGTGTCTGGCGAACACTGATTGGCATCATAGAGATGTCACAGCTCGTGGATCACAGGGGCTATGGCCTGCAATGATGGAAGGAACAGACAAGCCCATGAAGCATCTCTCTCTCTCTCTCTCTCTCTCTGCTGAGGAGAATATAAAGAAAATTTATAAAGCACTTGGGAGGCAGAGATGGGAGCATCTCTGTGAGTTTGAGGCCAGTCTGGTATACAGAGTGAGCTCCAGGACAGGTTCCAAAGCTACAGAGAAAACCTGTCTAAAAAAAGAAAAGAAAGAAAACAATTACAAAAGCAAGCCTGGGAGGTCGGGGTGCAGGACGGGAGGTCAGGGTAGGCTGCTGCGCTGGGCTGCATATCCACACTGCAGCCAGAAGTTTCTAGTAGACTGTAAAAATGCTCTTTCTAGGTAATTGCAAGTGCTCACTTCATAACAGCCTCAAGGTTAAGCCACAGAAGCCCATCCTCAATATGTGCTCTACAAAGAGACTGTCTCATTTACCATAGACCGGTGGGCATAGACAAAGCACATCACCCCAAGTTTGTAACAGATGACGGTAAGCATGTTTGAAAATGGTTTATTTCTTTTCCTGACTGCAACTTTAAGGCTCCCCCTTTCCCCGATTGCATTTCTATAAAACTAAAAAGGTAGATTCTTATCTTTCACCTGGGAGCCTTTGGGTATACAAAGCAGGTCAGAGCCATGTGCGTTTGATTTATTGCTCAGGCCATTGTAGCGTTCTGCAGAGCCCCCGGAGTTCAGTGTTTAAGTGGTCCTTTCTTCCTGGAGGGACCATTGCATTCTAAGTGGCATTCTTACATTTCTCTGTTTCCGGACTGTATTTAACCCCAGATTACAAAGGTAACCAGTTGCAGAAAAGGAAGACTATCCAAAGTCCTGGGGAGCTCATAACCTGTCAGGGCTGATGTTATCTGCTCCATCTCAGTCTAGTAAAGCTAGGGTAAAATGCTAGGCTTGGTTTGTGCTAGCCAGAGTGCTTGGCTCTAATTTCACACCAGCATCGGTCCTTTGACATCAGCAATGCAGTGTGCTAAAACAAGAGGAGCTGATTTCTATCAGCTGTTATGGGAAAGCCAACCTAGTTTGTTTTTATCACAAATACATGAGGTGCCAGGATCCAGGCTTACTATCATGAGGTTGCAAATCAAGTTTGGGGATTGTCTTTTTCCCCAGTTCTGTAGCTCGTTTGGAGGAAGACAGTATAGATAGGTTAATCTGGAAATGCCTCTAGGCTCATTCAGTCCTTTTCTAAGTTTCTTCCAAACACCGGGATCATTTTACACCCGTGGATTATTTGCCCAATATGTTTCCTCCCTAAGTTAGTTAATGAAACTGAAACCTCTAGAGAAACTACTCTTGTATCTTGTTACTCTATTGATCCATTTAATATCTTTCCCCATCTTTTTGGAACTTAACCTAGTGTTGGGTGTTTTGTTTTGTTTTGCTTTTAAGGTGATGATGTGTTTGGGAGAAATCAGTTTGGTGGGAGGCACAGAAATGCCAGGAGACATTATCCCCCACTGATCCCATCTCTACCAGCAATGGCTGTGTGGCTTCAAAGAAGCAGGAGGCTTTTAGCTGCGTTTCCCTTCTTCACATACGACTCTTCCTTGTGATTTAACTATAGGACAGAGATTATATGTTGCAGGTGAGTGAGGAAACTTGTTGGCTGTGTAAACACATTCAGCTGCATGCATACCAATCACATGGATGCTCCAGTTTTCTCTTTAGTTCATTTAGTCTTGCTTTCCACAGTTCTTTCTATGGTAATAAGCTGCTAAGCCTAGAATTAGGTCCTGGAGATACAGTTTTCCATTTGTCACAGTTGCCCACACAAGCTCCAGAGACAAGGAAAGACAAGACCAAAGAGGTAAGAATGATGCGACTTCATGGAAATTGGCTTCTTCATTCTTTTTGTGATTGCTATTAGTTCAAGTTCCTCATTTTCTTCAACATTCTGTTTCCCAGAAACAAATAGGAGAAGTTAGTTATTAACAGTCCAAAAGACTTATACATTTGTAGTCTGTACTTTAAGGGAGGAGGGAGAATTGAGAAAGAAAAAGCCAAGACATATTAGATAGAATCATGAGGGCACCCAGTCAATATTGTGATCTGCCTCAAGTTTCTTATCCAAAGTTCTTATATACTCCAATTCAAAGAGTGAAGGAAGGCAAAAGACTTCTTTACCATGACACAGAGAACAAAGTAATTTCTCCTCACAACTCAAAACATCAAGTTACTACACCCTAGATGAAACGTCCTTTTATCTAGGCAAGACATCCTGTATCCACACCGTAGGTCAAGCATCCTTTCATATAACCTTGAAGAAATTAAAAAATGCTTGAGTGGAGAATGAAAGAGAGTGGAGATAGATGAAGTTATGGAGAATCCAGAACATCATGACATCAGGAAGCCGTGAACTGGGAAGAGAGTCTTAATCGTATGTAAGGTTTAGAACGTCGCCTAGGTCCATAGTGTGAAAATAGATTCATGAGCCACACATCTGTAGGATGTTTATCTAAGAGACAGGAATTAATATTTGCTATTGACTAAAGACATGAAAATTTCCACAGAAGGCTGGAGGAGTGGTGGTACATGCCTTTAATCCCAGCACTTGGGCAGCAGAGGCAGGTGGGCCTCTGTGAGTTCGAGGCCAGCCTGGTCTACAAGAGCAAGGTCCAGGACAGGCCCTAAAGCTACATAGAGAAACCCTGTTTTTTTTTAAATAATTTTTTTAAAATAATTCCACAGAGAAATCAAAATAGTTGACAATATGCACATATATATGCGGAAGACGGAGGTTGACATGAGGTATCTTCTGTAATCTCTCACCAACTTATTTTTTTGAAATCTGTCTCTCACTGAATATAGAGTTTATAAATTGACTAGATTAAATGGCAGGAAACTCAATTCTGCAATCTAAACACTAGGGTTACAGGTACACACTACTGCCCTCAGTTTTTGACATTGGGCATTAGAAATCAAAACTCAGGTCCCCAATCTTGCACAGCAGGCAGTGAACTAGCTGAGCCAATGGCTCAGCCCTTCATTTTTATCTTCTGTGGTGTCCGAATAAAAGATGATCAGATAAGCTGTATAATTTCTCAAGGACTTTGGAATATTCCTTTACACTGTGTAAATATATGTCACTATGATTGGTTTGATAAACAATCTGGCTGGCCAATAGCTGAACAGGATAAGGGTAGGTGGGAAACCGAAATCAGAATGCTGGGAGGAAGAAGGGCAGGGTCAGTGGAGTCACAAGCAGATGCTGAGAGAAACAAGATGAGCATCCTGAACTAAGAAAAGTTATCAAGCCTCATGGCAAAACATAGACAAGAAATATGGGTCAATTTAAATATGAGAGCGAGCTAGTAATAAGCCTGAGCTATTGACTGAGCATTTGTAATTACTATAAGCTTCCGTGTGTTTATTTAGGAGCAGGTGCTGACACAGAAAAACTCTGTCTACAAAGGACATATTTCGGCTTTTTTTTCCCTTTATCATCATCACCACTGCTGATCACTACCATCATTGTATTACATATAGTCCCAAGTCTCCATCACTTTGAGAGAATATACAAGATAATCAACTTAAAAAGGGGATGTTTATTTGGGCTCATGTGTTCCATCTTTGGCTATTTTGTTCCTGGTTGCTTTGGGCCTGTGCTGAGGCAGAGCATCAGGGTGGGGCTACAGGCAGAAGATGCTGCTCACTTCAGGAAAGCCAGAAGGTGAAAAATGGTACAAAGTGATGCGGTTATAGTATTTCCTTTATACACTCCCCGACACACACACGCTGATTTGACTTTGCCCCAGTAGGCTCCACCTCCTAAAGATTATGCCATATCCCAAAAGCCTGCAGAAGAGTGATGAAGACTTTAACACCTGAGACTTTGGTAGACGCAGCCTCAGAGGGCATACATGTTCAAGGGGGTTCCCATAGGGTAGAAATGCTTTAGATGAAAATAATGTCTGTTGGGTTTCACTATAGTCTTTCTCCTTTTCTGCTTATTTAATAGGTGAGGCAGGACTTTGTACCCAAGAACAGCAGTGTTACACACTCCCAAGTGGAGAACAACCACAGACAGCTCCCCTAACAACTTCTCCTTCTCCCATGTGTTTTCCTTGCACTTCTCATGTGCCACGTGCTCACCCATTTGTGCACGGCAGCATGCTTTGATTTTGGAGTTGCCTGGGTAATTCACGTTTTTCAGTTCTCTTTCTTTAAATATGGTCCTTGTCACATCATTCTACTCAATTTCAAAATGCTCATCTGTAGAGTGGCAAGTCAGGGCTTCGTTTGTATCCAAACTGGATAAAGGTGAAAACTAAAGAGCTAAGAAGTTGGAATTCTAAAGCCCAAACAATGTGGCCTTTGTGGTGTCTGCTTTGTATTTTCTTTACATCAGCCCAAGGTGGTTGTGTTCTCAGAGATTCCTTTATCCAGAGATAGAGGTGGAAGAAATACAGACTGGGTATGTGAACATTGAAAAACAAGACAGGTCTAAAAGGGAACAGAATGGACTGCTCACAGAAAATTTAATTCCTTTTAGTGTCTCTGAAATTTGTCATAAAGGAATGAGATTATTTCTAATAAAATTTCCATTAAGGAAATACCAATTTTAAATGATATTCAGAAACTATTTTATTTTTAAGTTTTATGTCTTGTATATGCTGTAATAAGATTACTTTAGAATTTAAAGTAATATAAATTAAAAATTAAAATATTGATTTTTTGCCACTTAGCCAGAATAACTATTTCAATAAAAGATTATATATGAACTAAGATTATATATGTCTAAATATCTTTCAATATCTATCTATCTATCTATCTATCTATCTATCTATCTATCTATCTATCCTATATTTGTTATCTATCTTTCTTTCCTTTATTAGTCATCTAACCGTCTGTCTGTTTTTCATCTATGTATTGACTATCTGCCTTTCTTGCTATAATAAAGCATATACATATCTAAAGGCTTCATCAATTTACAACACAGCAGACTAAAGACATTCTAAACCACATTGCACCTTTCAGATATTTGAATAATCAATTCATCTCTTTTATGTAACTGTTTTACACACACAGGGCTTCAGACATCAACAGAAACAACATAACCATTCACTCTAGCCTTACCAGATAGTTGAGCAACCTCTTGCCAGCCATCAGAGGTTATCCCATTTTTTTCCCCCGCACAGACAGCGATGGAAAAGATAGGCAGCTCTTCCTTCTAATGAGGCAATACATATCATTCTACAGTTTGTGAGTCCTTACTTTTTGCTCCATCACATTACAGAGTAAATCTAATCTCTCTTCTCACTAACCAAAACAGCTTCAACTTTAAGTCTACAGATAATATGTCTAGTCTTCTTCTATCTTACATTACAGGTTCTGACAACTTTTAACTGTTGTTCAGAATTCTCAAACCTGTTGAAGCCAGTCATCCAGAGCTGATCACATCTGATGAGTGAGGGCAGACTAAAGTCACCTTCCACCTTCTTTGGGTCTGAAATAACAAAAGAAATAGTTTTTAAGAGTTTTAAAGAAACCTTTTTATATCATATCTGGGGGAAAATGTTGGTGTTAGATTGACAAATGTCCTTCTGAGTTTTATGGCTCCCTTTTTCTCTTACTCGGGTTTGCTCTAGAAAAACATATGCTAAAATGTATATAGAAAAAGGAAAGAGCAGTCAGGAATAGCATCATGGCTCATGTGAAAATATATAAAGAACCACTCATTTTTAAACAGCCTTTTAAAGAAGTTTTTCCCCTTTAAATTATTAGATGGAGAATTGGGGGGAAATGTAAAATAACACACATGACACATAAATTTCACATTTTTCTTCTGTAATTTTTCCATTTTATATTTCCCATTTGTTTAAACACATTTTATTATTAATTCAATTTGTTTCTTTAAAGGTAGGTATTCTTTTTATCGTTTTTTCCCCCTCAACCACAGTCTAATTATTTTTCAAAGTCAAGAAGTATTTTCCAGACTGACTGGACCACACTGCTGTTCTTTAACTTTCTCCTGATTTTTTTCACCTGTGTTTTCCATTCCTTTCCCCTTCTGCTTTCTGGCAGGTCTTTCATTTTAAGGCCCGTTTTTAGCCACTTCCTTCACAGTTTCAAGCTAGATCAGGTTAGATGCTGTGCAGATCTGAGTTAAGAGGGTAAGTGAGTGAGTGTGTGCATTCTTTCTCATTGCTGGGAATGTGATGTCTTGCTCCCCTTCGTTTTATAAGTTTCGATGATGGAGCAAAGACAGAACAAATTAAGGGGCTATTTGTAGTAATATAATGGTTTCTGCAAACATGCATGGAGTGTTAACACACAGGTAAATTAGTAAGGACATCGTCTTTGTTTGCTTTCTGTTGCTGTTACAAAAAAGCAGCTTGGAGAGGAAATGATTTATGTGGCTTACGGTCCATCACCCAGAAAAGCCCAGCCAACAGCTCAAGGCAGGGGCCCAATGGAGAAATCATGGCCGAACTCTAGTTATTGGCTTGCTTTCCCTGGCATCCTCAGATACCTTTCTCATACAGTGCACACCCACTTACTCAGGGACGCACAGTAGGTTGGGTTAACTTTTATCAATTAGCAATCAAGAAAATGTTCCCCAGGTATGCCCAGGGCAATTTGATGGAGACAGTTGAAGTAAGAACCCCTCCTCCAGGTATGTCTAGATTTGTGTCGAAATGACAAACTAACCAGTACAGTAATGGCTGTATAAAATGGTACAGCCAGCTGAGCCTGCTGGTACGAATCTAGAATACTAGCACGCGCGAAGTGGATGATCACAAGAGTATGGCCGGACCGAACTAGATGACACCCTGTTTTGTCGTTACTGTTGCCATCATTGTTTGTTTGCTGTACAGTCATTTATCATAGGGTCTTTTCTATAGACTATCTGAAAACAATCACACAGATTTAGTAATGAAAGACAAATCAATAACATTTCATATCTTTTGTATCTGTTATAGAAATAAAGGCAAAGAAGGTGAAGTTCTATGGGCCCTTAATGTACATCTTATTTCCTAGGCTGTGAAACTACAAGAAAACCTGGTTCAAAGCAGCTTCACGTAATTCTTAAATAGTTAGCCATGCTTTTTAAAAATTTAGTGTTTTCCTAATCCTAATAGCTGCTTGTCTATCATCTTGGCCTGACATGGGAAAGGGGCATCAGTTGTTTATTAGTTATGGCTCCTAACATGCCACAATGACATAATCGCTCTGCTTAAGCCCTACTTATTACTTTTATTGAAACATTATTAAATAGGGCAAAAATATTTTAAGAGATGAATCTGACAAGTTTTTCCTATTGAGCAAAGCTTACGCGTTTAATGCTAGTGGCAGGTCTATGTAATTATTACCCTATGGAGTTGCCTGACAAGTAATGACGGGAATTACTGTTTTATGGAACCGGCTCATCACATAATGTGATTAGCATGAGTTTTTGCTTAACAGGGACGATAAAAGGCAGAAAAGAAAAGAGAAATGGCGCACAGCACTGACATCGTAAATAAGAGGAGCAAATCACTGCAGTCGACCTGGACACTAAAAGGATATAAGCAATGCAAAGTGTAACTCTGTGACCACAAATACAATAACACTATCAACTTGCAAAAAAAAAATCCGCCAAAAATGACACAGGAAAAAAATAAGTAAGATAATAGCTTGTACTTGTCAAAGAAACTAAGTACATAATTTAACTTTCAAGGCAACAAGTATCAGGCTTACATGAGTTCACTGCTAAATTCTTTCATATATTTGAAGAAAAAAGTATATTGGTTCTCTACAATATTTCTCAAAAGACAGAACCAAATGGATCCCTTCTATTTTACTCTGTGAAACTCAGTATTAATATACAGTAAAAAAAGATATTACAAGAACACAACCACAGAACAATATCTATCCAGGAACAATATCTCTCCATCTCTCCAGGATATATATTCAAAACATTTTTAAATAATAATACTTTCAGTTCAAATTCAACTTTTTGAAAAATACTATTGCAAGCTAAGATTTATCCCGTGTTTGCAAGGTCCAACATAAAAGATCAGTTTATATAATCTATTATATCAACAGACTAGAGAAGATTATTAACAGAGTCTGAAAAAAAGACATTGGACAAAATTCAACATTAGAGGTAAAACAAAAGAAAAGATAAAATAGGATGGGTAACAAGGTATTTATGGAGAGACATTCAACACTTTCAGATTAAAATCACCAACAGGCAATGTTTTCCTCTCTAATCACAATTGGTTCTTTCCATCATTTCAGCATGAACAAGAAGGTCTAGCTGATGCAATAAGACATGAAAAGGAAATAAAATGTATGTAGCCATTGAGAAAGGAAGGTTTTCCCATTAAGAAGACATAGGTATCTACATAGAAAATACAGTAGATTTGACCAAAACCCCCCACAATTTCCTTAATATCAATAAACATAATCATAGAACAAAAGCTTAACATACAAAAGTCAATCATATTTCTAAAGAACAGCAATGAACGTGGCAGAATTTAACATGTCTCAGAATAGCTAACCAAGTGTTGAAAATAGGAAGAAATTCTCTTGAGAGACCAATTCTATACAACTCCAAGATTATCGCCAACATATAATAACAATGAACATAAAAGAGATATCATGGGACCATAGAAACACAGTCAACTGGTCTTCAACAAGGAAGTAAAGAGAGTATAAAGTCAACAAATTCAAGATAAAGTACTAGAGTAATATGATGTCTGTGTAAATTGTAAACCTAGACCATGACCTATACTCTTTGAAAACTTAAACACAAGAGGTTAGAAACCTAAATATAAGATACAAGCCATAGACTAAGAAATTATTTCTTCTAAGTCCATCCTCTGGAATATATTCGTGTGGTTTAAATGTGAAATTTTCCTTCACAGGCTAGTGCGTTGAACATTGCTGTTTCTATTTGGGGGAGGTTGTGGAAACATTATGAAATGGGATGTATTTTGTAAAAATTGGTCATTATGACTATAAAGAATATCTTTGCTTCTAGTTCATATCTAGTACACATCATGTAAAAAAAGCTCTGGTATATGGTGCCTCTGGTCATTATGCCTTGCCACTGTGATGAAGGGCAGCAGCTCTTTAAAATCATGAGCCAAAGAAAGTGTAAATAACTTCTGTCAGGTGTTTTGTTGATGTGACCTGAAAAGTGACTAAGATGTTTATGAAGAACTTTTGTATAATATCACAATAAAAGTTACTTGATTATAAAGTGGACAGAAGATCTGGACAGACATCTCATCCAATAATAAAACACAGAGGACAAAGATTATGATGTGTTCACCACCATAGTTGTTATGTGAATTCAAATTAAAACAACCATGAAATACCATTATTAGAAAATCTAAAATACCACAGTGTTAAACGCTAAAGAGGACATGAAGCAACAGGAGCATTCATTGGTTGCTCGTAGAATTGTGAAATAATCCTGTCAACTTGGAAGACAGTTTGACTCTTCCTTACAAACTTTAACAAGCTTTTAACATACAATCTAGCAATCAGGTGCCTGGGAATTTGCTCCAATGGACTGAAGATAATGTTCATTCAGAAACTGGGACAGGGATGTTTATAGAAGCTTGATTTATAATTGTAGAAACTTGAAAGGAAGCAGAATGTTGATCACTAGGTGAAGAGGTAATAAACTGTGGTCTCTCCATATAATGGAGGAGTGTTCATTGCTAAAGTGATGCTAGCTATCAATGCATGAGCAAATGCAGAGGTGTCTACTAAATGCACATTACCAATCTGACCATGGTAGAAAATGGGGGCTTTTTTTTTTTAACAGACTATATGATATGTGATATGATGGTTGCAGGAATGTATACGTCGATATTTCTTTCACCCCATAGGCTGTATGGCACTAAGGCTGAACTCGAAGGTAAAATATGAACTTGTGTGGCAAGATAGGTCAATGTAGGAACACTGGCTGCAAAAAGTCTTCCATTCAGTCATAAGGTGCTGCTAGTGAGGGCGGCTGCGTATGTGAGGAGGCAAGAATCTGTTCCTTTTGCTCAGTTTGACTGTGAACCCAAAACTACTCTGCAAAATGAAGCCCATTTAACAGGAAAGAAAACCAAGCATGAACTGTTGATAGAGTGATAGCCTGAGGATATCTCAGTGGCAGGAATGAATGACATAAGCAACTTCCAACGGTCACGTTCTGTAGTATTCCAGATATTGCAAAGCACTGAGATGATAAAACTATGTAGACAAATATCCGGTTTGTCAGTGTTTGGGGATCCATAGGAGGGTGAGGGTTGGGTGAGGGAGATCTCTGTAGTGATGGAAACTACCTGGGTCAGGGTGTAACGGAGCAGCATAGAATGTAGCAAGGTAAATCTGGATTCAGTACTGTAAGTGTACTCTACTAATCTAAGATAATGTCATTGGAAAAACAGAAGAGCCATAAGTAGGGCTTTGCTGTGTAATTTAATAATTGTGTGTGTTATTTTTGTGAGTACAGGCATGTACGTATCACAGTGTGATAGGACAACTTGTAGGGTCTCTCTTTCTCTAGACCAGTGATTTTCCACCTTTCTAATGCTGCAACCCTTTAATACAGTTCCTCATGTTGTGGTGACCTCGAACCATAAGATTATTCTCACCGCTACTTTATAACTGTAAGCTTGCTACTGTTATGAACCATCCTGATGATATCTGATATGTAGGATATGTGATATGCTTTTCCTATGAGGGTTGCAACCCACAGGTTGAGAACCACTGCTCTAGATTATAGATCTGGGGAATATAACACAGGTTTTTAGGCTTATTTAACAAGCACTTTAGCCACTGAACCATTTTGTTGGCTTGACTGCTAATTTTTCAGGTAATTAATGTATTAAAGCAATTTTTATTTATTATTGTTGTTATGATTTTTATGCTGGCCTGCCTTGTCACCTGGGTACCTGTCCTTTAAGAGACAAGCTCTGCCCACTCCCATCCTCCCTCTGCCCACTGAGACAAGCCCACCTTGGCCCATTTCTCTCTCTCTCTGCCTGTCTTTCTTCTGAAGAGGCAGCGTTGTGTCTCTCTCCCCCTTCCCATCTTCTTTCTTTTCTCTCTTTCTGTTCCTTTATTTCTCTCTCTTTCTCTCCCCCTATACTTCCCCTACTCTCCAATACCCTCCCAAAATACCTAATAAATAAACTCTCCATACCTCAATTCTCTCTTCATGACTTATCTGTCTATTCCTTGCCTGCTTTGGTCCCCCATTCGCCATGGGACCCACCAAAGTCCCTCTCGCTATTGTTGTTGCTCTCTCTCTCTCTCTCTCTCTCTCTCTCTCTCTCTCTCTCTCTCTCTGTGTGTGTGTGTGTGTGTGTGTGCCTGCCATGGCATGTGTGTGGAGATCAGAGGAGAGCTTGAGGGAATCACTTTCCTCCTTCCACCATGTGCATTATGGGAATTGAAACCTGACCCTGGTTTTTCAGGCTCAGTGCAGAGCTATCTAGCTGACCCCTGATTAATTTGGAATGAGTCTGTAATTTTCAAGGTTTGGGATTAACACTGAGATGGATTACAAGGGGGAATATTGTGTTTATTAGAGAAGTTATTAACACTATCGACAGACAGATAGACAAGAGCATGATGGGAGCTCTGGGGAGCACCAGGATCCCAGCACCTGAGAGAGACTCTGAAAGAAAGGAAATCAGGGCCCATATGGCAGAAACAGGGTCTCACGTTATATCTTTCTTAGGATGGGGAAAGTTTCAAAGCACAAGCTTCCAGCTAGGCTTTCTGATTCCAACGAGGGAGGCAGGGAAGAGGAGGGGGACAGTGTGGCACCTTGGCTAGATGTGGCATGGAATGGCTCCCTGAGGAGCATTGACTGGAAGGGATGAGTGAAAGACACGCTCCCAGGCTTACTCCCTTGAGTAGATCAGGAAAGTCTAACAGCTGGCAAGTCTTTTGGAGGAGTGCCAGTCCATCACCGCTGTACCCGGGACTCAGTGCTCAGGCCCTCCCATTGCCTGGCACAGTGATGGAGCGGCACCTGGAACGGTGGCACAGTTCCTTCCTCCACATTTCCACTGATTTGAGAAGATACTAATTTGTGTGTTCTCATTCTCCCCTCCCCTTACTCCTCCTCCTCTTCCTCATGTCTGAAGGAAAACTAGGTTTTACCTTCATTCTCACAGATTTACCTTATCAAAGAGGCTGATGGGCTGCAGAAATCACATGGTTTGGAGCCACGATTCCTAGGATGGTGGGAAAGAAACATTAACATTTGATGGAGAACACAACAGCCAAATCTCAGAACCCAGTACTCAGAAAGCAAGCAAAGTCTCTAAAACATAATTATTAACTAAACAAAGCAAGGCTGAAGCAGTGCTCGAAGGATTCCTGTTTGAAGTAGGGGCTAATCCTATAATTACTACTTCTCGGAGAAGTTCTGTGGATGCGTGGGAGAAAGCCGTTAACTAAGTCACGGAACACTGCACTTCAAAGCTCGTCCTGTCAGGGATGTTTAGCGATGTCAAAATGTTCAAAAATTAAAGAAGATGAGACTGGGGACAGAGTTTTCAAATGAAGCTCTGGAGGGAAGCAGAGAGAAAGGGCTGTCCTTCTGTAGGAGCAAGTCCTTCCTTTTGTACCATGAAAGGCGCATTTCCTACTGAGAGCTGTCTGTGTTGCAGAGGGCCCTTCATTCTTTCCCTGCTTTCAAGGTGGGTTCCTTTACATGAATCTACTGTACAGCCAGGGACAGCAGGCCTGAGATCACCAACTCAGTCACACTGTTTCTCTCCTTAAAGTCCCACAACAGATTCCACAGTCACTTGACATAGGAGTGCAGACTCCTAGCATGAAATACAAACTCAAGCCACTAAGTCTCCCCTGACTTCTCGCCTATCTCTTTCAAATTAAACCATTTAAACTCTAAAATTGCCTGCTGCTTTTAGAGATTCTATGTTGCTAACATATTTCCTGGCCTGCTCAGGCCCTTTGTTCTCTCTGGAGTCCTTTCCTCTCCTAAAGCAAGCAGGTACTTGGTCTGAACATAGTTACCTCCTTCTCTGTCTTCCTGACACATTGTGTTTCTGAAGTGGCTGAATGGGCTCAGTAGTCTCCTTCCACCACATGGTTGTGGGCATTCAACACAGGCAATGAGGCTTAACACATGCCCTTACCCACAGGGTCATCTCACTGGCCCTCACCCCTTATTTTTTATCAAGTCAAACTTCAGTCCATTGGACTCCAGGAAACCTTAAGAATCCAATACATTTTACGGAAAGAAAAAATATACTTTAGTCTAAGATTCTCCACATAGCTCTTAGAATATTACTCCTAAGATCTCTGAAATGGACTTTTATGTGCCAGCTGAACTTGGGGACTAAGTATGTTTGAAGCTTACTGCCAGAGCTGATTTTGGTTTGTCTGCTAAAAATAAAGGTTCTTAAGTTATCAGCTGTCTGCCAAAGACTTGAAAAGACTGCAAAAACTCCCCCAATTGTTCATTAAGCTTTTGGATATGTGTACTTTCGAGAAAAGGAACCAATAGCCTTTTGGGGATGTTCTTATATGTTTGGAAAGAAGAAAAGACTAAGAAGGGTGAAATGTTCAAATAAGAGTAGAGGGTAAGCGTTTGTGGTGGAAGCAGATGCTCAGAAAGAGTAAAATAAACCGAAAGGAGGAAACCCAGGCTCAGACATATCTTGCTTATCAAGCTTTCTGCTTGCAAATTAGATGCAGGATGGTATTGTGCTCCTCTTGAGAAACATATGATACATGAGGGCAGCAATCTTGCCCCTTTTCACTAACACGGTGTATAAAAGGATATAATACTCAGAAATACAATGTCCTGACCCATGCACATTTTCTCTGTCATAATGTTAATTGCATATTGATATATTTGGATCCTAAGTATCCCACACCCATGTTCAATGTGCTAAATGTTTCTTCCCCAGGGTGCCTCTATTAGGATATAGAAGATATTTTGAGAAAGTCAATGGGCACATGCCCTTGATGTTACTAGTGGTACCTTGTAGCCATCCTCCGTCACTGATTCGTTCATTAACATTTAGGGCTTCATTCTTTCATGGATCCCCTGATGTTGCAACCTGTACTAGCTCCTAGGTACCCAGAGGGCCCCCAAGATGTCTCTGCCCAGTTATAAACTGACATTTCTAAAATCTGACCCACAATTAAATTTCTCTCTTCCTCAGTAGATTATCCTAGACATTGGCTATAGGGACAAGAGCCTAAATAGCATAGATCTAGACAGAGGTAAGAATATTTGTGATATTCTTGCTTTTGATCAAAATAAACATGGGAATGTTATCTCCAGAGAAACTTTTTCACTGAAAAATACACCAAGTTAAAACAATAAAGTTCTGCTTTCCTAGTTAGGGAAATTATTTTGAGGACAGGGACAAAATCCCACAGCTTTTAAATGAACTGACCATCCAAACCATAAGCCCATGTTTATAACCTGCCTGTTACTATCCTTGGAAACCTGTAATGACTGGACAAGTTTCATAGTCAGGGAGATACCGGTCATAAGGCTTAAAGTTACACTGAAACAGGAAATATAAAACAAAATAAAACCCTGAAGCCCATCTTAATTAAACCCTATTAATTATAAAACAAATTAATTCTAAATGAACTGTCAACTTTAGCAGAAATTAAAGAGTGTTACAATTCCAACTTTAAGAAGGTATAAATGATGTCGTCTTTTATCCAGTCCCAAGCCACAGTTCTCAGCTGCCTTGGGATGCTCAACTAGCCTCTTTTTTGGTTGCGTGTAGATTGAGGACTTCTGAGCACAAAATTCAATTTGCTAGATTCGCATATGTGTCATTCATCCAAACCAGGAGGTCAAAGAGAAGTATTTTTAAGCAAGCTTTCCTAGGGGGAGCACCTTAATTTGTTGTTTCGGAAAGGACCGGGAGTGGCGGTGCGAGTTTGCAAACATTCTGATTTTACATGCATTTTTAATAATGAAAATCTTGCCGAGTAGTTACAGCTTGTTAGCAACGGTACTTCCTCTCAAGTCCCCCGAGGGCTCTTTATTCTGGGAAAAGAATTTCAAGGCAACCCCCCTGGGAACTATTTAGGAGGAAGGACTGTATGATCTTCTCCTTTTGTGTCAGTTCGAGTTAAAATATTTTATGGAGCTGTCAAAATTTGGTCAATAGCAAATAACTTATTGTCATAGTCTATTGCACTAACAAGTAAGTATTTGTCAATAACAATGCAAAAAATAGTTTATCCTTCTCGAGTCCCTGTGTGAGTGAAGATGAGTCAAATGTCTACTGAAAGGGAAGAAGAGAGTCCACGATGAACAGGGGTTCTAGGCAGCATTTGGTATCTCGTCGATGGGAAGATTCATGTTCTTAAATAACAGGGGAGATCTTCAAAGAATGAAGAGAAATAAGGATTTGACCCAAGATTTTCTTGAGCAGAGTGAAGGAGATAGTTTTTAATGTTCCTCAGTAGAGATCTTCCTTGAAATGGTTTGCAGAGTGGCTTAGTGTTTATTGTAGCATTCAGACAGTTAATATAGAGATTATTTTTATATGACAGCTAGCATGGTTGTGTGCTGCTGTCTGCCAGGGAGGAAGAAGCTTGCCATCGAGTCAGAGGCTCTTGGTATCTTCATGCATGATGCTGCCGCTTTGGCCTCTTCACCTCAGCCCGGAGGAAAACTTGTGCACCTGAGCCTCAGCAGGGGCTGCGAGGCACGGATGGAGTATTTGCATGCTCCTTGCTTCTAGATGTTAAATCCATTTGGCAGTCTGAGCTTCTGAGACTCAATCAAGTCCTCCAAGGAGCTAATTCCCCGAAGCATGATTGGATCATAAAGTCAGAGAGTTAGAATGACATGCAGGGGCAACTAATCCCACACCTTTTCTCAAAATAAAACTCTCTGTGCCAACCCAGCACTGGGGTAGCAGAGTCTCCAGGAAGGCTGTGCTCGCTTCTCTCCAGGACAGTTCTTCCCACTAATGTGAGTGCATTAAATATTGCTAGAGTATTCTTTCTCTTAGAGTTGGCTCTGGCCACCAGGTTTTTTTTTTTTTTTTTTTTTTTTTTTTGTAGCTCTTCAAGAGAACCGTCATCTTCTTCAGAAACTTCCCCCCTCTTTGCATCTGAGTGGCTCACTATACCGTGTAGATCCAAACCTGCTCTCCATAGATGGTTCTTTTTTGCAGTTATCTCTTTTATACCAGGGTATTTTTACTTTGGGTAAATTCTGACTATTTAATGTTATGTTTAATGTTAAAGACATTCCTGCTTTTATTATCAAAGTACTAAAACTGTCTTAACACATCCCACATCTTATTATGGTTATAAATGGCACAGGTTGGCAGGATGTAGAGGTTAGACTCAGGAAACAGTGGTCCCGATCTTTATTTATGTTTCAAAGAGCAGGGCACCTGGATAGACTGTCAGGCTATCCAGAACACAGATACTCACTCCCCTAGCGGGAACAAAGCATGCAGTTGGAAAGCTTGAACCCAGGAGCCATGCAAAATCGTTGTGCCGGCATGAATCTGCTTCAGTTTGACTAGAGAAAGCATTTACGTTGTTCATGAGAAAATACTTTTCTTGTTGTTCATGGGAAATGTTGCTAATACTTGATTGGTTTTAACCTTTGCAGTCTTGGAACAGGTAAGTTTATTATTACTATCTGATGGATGAGAAAACTAGAGCTGGGAATAGGTAAGAATAGGTAAGTGTGTGACCAGAGTCACACACCATCGGCGGTGATACTGAGCCTAGTCTGGACTGATCATAAAGGAACTTAGGGCTTTTAATCTATGGCTTCCTTGCTTTGAGATCAACCCAAAGGTCCAAGGAAAGCCCTGAGAAAGAAGGAAGAACTCAGTGGCTCAGGAGTAGCTAAGAGAATAGACTGTAAGGATCTGAGCTGGGAAAGCATAGATTTGTGTAGTTGACCTGCAAGGCAATTTACTGGCATGCTAGTGGAGGTGACCTGTTGGATGGATAGGAAATCATGAAGGCCTTTGTTTCACCACAAGCCATTCTATCACCCTTTGCTCCCCATCTGTCAGCATGGCAGAATGCCATCTTCAATAAAGAAGCTTGCTCTCAAATACAAACCGGAAGATGGCATTTTGCTATAGGAAGTTCTCTATTTACACACACAAACACATAGACACATGGACACACACACACACACAGAGCCATATACGCAAAAATTAGAAACATAAATATTCTAAAAAAATTACTGAAAATGAGTGACTTTGACTGCTTTTCAGAATATCAAGAATTATGACTGTTCTTCGAGCCTTCTGCAGTAGCTGCTTTTTTTCTACTATTAATTTTACTTAATCCTCACAGGACTCTGTGAAACGAGTATCATTACATCCTTATTTTAAACATGGGGAAACTGAGTCATGGCTCGCTTATGCAGCTTTCACAGTCAGTCAAAAAAGGTGGCGCTTAGATCCAGGCCCCGTCAGAGCCGTTCTATTCTCCACCCGTATTACCATGCGTGGCAATAGTTTCAGACTCCTGTGAGGAGTTCCTGTGGAACAGCAGGCTTTAACACTCACTGAGCTGAGGAACACCCCCCCCTCTTCTGAAGCTCCTCCCAGGTCCTTGAATATCTGGTTAAGTGGAAACGCCTGATCCAGAGCAGTATGACTTTCACCTGACGGAGGTGGGTCACTGGTACAGGTTGGGAGCACATGTTTCGGGGATTGCTGCTTGGAACCGACACTGGTCTGTTTTTTCCTCTCTCTGATACAATATTTTGGTAAAAGTATTAAAATGTCATGTTCTTATTACTTCTTTTAGCTTCTTCATGCAGAAACCACCAGTGCTTAAATGACCACGTACAGCTAGACATTTTCAGAGTACTCATCAATGTTACGGCTGAGGCTGGACCCTTTTTCCTATAACTACCTTGCAATCCGAGTGTCTTTGTGTCTGTCGCTGGATTTAATTTCATTTTTTTAAAAGCAAACTATAATAAAAAAATCTTCCACATAAAAGCAGAACATCCTCTTAATTTGGATTTCTTCATGATCTGAGCAGTCTGAAGAATTGCTATGTTCAAGTCATGACAATAATTTCATATCCAGATGAAACCAGCAGGTGAACTGTGCCGGCTTTGGTCTGCTTGCTATTTCCTTTGCTTCATGTCTCTGCCGTGTCCACGTTTATTGAACCCCACAGAATGCCAAGACAGCATTTGTGAAGGGGGATTTATTTAACGCTGGGTGAGTTGTACAAATGCAATAATGCAGCCCAACTCTTGTTTAATTTTGAGGGCTCTCTCCTAGACAACACTGCTCATAATGGACGGTTCAAGCCAAATTATCCATTATTGTTCCCAAAGTTTACAATTAAACTATCGATCAAATCTGGCAGTGATTCCTCCAATAGCCTGAGCTCAGAAGCTGCTGAATTACATCAGAACCTGCATCCTTAGAGGCGGGAGATGTGACACAGACAGACAGATACTAGACAGACAGACACCTTCCAGAAGCCACCCTGGGGCCCAGCATTTGATATTTTTTTTTTTTCCTGAGCCAAGAGATGGGCTCCCAATCCAGCTAGGGTTAGTGGGTGAGCCATTTTAATAGGCAGGGGTGCTTGCAATTTGTGACCCCTATCCCTAGCTGTAAAAATTGGAGTTTAACAGGTTCGGCTCCTTAGGGAATGAACCTCAGCTTTTAGGCTCCTTCAGACAATGTGGAATGCATCTTTTCTGGGGAATTCCACAATAAAATGACTGTTATTTATCATTACAAACCTCTTTATCATTTAGTCAATAAAAGGCCTCTCTCTCACACACTTTTTTTCCTGTGGCATGCTCAGAGTCAGAAATCGGTATTAGTCTCTGCTGGCCCGAAGGCAGGAGATGTCAAAAGCTAAATCATGATCTACCCTGGCTTCCTGGCTAAATTGTGTATGAAGGCCTCGGGCAAAAAGGCTCACATGCTCATTATTTGAAACCGATATTTTTTTTCATCCCACTTTTAGTTTTTCTTTCTTTTTCTCCTTTCTCTTTTTACATATTGAGACATATAATAGGGGCATGACTTAGAAGATGCAGGCACGAGACAAGGCAACAAGAACGCCACATATCCTTTCATAGATCAAGGGGTAACAGAAAGGGGAACACTGAAAGTAGAAAAGAACAGGCAGTTTAATCTCTTGGGAAATATATATATATATATATATATGACTGTATATATGATCTATATGTATATCATATATATGTATATATTTATAATGTTTTGTGACTGGTAGCAGTAGTCAGACTTCAAGGCAGGCTGTAGGTTGAGCATGAATAGTTCTATTTTGTTGTTCAGAGGAGTCAGTGTTGAGTCTGCTGTGAACTTGTAAGGGGAAGTCACTCCTGAAATCTGCAAACAAGCTTTGCCTCAGGGTTCCCCACTCCCGAGCATTTTTCAGTAGTGGCCATGTGACTGGAGGTGTCAGGTCACAGAGGGTCAGAAATGAAAGCCAAATGAGGGTGACGGGTGACAGAGTCATCTGAGGCAACTCGTTTAAAGCCAACTGCCCTAGGTAGGTCAGAACTTAGTATTTTAACCAGAAGGAGTATTTGGTGATCCTGGGTCTTGTTTGCATTAAATTCCTCTAGGAATGGGCTCTCTCCTCATTTTCACCTGACTACTTCAAGACAGTGGTCTTCGGGGACTCGGGCTTCTTCATGACTTTCTTGTCTTATTTATTCTATGTGTTTTGTGACCTCATCCTAAGCAGCAGTGTAATGGATCAGGCAGAAATGAAGCTATTCTAAGGACACTCTCTTGTCTTTCAATCAGACTATTGAAACAATGGACTCCCCCACCCCAACAAATAGGGATGGGAGAACAAGGGGCTCCAACCAGAGAGCCAATTTTTTTTTCTGGAAATAGACTTTAAACAATTCTCACAACTTGTCAGATAATCTTCTTGGATGTTGGGAGCAGTGAACCCCCAGATGCTGAATTTCTTGCAAGCAACTTGTTTTCCCCTGATCTGAGTGCCTACAGCTGCTCTGAGCACAAGACCCTCAGGAGTTCCTGAAGGCAGCAAAATGGTTTCTGGTGCGTTTGGCTGGGGTGTGGCTATCCCTATATAAGCTGCCCCTGAACACAATAAAGGCGGCATTCTTGGGGCATCTTGGCCGCAAGGATGACCTGAGTCTGTATCTGTGACTCTTTGTGTGTTTCAGTCTCCATCCCCTTGCTCGGTTCATGAACCGTATGGTGGCACAGAGAGCCCAGATAGGCGTCATGCGCCACACTTGGATGAGACTAAAATCCAGATAATGATGGATTACTAGTGGGAAGACCCATGTCTTAATGGGGTCCTTCAAATACACATATCAATAGCCCTCTATTTACATTTGGATCTCACTCCAGGACCCTGGACACAGACTTCAGGGTATTTTTGGATCTTTTTGTCCCTCTCTGTGGTGTAGCCACATTAAATAAATCTCTTTTCTCTATTTCCACTATTAATTTCCCTTTTTCTATTGGCTTAATCAGAACAAGTGGCCAGACTTGACTTGGAGCATAGATTGTGACCCCATGTTCAATACAGCAAGGCAGGGAAAGGGACAGAGCTGTTAATAAGGAGGGAGTAGTGAGCCTGTTGACACACGCCTGGGAAAAATCTCTTAGTGGCTGAAGCTATATAAATATATGTTCTTTTCGTTTTGTTTTGTTTTCATTGTTACTGGGTCAGTTCACAAAATAGAAAATAAAACTTCATGAACTCTCCAATGCTTGATGCCTTCCCTTGGCCATCTGAGTCTGAGAGGAAATCATATTTAACAGCTTATAATTACGTGCTTTTTTATTGCTGAAAATAGTTGCGTGAGTATCGTGTAAGGGTTGACTGACAAACCTAACAATAATGACCAATTGACAAGACATTCGGTCAGCCATAGGTATGTAAGAGATTTCCATCCACCTCTGTACTTTCAGTTGATGTGTTTAGGAATAGGATTTTTGTGGAGATGTTCTATGAGACATTTTGACTGTATGACAAGCATGAAACAGATAGGGTTGGCCTCAATGTTGTGAAATACTTGGATGGACTTATTTCACCATTAGCCTATCTGTTCTCTTAGAGGGCATGCTTCAGCTTAAGATGTATCAGCTGGAGAGTTCATTTTCACTAAAAAGCTAAATACAATTGTCCTTTAGTTTCTACACAGCACTGTTTCCCGGATATCCCTTGAGTATCCAAGATACTTGAGTCCCTTACATGAAGGCTCTGCTGATAATCATTGCTCATTTTCATGTATATTCAATAATTTCCAGATTACTCATTATTCCTAAAACAATGCAAATATGATGGAAATAGTTGTGAATCTGTGTTAAGAAGCACCAACATCTTTGATACAGATGAGATAGTTCTCCAAACAATTTAAAAATTTATTTATTATTTTATAAGTATATTTGTGCCTCTAGGTACATGTATGATGTATGACATGTGTGCAGGTGCCCAATGAGGCCAGAAGAAATAATCATATACCCAGAAACTGTATTTATAGGTAAACTGCTGCATGTGGGTGCTGGGAGCCAATCCTGGATCTTGGGCATGGAACCCAAGCCCTTTGCGAGAGCAACAAGTGTTCTTGGCCTCTGACCCATCCCTCTCATCTCCAATCAATTTGATGCATACTCCACAGAGACACCTGTAGGCTAGACTCACTTATTAGAAGAGAGCAATGAGAATGACTGTGAGCTTAATTTAGGAATTATTACATATTCCATCCTAAGTGCCTATTTATTTCTCAAGTGAAAAAAAAATGGTTTCCTGGAACTGATGTAGTTTTGTGCTTGTACACATGTGGTCCTGGTTCTTAATGATGTGATCGAATACCTTTTCACTTTCAGACTGTAAACATTTTCCTTAAAATTGGTGACATCACATGGTCCCCATGCTCCCAATTTGCTCAGATGTATAGCTCAATAAAATCAATAAAAAATTTTTTAAAGTCAGGGTTCCCTGCCCTGTGGAGAGTCCAAAGTCCTCCCCGCTCCATCCTGGTCTAGGAAGGTGGACATCCAAACTGGCTAGGCTCCCACAAAGCCAGAACCTGAAGTAGGATCAAAACCCAGTGGCATTGTCCTTGGCTTCTCAGCAGCCCTCATTGTCCGCCATATTCAGAGAGTCCGGTTTTATCCCATG
>NW_026067924.1:3592355-3617742 GCF_014885135.2 Alexandromys fortis | reverse complement strand
GGGAGGATGGGGAAAAAGAGAGATGGGGAGGGAAATGGGAGGCGGGGAGGAGGCAGAAATTTTTTTTTCAATAAAAAATTATATTAAAAAAACTATGGATAACCTAGATATCAAAAAATTATCTGTGCCTAAAATATAGTCACATAGCATCAGATTATAAATAAACATGTATGGACTCCACAAACAGCACCCAACACTGTGGGGGTGATGCATATATCAAGTGTTATACAGCTTCTGATGTGACCGTATGTAGATAAGCACCTCTAATATCTGAAGATATCTTAGACTAAATACTTATTTCATGTGAATCTCTGTATTGTTGATAAAATACAAAATAAGCATTTTATCAACTATTATGATAATAAATTAAGCATTTCCAAAAATGTAAAAAAAATTTTTTTAAAAAAATGGTGGCATCTCATAGAAGACAGAAGTTGAGGGACCATGATTATTTTGTGTGGTGAAGGGAATGCCTCCTTGTCTTGGGTGGATATTGGTGTGTTCTTCATCTCTCTATCATTGCCATATAACTTTTGCTCATTTTCTGAGTATGAGCACTTTGAGAACAGGAAGCGCCATGTAGAGTAGATCATATTTTGTATCTCATGGTTTCAGGGCATGCCAGTCACACCAGGACCTCTGCAGGCATGCTCTTTCAGGTAGTTTATGTTAATATACTCTTCAGAAGTATTTTATTCCATACTAAAGTTTCCAAAGATGACGACAAGTCTTGAAATATTTTTAAATGCTTGCGAGTCTTCATGTTCTTATCTGGTTAAGTAGATTTCACATTATATGCAAATAAAATAATTTTTTTTAAAAGAAAATAAGCATGTCTGGTTTAATTAAACTTCATTATGCCCAATATACTTTCCTCAGACCGGAAATACTCTGCAGATGGTAGACTCAGGCTCTCTTATAGCTACCACTACTGTTCTTAATCATCATTACTCCTCCAGTAAAAGGGTGTGCACTCATGCAGGGACCCACCATGAAGATCTTTATGCTAAGAGACTATGCATTCTGTGGCTTATGAAATTGGCTTGGTCGTGAAATTTGTTCTCCTAATGACAAATACGCAGTTGACCACGCGACATTAGTGGTAGACTCCTGTTGAGCCATTATGTATTGTTCTTTCTGCATTTCTCTGTCGCTGCCATGGGAATAGCAGGTCTCACATAAAGAATAGTTCTCCCAACCCAGGTGTCATGCTGCATGGAATAGAACCATAATGACTCAGCCTCCAAAATCTGACTTAACAGATTCGTACGTATAATTTAGAAAGTTTAAATTGAACAACAGAAGTGTCTATTCTCAAATGAAGATGAAATTGGACCTGATACAATTTACTTTTCTTTTTTCAAATTGTTTCACTTCGTGTGTGTGTGTGTGTTACATGGTAATTGTATATGGTTAGAAGACTTACCCCGAGTTACAGGTACAGTTCACCTCATATGCTCATGGGTTGTTAGTATTGAAGGAGGCAAATGATGACAAATGGCTATTTTACACTATTATTGGCTTTTCATAATTAAATATGCTGTCAATAGCTATACTATCTGTATTAGGAAGACATTTCTAATAAAGAAACAGGTAATATTTGAGTGATTTCTCTCTTATATGGATTATAAATCAATTTCAATTCTACCACGAAGGAAGTAAGTTTGTTTGATTGCTTTATAGTTTTTTCTTTTTCTTTTGACAAAAGTCATTTGATTGACCTGACAATTTACTTCAAAGTGTGGGAATCTTCAGAGAAATTTCATTGCAATTGGAGAACTAATTTTTCATACATATCTTGGTAACAGATTTGCAAAGGCAGGCCACTAAGACGGCCTTCTAATTCACTGTTTTCATTTTTGACTTGTAAAGTTACTGTTTTATAAACACCTGAGAAATCTGCCAATAGAAAAATTTAAAGGATGCCAGAGATAACTTCAGGAAATCGCCTCTACATTCAACCTGAGCTATTATTCCAAATCACCAAAAAGCCTGGACCATGGGCGAGAATCTAATACAAAGTGAATGACAGACATACATGATCAGTGGAGCTGTAGCCGGGAGAATGGTAGACTTGCTTGAGTCTTCTCATAAAAACCAAGAAACCATCCTGGCAGCTATGTGACATTGGCAGAATAAAGCTGCAAACCCTGCTATTGAAGGAAAGAAACTTCTCTCATGATTTTGATACTATCTGTGAGTTATTCCACCTGATTTTCACCCAAATTCTTTTCTTATAAATCAGGTGTGACCTTACCTATCAGTCTCCAAACAGATCCATCATCCAGGATTACAGTTATTGTAATAAGAGCTGAAGAAATACTCCATTAAAGCTACTTGAATGTATGGCTAATACTTCTCGTCTTCTTTTCTATTTTTTTTTTTTAATGGGAGTGAGGGAGATAGAATCTGGTTTCTTGCATGTGCCAACAAAAAGATTTATCACTGATTTTTGTCTCTAGCCCAAGGCCAAGAATTTATTCTGCACTCCATTGCCTAGTTGGCTTCTAAATTTCAGGTATGACCTCGGTTCAAATATTCTGTTTATTGTTTGAGACAGGTCTTACTGCCCACTCTAGACTGACCTACTGCCTTCTTGGTACCTCAGTCTCCAGAGTTCCATGGCTACAGACAGACACCCTCTTCCTTCATCTAAGAAGACACAAGCATAACCGTATTGTTAAGTAAATTTCTATATGAAAACAAAGTAAATTTCTCTATAAAAACATTTGTTACAAAAAGTATTTGTTTTTCTAACTAAAGCAGTATATTATAGATTTTAGGAAATTTAGAAAATATAAAGCAAATGAAAATGATCTTATGAAGATCTTAAATTTTTTTATTAAACTAATTCTTGAATTGGATGAATTTAATCTTCTTTTCTATCATGTTAATGATTTCATAGTGTTTTTAACTAGTACATGATGTCCACATTTTTAAACTGATTTATTATTACTGGCTTAAGAACTTCTCTCCCTCATAAGTACTATGATGGATATCGCAGTAAATAAGTCAAATTTAGCTCTTTGATTAATTTTCTGATGAATATATTAATATTAGGATTTTTATGTAATACTATGGTTGAATTTGACGGCTTTTTAGTAAAATAAATTTGTCCTAATCATTTTTACCAAAAACTGACTAAATAAAGAAGCATGAAACAAAAGCTCAACTGGTAATATGGGAAGTCTCATCCTACTGTCTCTGTGGATTGGTTTCCATTATTTATAAAATATATACAAAATAGATTATAACCACCTAATAAGAGTACTGAGATTAACATACTAAAGTCAGAATATATATATGCATATTTCATGTATAATACTTTTCATATCTAGTTCAATTATTTTCCAGATAAAATTTCAGTGGATATTAACCGTGACTCTGTGACTTTGGGAGGTAAGGCAATCATAGCAGCTTCTAATAATAAAATTTAAGATGATCACATCATCCTTTGGCAGCCTTTATCATCTTACAACATCAGAACTTTAAAATTTATTATGGACAATTCATCCTCAGTCTGTCACTCCATAATTGAAAACTTTTTAAAAGTCGCATTGCCTTCTTGATGAAATGAAGTATAACACGTTGATATTTTTAAGTTTCTGATCATGGGACCTTTGGTTGGTGCCTTGTATTCGATTTTGCCATTGGGAATACAGTCTGCACACTTGCACACTTCAGTTTCCATGTCAAATTTGTGACTGCTAGCTAAAGTATCACCGTGTGTCAGGTCATAGACCTTTTATGTAAAATATTTGATTGTAGCATAAAAATTGAACTTAACTGGGGAGTCTTAATCTTGACTGGCAACTCTATTCTTGAGGTTTGGAAACTTGACTATGCACAGAGTCCAGCTGAAGTCCTTTGTGTCCTATGAGAAGACACTGTGGGCAGCTGAGCCATGAGAGTGGAGTTTCTAGAGCTTTGTGGAGAGGGTGGGGCACCTCAGTTCTAACCACTGCCCTATTTTATGAGACTTTGTTTGCTTGGTTGGGGATTTTTGTTTTAGTGTCATTGTTTTGTTTTTAGGAGTGTGTGTGTGTGTGTATGTGTGTGCGTGTGTGTGTGTGCGTGCGTGTGTGTATGTGTGCGTGTGTGTGCGTGTGTGTGTGCGTGTGTGTTTGACTTTCCTTTGAAACAGGATTTCTCTACAAATTAACTCCCTTTCTAGATCAGACTAGTCTTGACTCATAGAGATCTACTGGCCTCTGCCTCCTGAGTGCTGGGATTAAGGCGTGCACCCCCACTGCCCAACCATTTTATGAGTTTTATGAAGCCTTAATTTATGAGAGAGAAAACAAAAAAAGTATGTGTATATATCAGCAAAACATTAAATTGGGTCTAAACTGAATGGCATCTTCTTAACTTTTTAAGACAGTGTCTTTTTCTCTCCTTGGCTTATTACACTATGTTATAGACCTATGCTCATGAGCTCTTTGGATCTATATTCAAATAGTAAGCATTAACAAAGGAACCATAAATTAAATATCTATGTGTCATGGATATGTATATCTATGTACATATATTTATACTTCTTTATCTGTATGTAATCCATAAAATAGTCATTTTGATTTAAAAAGAAGCTGATAGAAAAACTATTTTTTCAACAAGGACCATAAAAACTCAGTCTTCTAAAGTCTTAAGGAGTATACATCAGAGTATATCCAGGAGCTGTTCTATGATTCTGAAGACATGATAGAAAAGTACAATGGAACTCAGAACTGATCCACACATCATATTTGTTAAGGCTGTTGAGAAGATATTAGTAGAGCAATTAATATAATTTGAGTGAGATGAATGGATGAGTTGGCTATGTGGGAGAATGTTAACTTGCAGGCACTCATAGTTATTCTGTGATTATGGAAAAGTACTGTGGTTCTTAGATGTATGTGCATATATATGTACATATAAAGAGGCTCCTTCAGTTATGATGTGTTCATTCTTATAAATGCATTATAAATTGGAAATACCACCAGTTGAAGATGTAGTTAAAACATGCTGTCTATTGAATGTCACAGATTAGCACAGTTTACTTTGAAGGGCTCAGAATACACATTTAGTTGGTTTTTGAACAAATTCTTAACACAAAGTTCACTTTACAATAACATTTTTAAATCCTGTGCGATTTATCCAATACCTATAAAAATGCTGGCAACAGTGTTATGAGAACATGGGTCATTTTGCTTATATTCTACTCTTCCAATGATGTGGCTGACCTGTGAACTGTTGCTCACACTGTCGCCAAAACTTCCAACAGGCCTGCCCAAAATCACCACCCGGGGTGTGATGATAATATGGAATAATGCACAACCTGTTTTTTTCTTTACAGTTCAATTCTTCTGCACCAATCTAAGGGCAGAAAGGCACAGCTCAAATCATGATGTAAAAGCTGAAGTTTGTCTGACAAAGTACATATTGAAGCTTCTAGGCTTAGGAAGCAAAAATAGAAAGAATATAAGGGAGCATATAGAAAAAATGGGAATAATTCTAATCCATTTAAACATTATAATTCATATTTTTATGTATTTCATGGATTGACATATATTATTTCCCACAAGTTGTATAATTTTGTATTATCCTAGTCCTCTTGGTTTGTCATATTTTAGTGGAAAAAAGATATTTTCATGTAATAATACACTGCAAAAACACTGTTGTTTTCATAGTTGAAAAGTCTATCTTATTACTAATAAATATAAATAATAAACCATGGTCACTGATTGCATTTATCATTTATGAATTATCTTTTTATATGGTCTGTTGATTTCCTTTGGAAATAGTAGGGATTTTCTTACTAATTTCTACTTTTTATTATTTGCGTGTGTGTATGTGTGTGTGAACATGTGTGTACAAGTAAGAGTATGCTATGGCTCACACTGGAGGTCAGAAGGCAAGTCTGTAAAAGTCAGTTCTCTTCTCTCCCCTTGGGTATCAAACCCAGGTCATGAGCCTGTGTGTATGATGCACTACCCCCTGATCCATCTTGCCAGCCCTCTTCAAATTATTTTTATATCAAGAATGCCAAGGTCCTCCCCCCTCCCTCCATGTCTAGGAAGGTGAACATCCAAACTGGGTAGGCTCCCACCAAGCCAGAACATGAATCACCAAAGCCAGCTGGACTGTGACGGGAACAGCATGGGATAAAACCGGACTCTCTGATCATGGCGAACAATGAGGACTGATGAGAAGCCAAGGTCAATGGCAAGGGGTTTTGATCCTACTTCATGTTCCGGCTTGGTGGGAGCCTAGCCAGTTTGGATGTTCACCTTCCTAGACATGGATGGAGGGGGGAGGACCTTGGACTTTCCACAGGGCAGGGAACCATGACTGCTCTTTGGATTGGAGAGGGAGGGGGAGAGGAGAGGGGGGAGGGGGAGAAGAGAGGGGGGAGGGGGAGAAGAGGGGGGGAGGGGGAGGGAAATGGGAGGCTGGGAGGAGGCGGAAACTTTTTTTTTCTTATTCTCAATAAAATAAAAAAAATGAAAAAAAAAAGAATGCCAACCATTGTCAATTTGGCTGCAAATAAACATGTATTTTCCTGAAATTCTCTGTGATTTCAGTTACGCTGCAGATTATGCACTACTCACTCTGGTAAATGAAATATTATTTATTTAAAATAATTTATCTTTGTGTGCGTGTATGTCTGTGTGCATGCATGCATGTGTGCATGTGTATATATCTGCACATGTGTGCAGGCCAAAAGAGGGTGTCAGCCCCCTGGAACTGGAGTAATCAGCAGTCAGTCCTGAGACCCTTGCTGTGGGTGCCAGGAAGCAAACTGATTTCCTGTACAAGAGCAGTACGTGCTCTTAACTGTTGACCCATGTTTCCACTTCAAATTTCAGTTTTAGGTCCTTTTTCTTATACTTTAAGTTGAAAGGATAAGTGACTTCCTTCTTTATGCTGGATGGATTTTCTAATTGAAGCTCAGTGCTTTCTTAGTTTTTGAATGCCAGTGAGGGAAAAGACAGGCTGTAGCCTCAGCCAGAGAGCAAAAATAGAAACTAAAACATACAACCATACAAATAGGTATGTAATTGTACTGATGAACTGTCCAATTTTGGCTCCTTTGTGCTGATTCCGTGTCTTTCAACGCAGGTACATTGGAACATATCGCTGGGCAGGTTCTCAGCATTGGTGAATGAAGTAGATCACAGATGTGAGATTAAGATCCAGAAAAATGAAATAGGAATCTCCTTTGGTTTATTCACGGAATGTTAGTACTCACTGGATCCAGAGTATTCCATGCTCGGACAATGGAGGACTCAGTAAGTGACTCATGAATCTCAGAATAATGAGGAAACGTCTAGGATAGAAGAGAATTTGAAATGAAGAGAGGTCTGGAGAGGGGAAAATGGTAAACAGAGTGTTGACAACTCTGCCCAGAGCCAACTATACTCTCCAGTTTTAACAAGGTTTTCTTTTACTGCCCAAATTCCTAGGGTTCTAGTTCTAATATCTTTGTTTTGTGTGATAGTTTCCACTTGGGAGAGGGAAATTCACTTGAATAGCAATGAACAGACTTGAACAGAAGATTGCTGGGCTCCGGCTTTACTCTGTAATTTGCTTACTATCTCCCGGGGTTTTCCTTATAAATTATTCCACATCTCTCCTGTCCTTTTTATAATGCAACTTTTTTTTTTTTCAAAAATACACAGTTTTAGAAACTGGCCAGATTTCCCCCTCTGTCGCTTTATTTTGAGACAGCCGCGGTGGTGCTCAGAGTCTGTCTACAGCTGCAAAATGGACAGGGGCTGGCAAGCACAGGGGACAGGAAGCGTCTAGTCTTGCGAGAATAAACTCTTGCCAGGGCCACCAGATTGTCAGTGATGGAGTGAAACAAACTGTTTATCTAAAACTCAATATGCTCAGGATTTTCTTCTAACAAGAACTTTTCCTTGGGTCAGGAAAACAGTTTCCTGGGGTAAAACCCCGGCAGCAGCGACGTTTTGCCTTCCATCACAGTGGCTGCATCTTCCCTACCACAGCTGCAGTGAAGCGTGCTCAGCAATAGCCTTTGGAATGGGGCTGGTGAGTAGGAAAGGAGATGGCCTCCAAGGATTATTTTAAGCAGGGAACTCTAAGACCCATGACCTGATGTCCCCAGTAGGCAGAAGACAGAAGTGACAAGAGACCATCACCATGAACACTGGCTGCATGTATACCAAGAAGGATTTCATAGTATGTTTCCCTGGGCACATTGTTAATTTATACTTTTAATTAGGGGTGTAAAACCACCCCAACTATAGGAATAAGAAACTCAGGTCCACCAAGCTTATACACAGTTCTGAATGAATTAATTGAAATCTAGTCTAATCACTAGACAGCATTTCTCTGAGTCAATGACAGGAAACTTATGGATATTAGCAGTGCTAAACAACAGTTTTTTTTTAATTAATTTCTTTGTTTTGTATTGCTTTAGGATCTCAAGTAAAGCTAAACTGGCTTTGAGTGTGGTTATGCAGCTCAGGATGACCAAGGACTTCCAATCATCTTGTATTCATCTCCCAAATTCTGGGATTACAGCTCTATAATATCACACCTGGATATTTTGATTTTAAACAAAAACATAATTCCAAATGTCTGGGTGGCTTGAGAGCAACAGAAAGCATACAAATGGGTTAAATACAGATACATTAGTTTTAGAGATCGAATCAACTGGGACTCTAGACCATTCTGTGAGTTATCTTCAGGGTTCAAAAGGCAGACACTGTGAGGCCAGCACAGATACATTCCATTGTTATTTTTCAATCTTGAATGTTAATGGAATCTTGAAGCAGATTTTATTATGTGAGACATATTATAGCAAGAAATGAACTTCTCATCTGACTCTGCTCTGACACTATAATGGGAAACCACTGTGTCTTCAGAACGTAGTCAACTGCACAGCAATGACAACTTTCTTGGAATCCAGAGCTCCAAGGTCTACCTGATTCTTCCATTGATCTTTCACCAATGTTCACAAGCTTCGTTGCCTGCTTGGTGTCTTGGAAACCTTACACGCATCCACAGATTGGCAAGTGCAAAGGTCCACAATCCAGTTCTCCATACCCTTGCTTTTCATCATGGTTCGTCTTAACCTCACTCCTTGGGCAAAACAAGGCTCTTTCTTCACCATAATCCCACATACAAAAAAGCTGACTGCTACTGACATTTTTGGATTTTGTTTGTTTTTGGTCTCAACTCATCTCTACTCCTGTTCCTAATACTATTAGTCTACGGCTTGGTAACTGTACCCAGCTCTTAGATATTATAATACTGTGCAGTATGTCTTTAGATATGACTTCTATTGCAAGCTACCCTCCTCTGTTTAATAAAGAAAGAAACAGGGCCCATTTCTGGGTTAAAAACAACCCAGCGGCTGCTGCTGCCACACTGTGGTCATTTGGCATGATATGCCCTGCGTTGGTTGTTCAAGATCTTGCAATGCATACTTCTGTCCATTTTCTACTTCATATTTTTGTCATGGTGATGACATCTTTTACAAGGCTGGAAACTATATTTTTCCTAGGCTTTGCATCCTTATTGTATATATGTATGAGATAAAACCTGATATGGTCATGTCAGTCAGGACATGAGTGAAGATGAGGAGCATCATAGTGTGGTCTGTCTGGGGTCTTAGCATCTCTTTCAGAGACATGTAGCAATCACTAAGTTCCTAGTGATGGACCACACCTCCTAGAGGTCTCACCACCTTCTAATGGCACCACAAGCTGATGGCCAAGCCTTTAGTATATATAAGGTTTCAGGGGACATGAAGGTCTGCAGGTCTGAATCGTCACAGTGGTGACTGCCTTTTGTACCCCTGAGGCTTTGCTCTTAGATATATTTATCTCTACTAAAAAAAAAAAAAAAAAAAAAAAAAAAAAAAAAAAAAACTCCACCCACTCCATCCTTGGTCCTTGTTCACCATAAGCTAAGCACTACTCGTGAATGGTTTAGCTTTGGATTTGACATCACTGACTGGGAAACAATTTCAACATTCTCAAAGTAAACAAAATGCTTGGGATATACCGCCCCCCCCTTGACATGTTCTGTGTATTTATTCTCTTCATGGCATTTTCAACAGATGTCTTTTTCCCAGCCTGACCTGAGGATGGCCCAAGGTGCTTACCTGTGAATCAATCACTGTCCCTGACAAGACCCCTAAATAACTAATTGTGGCAAAGGAGGCTCTCTTGCCCTTACTCAAAGGGGCGAATCAGATGACTGCCTGCCTGCAGTTTAACGAGTATTTTGAAGGTTAGAGCGGTTTTTAAATAAGCGTTGGAAGAGAGAGACAGCTTTTTAGTGTCCCAGGTGAATCTGAGTTCTTGACTGATGACACAGTGTTAAGAAAATAAATAAGAAGAAAGAAAAACTCTTGGTGAGAAATGGGGGAAATAAAAAGAGACGTTGCTGATTGCGGGCTACCCCAGACTCCCTTGTGCGGTAGGTGGTATCTAGATAATGAGGCTCGGTGAGTGACAGCGGGGCATTGATGGGCAGCAGCAAATACCTTGATGCTGTACTATCTTAGGCCAGTCCGCCGTGTAGGACAAGAAAGGCCCATAAAGATGACATGTTTGCTTGGCGGCTCCCTGTTGGGGCTCCAATGCATTACCTGGATCTAATTATCTCCTCTCCAGCTGACAGAGGGGTTTCCATGGAACCTCTCCATCACCACTGCCTCAACCCAGCTTCCAGGGGGCTGTCTAATAGCTTGATATATTTTTGAATCCCCTGCTCATTGGATGAACAAGCTGAAGCAAATCATGTATTGACCTCAAAGCATTTATAAACCATAGAACATTATATTCTCATCAGAGCCATAGGGGCAGTAAACTATGGTTCCTCTGCTGTGAAACATGGTTTTGGTTATGCACTGTGTTGCTGCGGTTGTACCTAAACAATAATACATCATTTGTGGCACATGTCGCCTTCTTTATTGAAAGGCAAAACAAAGAGTTGAGGACAAAAATCATTACTTCTTTAGCAATTTTTCACAAAATGCTTTTCTTTTGTACTTGACACACAGATGGGACACTGCACTGCGAGGGGAATGATGTATGGCAGTGTGACAAATTTCATTTCCTCTCTAAAACCAGAATCACAAGGATGCAGAAATTTGGGAAAGTTTGGGAGAGGGAGAGAGAGAGAGAGAGAGAGAGAGAGAGAGAGAGAGAGAGAGAGAGAGAGAGAGAGAGAGAGAAGGGGTGGGGCTTCTTCAAAGGGGACGGCATTCCAGTAGGTCTCCCCGAGAAAGCATTTGTATGTCTTAATTGACTCATTGGGTGTTGATCAAAGTGCTTAAATGAATATATTGGGAGCAACAATCCCACTTGTATAGCGACTTTGTGACGTCTTGAGCATGATCAACTGTGACTGAGGCTGGAATTTAGAGGTGAAATGCAGCTGGGTAGGACGGGGACAAAGACAACCTGCAAGCAGCCAGGAGGACTAGGACCATCTTGGCTAAGAACTTCCTGCAACTTACAAGAAGCATGCAGCTGCTGCTCTCCGTTCTTGGCCATTCCTTCTTCCTCTTTTTTTTCCTCACTCTTAAATGCAGTGTTCTTTAAAGTTGGTCCAGTCTATTGCACATCTGAGCCCCCACCCCAATGAGTACTAAAATTTCAGTTTTTTTTCTTTATCCGTATGGACTCAAAATGAGACTAAACAGTTGTAGTGTTGGGGCGCGCTTGCTTCATAGATGCTCAAGGTGATTTTACTGCACCCTGAAGTCCGCAAATCATTGTGTCTCTTTTCTGATTGCTTTGAGGATACATTCTGATAATCATCTGCCAAATGCCTAACTCTTTTTTAATGTCACCATGCACACAGCTCTTTACTATATTCATAGAGTTCAGTGTTTACAGATGGAAGATTATCTAAGAGTGAGAAACGAATGCTGTGTGTCAGAGAATTTAATATTTATACCAAAGGGAGTCACTGACTCAGAAAATGTTTCCTAGGCAATGTTACATTTGTTAAAATAAATAATCAAGTCAGCACCACTTATCTAAGTTTATATCTGGAATACTTAAGGGATTTTTTTTTTCCTTCTTTAACTTTGTTATGAGTTCCTTGCTGCATAAAAAAGTCAGCCAGCTTCTCAAGCTCTCCTACCCACACAGGCTGACCAGCATTTTCTCCCATCTGAGATGAGTCTGGTCTACTATCGCAATATTTCCTATCTGCAGTTATCATGAATCCTCCTGTGGTTTTCTAATAAAGCCCTGAGATTTCTTTCCACCCAAATACTCCACAGGAAAGTCTCTCCTCATTTCAAGAGCTTCTGGGATTGTCCACAGTATCTTAGATGCCACGAAGAACCACGCAGGCAGGCCTGTGGCACCATCTCCCCAAGGGACCTTTTCCTCCTGGCTCTCCTGACTGTGTGCTTCCCGCTCAGACCTCTTCCTTTTGGAAGTTGCTGATGAGAGCAACACTGAATCTTTCTAAAGATTTGGTTACAGCAACAGATTCACACATCAAACGGGAGCTGCTAGCCTCTTACATTACAAGGCACAGCCCTGGTTTCCACGCTGATGGTGCCAGTGAGCTAATACATCATTTTTTTTCCTAGGTAGTTTGTGTTCAAAGTTTGAGGCTGACCCACAGAAGTCATAAACAACGAAAATGTTTTGCAACAGTTGGTCTGGGCAAAACTATTTTCCCGAGCTGTCAAAAGTGCAGGAAATCAGCTATGCACACTGCCAAATGTGTCACAACTTTATATGTAATAGGACAAATAAAATTGCACTTCATTTCTGAGAGCAGTTTTATATTCACAGCAAATTGAAAGCACCGAAAGTTCTCATGTGCTCCCGACTTCCACGGTGCACAAACTTCCCCCATTACACAACACACACATCTATCACAATCAGACCCACACTGGCAAATCATAGCCCAATCCTGTGGTCCAGATTTAGGGTCCACTCTTGGCATTTCCCGGGCTATAAGGTAAGGTAGGGAGTTGCACTAATGTGTAATGACATGTGCCCGCCATTACAGGGACATTCAGAGAAGTGTCACTGCCCTTCGTTCTCTGTGTTCTACTTACCCTTCATCTCCCTCTCCTTCCATCTGATCACTGTAATGTGTATGCAGTCTTTCACTATATGGAAAGACAAAGCCACAGCGTCCCCGAGAAAAGATTCGAATGTATCCTTCCAGATTGCTTCATTTAGTAATGCACCTTGACGCTTCCTTTATCTTTTCACGCTCTGCTAGCTGGTTCTTGCAACACTGCTAATACTCTGCCAACTCTTTCCATTGTGTAAACACAGTGTATTTATCCGTCCATATACTGAGCACCTGGACTGCGCCGAAGCTTAAGCAAATACGACTAAAGCATCTGTAAACATACTTGTGAAACTGTGCTTTTAGGTCATTTGGGGAGATGCCAAGGAGTAATATTGCATCATATGGGCCATGTGTGTGTGTGGGCTCATGTGTGCATATATGTACATGTATGCATGCATGCGTGCATGCAAGTGAGTGTATGTGTGTATGCAGGTGTGTATATGTGCATGCATTCATGTGTGTGTGTGCCCACGTGCATGCATGTTTCTGTGTGTGTGTGTTTGTGTGTACAGCTGCCGATGTCTTCCAAAGCAGCTACATCATTCTGCTTTCCTGTTAGAAAATGAATTTTCTCTTTGCCCTCTCCTCTCCAGATTAGTTGTTTTCAGGGTTTAGGATTTGGGCCTTTCCATCAGTGCGTGGGAAAAGCTCATGACAGTTTTGTCGTTTCTCATGGTGAGTTGTAGGATTCTGTTTTCCTATAAGGACCTGGGTCATGATGAGGTGCTTTTCTTTGCCTGACTTGCCATCTGACTGTATGCCCATCTTCACGACGAGATGAGTATTCATTTGAGGTGTTTAGCCACTTCAAAAACTGAGCTGCTTGCTCTCTTACTGAATTTTAAGAAACCTTTGTGTATAAAGTCATTTTTCTCAGATGTATTGCTTATGGATTTGTTCTTCCTGTGTGTGGGTAGACCACTCGCTCTCCTGATCCCTCCAATGGGTTAGAGATGCCAGTCTTAAGGTCTTGGAACATTGGACTGTTGCTCTTGCTTTTCTTGGTAGAACTTATGGTATAGAAACATTTGTGCTTTATCTTGGTCTTTTGACAATACCTTTCAAGGGGCATTTATTTTTATAAATTAATAAAAATATAATTTCTAATTATTTCCAAAGTATTTCAGAGGAAAAAAGAATTATATGAAAAGTATTTCACAATGTAATCTTAGAAGACTATTTCTTCCCTTCCTTGACACAGAAACAAAAAACGTGGTATGTGTGTATGTGTGTGTTCATTTGCATATATGTGCATCAATTTATTTATGGAATGTCCAGAACCCTTTAAAATGTGTCTGTCCTGTCCATCACCACCAGTCCCTTTCGAAGGGTCTAGAGCCTTCCAAGTTCTCCTCAAAACGTGAGTTTATGTTGTGAGAACATCATCAGTTAAGGTTTATAGTTTGCACCTGAAAATTACATGTCCTAGTTCCCACTCTCTGTTTTTAACTAAATAGTTGTAGTATAGTCAAAGCAAACATAAAGGAACTTTGATAGGGAGAACTTTCTAGTCACTCTTCCTGTATTCCCAGCACCACTGGTAGAATGGGATTCTTAAACCAACTCTAAGATTTGCCCTCAGCCTCGCAACACTGGGACTGTATTAACTGTTGGGAGGAAGCTCCTGAAGCCCATGTGGGTCACACACAGATGGTGAACATTAGTCCTTGGTGACCTCTACAAGGTCACTGAAGGAAACTCTAAGCTTGTGATTCAGGCATCTCTATGACCTCACACAACAACAATACATGATACTGTGCACGTCCCTCTTCGTTATGTCTTTCAAAGAGCATTTCTAAGGAAGCAGCCGCTGGCTTCATGGTAGAAACTTACATATAGATTAGTATGTTCTACATTCTTATTCTGTTGGTGTGTGCTATGTTTCTAGCTCCAGGTATCCAAATTTTGCCTCCCATATTTTTATTTTTTTATTTATTATTTATTTATTTATTTATTTATGTCATTTACTGTTGGAGGGGCTATCTTGCCTCAGTGACACATGACAACCTTTATACTTGTATCAACAAAAGGAGACATCTATTGTTTCCTTGACTCAGTCAGTTGTAAAGTGTCTCGAGCATCCAAGTGGTCATCTGCTAGATGGTCTTTTGATTCTTCCAGGAAGGTGTCTAAAAGTTGTTGGAACTATTTTGAGATATTTCCTCCTTTTTTTCCACTTCAAAGGTCTCAGCTCTATTTCTATCTTTGTTCTACTTATACTAAACTCATTGGTCCTAATGCTGATGTTAACATGTATGTATTAATGAAAAGAAATACCCTGGTTAAAAGTCTATTTCAAGATAGGCGTGATGACACATCCCTGGGACCCCAGCATCCTGGATACTGAAGTAAGAGAACTGCAAGTTTTAAGCCAGCCTGGGAGACAAAATGAGACTCGATCTTGAATCAAAAGAGTATATTTAGAGATGGGTTTTAAAGGGTGCAGCAGTGTTATGTGTATTTTACCATGATTAAACTATTTCTATTTATAAACCACTTCTATCTATTATAAAATATAAAATAAATACAAATGTTAAGAGGTGCAGCCTGGAAACACATGGTATTGGCACAGAGCAGAAAATGTATCTTCTTTGAAATGTACTAAAAAGTGAGCTTTTCATGCCTTATTCATGGCCTCGCTATTGAGCTGCTTATGACTCAGCTAAGAAAAAAATATGTGCTTATTATTCATATATGTATGTTAATAAAATTAAACCCGTTGAGGATGTAACATGTAGACAAGAGAGAATGATATTTTTAATGTCACACTCAAAACCACATTTCTTTTAATCAGCATCTGCTCCGCGTTAAGCTGCCTATAAAACGTAGTGCCCCGTTGACTGTGGAAGATGAAAACAAATGGAAGACAACCAAAGACACGGTATTAACATCAAAGCAGGAGAATCCTCCTCTCGTTCTCTGGCATTAGGAAACATCTTTTGACCTTAAGCAGCTGGCTTTTCTTTTCAGCAATCTTGGTCTGGAAACCATGGATTAAGGAGACTTAGAAATGAAATGTACCATAAGAACAAGGGGAATCCAGAAAAATCGGCGCTGTTTCAGACTATTTGTGGCGGCAAACCTCCTCTATTCTCTAGAAGGATCTGAGAAAAATCAAACGAGCATAAAGACAGGTACCCTATAGAAAGCAAACTGAGCCAAAATCCCTATTAAAGTATATACGAAATAATTTAAAGGTTGGGACTATGGCAAAGGATAAGTTTGCGGATATTACAGTGTGGGAATACTGAGGACCGGGTTCATACCGTGTGATTAGCTCTGTGTCTATACAAAAGCTAGAAGTAGTGCATAAGATAGGTCACCCTGGAGCACTGTGGAGTGTAACGTGACCATTGTATACAGTACAAAAGGTACAGGGAGATGGCTCAAAGGATATAGTGCTTCTTGTGTATATCTTAAGTTCAGATCCTCAGAGCCCACGTCAAAAATAAAAGACTGGATGGACATGATGGCTGTCTTCATTAGGGTTACTATATATTGCTGTGATGAAGCACCATGGTCTAAAGCATGTTGGGGAGGAAAGGGTTTATTTGGCTGACACTTCCATGCATCGATGCACTACTGAGGAAAGTTAGGACAGGAACTCAAGCAAGTCAGGAACCTGGGGTCAAGAGCTAATGCAGAGGACAATGGAGAAAGTTTTACTTCCTGGGGGTTGGCCAGCCCACTTTTTATAGGAAGCAGGACCGGTAGCCCCAGGGAGGCACCACTGGCGATGGGCTGGGCCCTCCAATATCAATCATTAATTTAAACAGTTCTCCCCCACCCTGATATGATATTACTAATATAATAAGCCTTGTTATATAATGTAACTTGTTATGCTGTGTTTGGTTGATCCCCGGAAGTCTTGCTCTTTTCTGAAGGGAAACAGAAAAGAAGTAAATCTGGGGGATTTGGGGAAAAGAGTAAGTGGGGGAG
The DNA here is from genome assembly GCF_014885135.2 of Alexandromys fortis. Classification (NCBI taxonomy): domain Eukaryota; kingdom Metazoa; phylum Chordata; class Mammalia; order Rodentia; family Cricetidae; genus Alexandromys; species Alexandromys fortis. The sequence goes on along the minus strand of NW_026067924.1, from coordinate 3,600,735 downwards.
GGAGCGAAAGGGGAGACTCTGGGAGGAGTGCAGGGAAGGAAAACTGCCATTGGGATGTATTGTATGAAAGAAGAATACGGAAAAGAGAAAGAAAGAAAAGAAAATGCCATGCAGGCTTGTCTACAGTCTGAACTTATGGGGACATTTCCTCAATTGAGTTTCCCTCCTTTTACATGACTCCATCTTGGTGTCAAGATGACATCAAAGTAGCCCGCCTACCTCTAATCCCAAGTGTGGGGAACAGGAGGGACAAGCAAGCTCAGTAGAGTCACAAATCAACAAGCCCTGAGGTCACAGAGAGACTTTCCCTCAGCAAAGAAAGCTGATTGCACTCGTGGAATACACCTGATGCTAATCCCAGGCCTCCACACCCACATTACATAAAACATGCATTGCCTTCACACAGAGGCACACGTGCATTTGAACACGCATACACACACGCACACACATGTACACCACACATAACATAAACACAGAAAAATTGCATATGCTAAAGCCTTTTTGTGCAGAAAACTGTTATGTACACATTTGTGCTCACTCAAAAGCATCTGCTCTTAGACAGGTAATGATGTACGCATGTGGAGGACAGAGGAGGAAAAAATCTCAGGGTTTTACTTCTGAGGCTAATCAAAGAAAGGAAAATCACTAGCAGAAAAGCAATAGAGGTGCGCCAGGAGGGAGAGTGGGTGGGAAGTGTTGCTTTGCCCAAGCAATGTTACCAAGGAGGTACGCACAGAAAAAGTGGGGTACCCAGGAATGAGAGAGACCAGAATAAGGAGCATGGCTTCTTTCCCCAAAGTTAAACTTTGCGTCACTTTCCTTCATGTATTGATGGCTGCACATTTTAACTCTACCTGTGGAGTCTTGCTTACTGTAAGGAGTTGTAGGTCTTGCATTGTGAGCACAGCACTCTCGAGGTTTGATTCCAGACTTGCTATATTCCTGGGATTAATAACTTCCAAGACATTTCTTCCTCACTCTGAAGGAGAGGTTGAGTATCAGTAAAAAATGCGCAAAAGCACAGAGACAATGGAAGGCCATTTCGATGACCTGCCCCGGTGCATCATTTTTCCATTTTCCTTCTTTGCTGATATGGTTCTGTACATTCTGTTCCTGGTAGAGATTTCAGAGAAGCATTGGGACTAAGAACTATGATGCAGAATAAGAGAAAAAGGACACAGAAACTGGCCCGTTCTCTTGAGAGGATGGGGCCAGGCCTTCTGGGTGACTGGAAGGTCAAAGGCATCCTTTGTTGTTTGATCCATGCATTATTATTATTTTTTTCTTGCAAGCTGCTGTTGACCAGTCCCATGATTGAATTAACTCATCCTTACTGAAGGTCCTGTTCTCCATTTTATGACATGGTACAGACAGCAGTATGGGCGACACCAGAGAGAACAGCAGCAGAGTAGGAGGAAGAGGGAGGGGACGTCCCCCAGACCCTAACAGTCACTGGTGTGGGACCAATAAAAGTCAGCTACTCAGAGCAATGGCTGCAACTGAACTAACTGCACCGATCCTTCTGGATTTTCCAGCTACTCTTTAAAACCACTGACCTTGGAGTTTATTGACTCCAGGGTGCACTGGAGTCGTGTGTCAGCGACTGTGTTTATGTCGCCCGTGGAAACCGATCTTCCCATCCACCCACCGCACAAAAGGATGGCTGAGGGGTCTGTGTTCTTTCATTTCAGTTCTTCCCTTTCCTCATGGACACCCCAGGTTGGAAGACAAGAGGAAAGATTCCACTCTTACCATTTTTTTTTGTGATTACGAAAGGAACTAATTCTCTGCTGTGCCGGCTGTCACGGACACAGCCAGGCAAAGATGGAGCAAGGAAGAAATTGATTTAGTCTGTATGGTAAAAATGAGGGGTCGCATCAGGGCATGTTAGCACCGCTCTTAGATTTGTTCAGGTGATGCAGTTCCTCATTAGTAGGGGCTCAGGAAATAGCCAAAATCAACAGAAATAACTAAAAATCCCCCAGAGAGATGGAAACTACGCAATTACGTATTTTCACTCTTAAAACCCAATTTAGCATTTAACGCAGTGTATTTTCTTCACCTCATTACTGCCCACACAGGCTTGAATTCCTATCTTTTTCATCATATTCATCTTTTTCTTTGTTCTCTTTAATTAAACAGTATCTCTATGGCAGCTGCAAGAAGCATGCAAACCAATTGCCGTTTTGCAGTCCAAATATTAAGAAGAAATCAAGAACAATCATCATTTTTAACAAGTGAATTATTATAAAATTTTCAGTGGCTGGATTATATACCAAGTGGAGCAAGAGAGATTATAAATTACGTTTCAAGGAATGTCCCTCCCCTCTCTGTGTTAGCGTGTATACCTATGCATATGTATATACACATACATGTTGATTAGCTGTGCAAGATTATAGCATTCAGTGGGTAAGAATCCTCAGGAGCTTTTCCCACTTAATGGCACTAGAATAAGCCTCTTTCTAAGGTAATCCATTTTTCCTTCATGCTATTTGAAACTAAAACAGGGTGCATTTTTTTAAAATTATGCGTGAGGAAGCAAGATCCAGCCTGCTGCTTAACATTCCAAGAGGCTTTCCCTAGTCCAAGCCACCACTGCTGCTCCTTGCTCTGCAGTATGAGAAAACACTGTTATTTACCCTGGGACACAGGTGACTGAACTTATAAAAATCACTACAAGACAAGATGTATTGAGGCCTGGCATGGAATGACAAATTCTCGTGAGGTTCACCAAGAAGAGACATATTGATTCTTAAATGATTAATAAGGAGAATATAATTGTATTTCATTAAGATGGATGGGATTTCATTTAGTCTCTCTTCCCCCTTTCCAGTTCAGATGCGAGAGGAAATCGAGTCATCGTCAATGGCACCTCGTGTTAGCCTGCCATGGCAACAAGCCCATTGATTGAGTAATAGAACTTTCAGATGCACTAGCTGTTCTTTAATGGGCTGCTCCCAGCACAGATAAGACTGCCAAGGGAGATGACAGAGTCCCTGGATAGACGGAAGACAAGGAGAAATTCACGCTAGGCTTTCTCCGTGGTTTCTGACGGACAGCAGCCCGTTTATAATTCTAACCCTGGGATGTAAAATGATGCCGGCTTCATTCATTCCGTTGCACCTGTCAGGAACATCAAGACGGAGCTACACGGCACTTAGAGCCACCGTGAATTTGCTGAGTTAAATTACATTTGTGCAGTAGAGATTGCCGTAGTCATGAGGACTTCAACTAGTTTTGCACGATCTGAAATGCATTTCTAGACAGCTCTTTATGCTAGATACTAGCATAGCAACACTTGACTGAAGAAAAAGCCGAGGTTGATCATAACATTGATTTTTAAAAAGGTCAATTTCAGCTCAACTTCTTTACACACGAGTCTCCCCTCAGCCATGACCTCCAGTGGATGCCTGAAAACTCGGACACTACTTATCCTAGAATGTACATTGCTCCTTCCTACACCTATGTATCTATGACCAAGCTTAACATTTATTTTAGTAACAACTGGAGTTAGTAATAAAACGGAAACCTGAGTTTTCCAGCATTGCAACAAAACTCAGAAAATTCTATTGAGACGAGGGAAGCCTTGGCTGCTACTTTTAGGGATCTGTACTACATCACAATAGTAATTTTACAGGTGAACGCTCGGAACAAAACCTTAAGTTAATGCTTTGCATGCAAAATATAGTGAGACTAAATTCCGCCGTAAGAACCCTTATTTATGAACTTAATTTTAGACACCGTGTGTATGCTCACATGGACACGCTGTGGCAATTTTATGGAGTGAGTTCTTTCCATCTACCTTCATGTGGGTTCTGAGGATTAAACTCAGGCACAAGCCTGTTCAAGCCTAATGATGGGAGTTCAATCCTCTGTGTGTGTGTCTATATGCAAATGTATATATCGCTCGCTCCTTTGTTCTTATTGCTTCAGGTTTATAACAGCACAGCACAGCATGGCAGGAGTGCAGGCTGAGGAGGCCTGCTCACCTCAGGATATTTGAGAGGCAAAGACTGAGACACAGGGTGCTAAAGTCACCCAGCTTCTCGCAAGTACAGCCCCTTTGGTCTTACTTCAACGCAGCTTACTTTCTATGTTTGTTTTTTTTTTTTTTACCATTTCCACAAAGGGCTGGGGACCATAAACTTTGGGAGGATGCTCAAGATCTAAACCGTAGCAAAAAGATGTAACAATTGATACCACGAAAGTTTTTGGAAACTTACAAATTATTTCTGGAATTTTCTATTGGATACTTTTGGGCCCCAGGTGAGTGAAAAAAATAAAACTGGATTAGGAGACTCCTACTCTCTGTCTGTATTTTAAAGAGGCTCATGATTTCAAAGGCTTGTTAGCCCATGGATATACCGTCTGAGAAGAGCGAACGAAAGTGCATTGGTGTGTGAGCTTTGGAAGCACACATGGCTGGATCTGCCCCACAGCTTTACGGAGAAGTGAGTTAGGACACGCACCTCTACTTCTTTGCCTACAAATCTATGGAACAGTTCCTGTGTGCAGCATGCAGAGCAGGTGATATCTCCAAGCATGCATGGCAACTTCATGGGAAACGGGAATACTTGCATGGGTCTGAAAAAGAACAAGTTTTACCATCTAACATCTTTCAAGCCTACCTTCCCCAATGCCAAACAAGTCCTTGACTGAGTCAGAAGCCAATATTCTGGAAAACACACTACTGATTGAAGGTGGAGTGGTGAGGGTAATCATACTGTGGCTTAACTGCTCATAGGTTCTTTGGTCTTAACATTTGTGAAAGTAAAAGCCTGTAACTAATTCACAACATCCTGGGAAGATCACGTGACATGAGACATGTGACCTGTTAAGTACAATGCCTGGGATATGCTGAGTACTTCCCAAGAATCAGCACTCATCCCTAGAATCAGTGTCACTAAGTCAACACCATGGAAGCAGAAAGAGAAAGATTTGCTTAATTCTTAATATATTTGAAAAGGCGGTTACTGTAAGTGCTGCAATACTTCCAATACTCAGAGGAAAAATATGGAAAGCTCTATTCAGTGTATATTGGGCCAAATATTTTGTAATAATTGTGTGATGCAGAAAATAGTAGTAGTTTTGGATTACCATTGTTCTCTGAACATTCATAAGTATAACGTCATAGATACTCAGTAGATAAAACCCACATGGATCACGTTCACAGAAGAATGTCCTTCAGGTTCTTTCAAATTAGCAATAACTTCAAAAGTTTCTTTTTTAAATCAAGCAAGAGAAGTAGTATTTACCATTCCAGAGGCAGTGGGACCTGTGGGAGTGGAATTGCTAAATGAGGCAGATTAAACTCTCCTGCAATAGCCAACAAATGCTTCAGAGCATCAGACAATTTATACTCTGAGTGTTAAGAGGAGTCACAGCGTCCAATAACAAGGGCAAGCTGTACAAGGCAGACAAGACATAGGAGGCAAAACCATGTTTTTCCATAGAAGCATATAAACAAAAAGCAATAGCCAGTTATAATGAATAATCTGATGTCAACTCATTTCTACCCACTCTACCTGGGAGAGACATGAAAGCATAATCCAAGAACAGCTCTGTATTGTTGAAACTGAGAAACTGAGGTCATAGGGCTCTTGTGTTTTCTTGCAAGCCCTCAGAATTCTCATCCAAGGACTCCATTCTCAGGCTTTGTTTTGATAAAATAGTATACAACTTTTTAAATTTTTTTATAAACTAACTATTCAAATGAGACAAAAACCATAACGCAGGAGAATGGGGAGTTTTACTTGGAGGGAAATGATTGTGCTACTGTCAAGTCAAAGAACTCGTTTTCAGTGCTTTGACTTCCAATAGCTGATTTAACTTGTGTTTATAATTCCACCATCCTGTGGACCACTGGAATACAACCATTCTCACTTCTGCTTTGCAATTGGGATAACCTTGTCTCTATGGAGAATCCCTGGGATGGTGGGGGAATATGAGGATGCTGAGAAAAGGCCCTTCTGAGGTTCACACCCCAGAAATGAAGGTAGGCTCTTGCACAATCACAATGGCTTAAACTCTGCAGGAACTTCAGAATCATTTACCTCACTAGCAACCTATGCAGGTGAGAGAGTGGGGGACCCTGTTCAGCTGAGAGTGATGGGTGTGCCTATGATCAGCTTCCTGGCAAAACAGGGGCAGAGGAAGCCCACTATTCAGCTTTACGTCTGAAAGAGAAACTGTGTGTAAAGGTGAGAAGAAACTGTCAGCTAAAGGAAGTTTGGCTCAGCCTGAAAACAACCCAGCTGAACAGAAGGATGATATTTGTCCCCAACTGTAGAATATGTTTACAATAAGGCAACAGAGAGTGAGCTTTTTAAGAAGAATAAGATACATCTTAAATGGCACAGGAATCTTCTTGTGTTTAACGTGGTTTCTATAAGGCAACAATGATGATCTAAATGGAAATGAATAAGAACAGATAGATTAAATTTCTTAGAACAACACATTAGCTTTGGTATATTTTTATTACATTTTCATTTCCAATATCCTGAGGTATGCTCCAGAAAAAAAATTAAAAAGGAAGGAAGGGTAACACAGACAGATAATCAGCTCTGAGCATAGTGCTATTTTACCATATTTTCAGTAAAAAGAGAAATATAAGCTGGTATAAGTGTTTGTGATGTGACATGTACAGGGCTCTTCATCTTGGAGAGCAAGAGAGATCTCTACTAGAAATGTCTTAAATATAAGGCACAATATACACTTAAAGAATATAAGTGATCCTTCTAATACAAGACACAGACTTTCCAGGTAACTGTCCTAGTTAGGGTTACTATTGCTGTGATGAAATACCACGACTCAAAGCAAACAGTGGAGGAAAGGGTTTATTTCACTTATATTTTTACCTTGTAGACCATCAGTGAAGGAAGTCATGCAGGATATGAAACAGGACAGGAAACGGGAGGCAGGAGCTGATGCAGAGGCCATGGAGGGGTGCTCCTTACTGGCTTGCTCATCATGGTTTGCTCAGCCTGCTTTCTTATAGAACCTAGCACCACCAACCCAATAATGGCCCCATTCACAATCCACTGAGGCCTCTTAAATCAATCATGAATTAAGAAAACACCCTAGAGGCTTGTCTGCTTACAGCCCAAGAATGCCTATTTTAGAAGCATTTTCTTAATGTTCCCTCCTCTCAGATGACTCTGGCAGTGTCAAGTTGACCTCTTAAGTAGTGGCACTTCTATATACCACCTGGATGACAAGTTGAGGTTCAATTGCAACTTGAAACCAGAAGTTGACATCAGGTACCTTTATCACTTGATGCTGATTTTGTGCTTTTAATTTTTTTAATTACATGTGTGTGTGTGTGTGTGTGTGTGTGTGTGTGTGTGTGTGTGTGATTCCTGTCAAGGGGTATGTGTGTATAGAGGTCAAAATGACAGTTTGGGGGAGTTGGTTTTCTTCTTTCATTATATGGGTTCTGAGGATTGAACTCAGGTCATTATTCTTGGCAGGCACCTTTATCTCAAGCCATTTTGCCAGTCCCCAGATTTTACTGATTCACCAAACTTGGAAATCACAATTTTAGCCAGAGCATTCATCCAGCAAATTCAGGTATACACTCTCTCCACACCTCCCATGCTGAGGTTACAGCTCTTTGCTGTGCCTGCATTTGTATGGGCATGCTGGAGGATCTAAACTCAAGCCTTCACGAATTCACAGCAAGCACTTACCAAGTTGAGCCATCTCTCCAGCTTCAAAAGAGGTTTGACATGTGTCATAAGTACAGGGATGATCATTTAAAGTAATTTTCAATGAAAACTTAACACTGAGAGAGAATTAAGGGGAGGCTTATGAGGAGGAATGTGATAGAGTTACCAGTATGATCACAATATTTGGAATGATGTGTACCATCTCTTGTCATCTTCCCAGAGACCATGCTGTGCTTCCCCTCATTGTCATGATTCACAGAAGCAGGAGGCCACCTTTGTGGAGGAAAAGCAATTGGTCCAAGAATGTGCACTCAGCATACTGGCTCTCCTACCTAATTCTGTTCCTTCAACACAGTGACTCCTCTGGGTTGATGCAATCCTTCCCGTGAAGCAGAATGTAAGTTCTAGTAGTTTCTTAAGAATGAGGCAGGTTCTATGGTGATATGTAAGATATTAATCAGTATGGCTATAGGATAGGGTCATTTCAGGTTCTCTGTCCTCAGCTGCCCCAGGAACTAACTGGGGACTTCGCCCTGGGCACCTGGGAGCACCAAATCTCTTGCCAACCCTAAGATGGCTCCCTTAATTAAGATGTGTGCTTCCCTGCTCCCCTATCCGACCTTCCTTTATCCCAAACATCCCGTTTCCCAAGTTCCCCCCAACCTCCCCTTCTCACTTTTCTCTCCCCATCTCCCCTTACCTCCCTCCCCCCC